>NC_059179.1:32143103-32450186 GCF_019923935.1 Bubalus bubalis | reverse complement strand
AGTCCAACTCTCAACATCCATACATGACTACTGGAAAAACCATAGCTTTGACTAGACGGACCTTTTTTAGCAAAGTAATGTCTCTGCTTTTTAATATGCTGTCTAGGTTGGTCATTAGAGAAGGCAATGGCACCCCACTCCAGTACTCTTGCCTGGAAAATCCCATGGATGGCGGAACCTGGAGGGCTGCAGTCCATGGGGTCACTGAGTGTTGGACACGACTGAGTGACTTCACTTTCACTTTTCACTTTCATGCATTGGAGAAGGAAATGGCAACCCACTCCAGTGTTCTTGCATGGAGAATCCCAGGGACAGGGGAGGCTGGTGGGCTGCCGTCTATGGGGTCTCACAGAGTCAGACATGACTGAAGCGACTTAGCAGCAGCAGCAGCAGCAGGTTGGTCATGACTTTCCTTCCAAGGAGTAAGCATTTTTAATTTCATGGCTGCAGTCACCATCTGCAGTGATTTTGGAGCCCCCCAAAATAAAGTCAGTCACTGTTTCCACTGTTTCCCCTTCTATTTCCCATGAAGTGATGGGACCAGATGCCATGATCTTAGTTTTCTGAATGTTGAGCTTTAAGCCAACTTTTTCACTCTCCTCTTTCACTTTCATCAAGAGGCTCTTTAGTTCTTCTTCACTTTCTGCCATAAGGGTGGTGTCATCTGTGTATCTGGGGTTATTGAGATTTCTCCCAGCAATCTTGATTCCAGCTTGTGCTTCCTCCAGCCCAGCATTTCTCATGATGTACTCTGCATAGAAGTTAAATAAGCAGGGTGACAATATACAGCCTTTACAAACTCCTTTTCCTATTTGGAGCCAGTCTGTTATTCCATGTCCAGTTCTAACTGTTGCTTCCTGACCTGCATACAGATTTCTCAAGAGGCAGGTCAAATGGTCTGGTATTCCCATCTCTTTCAGAATTTTCCACAGTTTATTGTGATCCACACAGTCAAAGGCTTTGGCATAGTCAATAAAGCAGAAATAGATGTTTTTATGGAACTCTCTTGATTTTTTGATGATCCTCTCACCAATTTAAAGTGCACCATTCAATGAGCTTTGACAAATATATACAGTCTTAAATCACTACCACAACTGGCAGGGTAATCTTTGCAGACAATGGTTTACAATTTTCTCTTTCCACTTCCACAACAGGAAGCAGGTTCTCATTCCCTGATTTAGAGGAGGTTTGTGACACTGCAGAGGGCAAACAGTCTGCAAGACTCATGGCTTCCTGACTTTGCTTTTTAAAACCTTCAGCCCATGGAGGAGCTTATGCTAGACATCCTGGTGGGGAAGAGACGGAGTGCCTTGGAGAGAAACAGGAAGGAATATGGTGATGATGATAAAGGCAAGGATGAAAGGCCAGGTTCCAATTTGGGGGCCTTTAGATATATTGGCTCACTTAATACTCATAACATCCTTTGAGGAAGGTTCTGTTTCTGTTCCCATTTTATGGGGGAAGAAGCTGAAGCACAGAGAGGTTGAGGCTTTTATCCAAGGAAACTTGGCTTATATGTGATAGAACTAGAGTTTGAGCCCATAATCTGCTCTACAGCATGAAAGTGAAAGTGTTAGTTGCTACATCATGTTCGACTCCTTGTGACGCCATGGACTGTAGCCTGCCAGGCTCCTCTGTCCATGGGATTCTCCAGGCAAGAAGGATGGAGTGGGTGCCATTCTCTTCTCCAGGGGATCTTCCTGACCCAGGGATTGAACCTGAGTCTCCTGCACTGCAGGCAGAGTCTTTACCATCTGAGCCACCAGGGAAGTTTTACCGCATAGTCCATAAAGAAAAATGAAAGGACCTTAACAAAACTAGAAAAAAATTTCTAGAATCCAGAAAAATGAGAGGAATTTTGGTTTTTGTAGGCTGTGGGAAATGATACCGTGCTACTTTGGGGAGGAATGGTCTCACTGTAGAAGTCCAAGCTCTGAAAGGACCTTACAAACTAGGATGACAGATTTGTCAAGACTGAAAAATATGAGGGGTACCTCAGTACCATGGTGTCAAGTGGGGACTCTGTGTCCTTTGCTTTATGTCTGTGGGATGGTTTCTAAGACTGATGGAGCTTATATACGTGGCTAGTCCATCGGAAGAGGTGTTGGAGATAATATTAAATAGATTTAATATATCATCTTTTATTACCTTTTGTTCCCGTGAGTTCATGGACTGAGATTCATGCCCATTGCCCATAATTTTCATATGTTGTCAAATTTAGGTATTACTAATTAAAAATGCAAACTCTCACATTATAGCACTTTGAAAAGGAAAAATGGTACCCACTATTCAAATTCCAGATCTAAATAATATTCCCTGAAGGGGACTCTCTCCCATCCTTGAAAACCATCATTTTCATTAAGCTTTCCCCTCTGGAATGCTAAAGGGGCACGAAAGACAAAAGGTAAGATTAACTTACCAGTTACATCTTACAAATCAAAATAAGATAGGAATACCAATATTAGCTTCCCAACTTTTTAATCTCCTCACCTATTATTTTCTAGAATGACCTGAGTGTTGAAACAGCATAAGAATGATGATGTCACTCATGATTTAAAATTTAATGCTATTAATATATGCTTGCATTATAATACTAAGTGAAAAAAAGCAGTTTAAAAATGCAATACTGATTATATAATTTGTCTGATTAAAATTATTCTACTCCTCTACTAAACTTGGCAGCCCAGGCTAGGGAAATCTCTTCCACTCTCCCAGGCAGCACCAGCAGGAACCAGTCGGGCCCCTAAAGTACCAGATAAACCAGGCAACCCAAAATAAAACCACAAAGGCTCTGAAAATTAAACTTACTGTAGCCATAGTCCATGAAAGTTAAGACACATGAGCTAAACCTAAATCTAAACAGGGTGTCTTAAATTTGTAACCAAACTCATCCCTTTTATTCTATTACTTAGAAGCAAGTTACTGGGTCCAGCCTGTACTCAAGGGGAGGGCCTTATAGAAGGGTATGAACATTGTCAAGACGTGGGGATCATGGTGGCTCAGATTAAAGGCTGCCTACAACAGTCTACCCTCTGGCCCCTAATAATTCACATATGTTTCACATGCAAAATGTCTTCTACCATTACAGCATCAGCTCAAAATTTGCGAAACCACTATCTACCTACATCAGGTTTAGGTGGGATGAGGCTCCTTGACTGTAGTTAAGAAGAGCTTCTTCAGTACAGATACAGTATGAGCATCTGTGAGTCTAAAGGGACAGTTATCTGCTCCCGTTGCCCATGGTGAGACAAGCTTAGGATAACTGCTATAGACTCTCCTGTTCAAAGAGGAAAAATGAGAGCTACAGAGTGGTAACTGATCTAAAGTAGCTCTGAAATCTCTGTGAAAAGTGTCCCAAACTTTGTAATTATGCTTTCTGTGGCCACCCTCTAAAATTCCCAGTTAGATAGCATCCTTATCTTAGCTCAGAAGAGACTCTGGTGTACGGGAGTCAGACCCACCAGGGTTTAAATGCTGCATCTCTCACCTGTTAATCCCTCTGAGCTCAGTTTTCTTCTCTGTAAGGTGGGAATCGTGCTTTTCTCTCACAGGGTTGCTAGGAGGGTGAAAAGGAAAAGAGAATTCACATGCAGAGCTCCTAAGAGATGACTGGAAACAGAATGAACACTCAGTACAAGCTTGTTTCCTTTTACCTTCAGTTAATTAGTGAATGAGTAAAACCATCTGATAAACTAATTTATAAGGAGGTCATTGGAATGTTAGTGATTTATTTTGATAGGTTTAATATAGTTCCAGTTAATGGCTTATGCATTCCTATGTGGTCAGTTTCCATTCCAGGTGTCTATTAAAGCAGAAAAGGCCAGTAGGTACCATGCAGGCTCAGGGCTGGATGCTGGACCTTCCTTTCAGCCAAGTGGACAGGGATCTGATCTTGATGCTTTATCAAGGTGTCATAGTTTTTGTGCACATCTGAAACTGTAAGAGTTAGAGGCCGCTTTACATGGGAGGCTCCAGACTGGAGGCAATGGACTGCTTCTGCATCATTTCCCTGATTCTGAGGCAGTCATCTTGAAAGGGGGTGTAGGATTGGACTTACAGAGAACAACTTCATGGGGCTGAACCATGAACCATGGCTCTACCATCTACTACCTCTATGACCTTGGACAAGTCACTTCCTGTTTGTTTGTTTGTTTGTTTTTCTTTGCCTCATGTTTAATAGTAATTGTGTCTACCTTACAGGATTATGGTGAAGATTAAATGAGTTAATTTAAATATAGCAATTAGAACCATTCCTAGCACAGAGGAAGCACTATGTAAATGTTGATTGCTGCTCTTATTTCACTGGAGCCATGGTGGCTGATCTGGGGGGATCCTGGGCCATGACAGAGGAGCCACTGGAGGGATACCATCAAGTCAGAGAGAAAAAGAGAGAGTGCCATGGCTGCTCTCTTCCTCCCCCACCCCACTTTTCTCATGGGATCTCCCACTGGCCAAGCCAGAAGTCAGCCTGTGGGTGTCAGCTGCCAGCTGTACAAAGGAGACCAATGGAAAAATGGATCTGCAAATTTAGGAAGCTCAGGACTGGCATGGTATACCATTGCCATAAACATACAGGGGAGCATTTATACTCCCCAGCTTTTAGAGGCAGGGATTAAAGCTGAGGGAGATGAAATTAATAGTTCAAATATTCAAAGCCTGTGAAGTGGCAAAGGCAGGAATAGCATCCAAACCAGCTTAACTCCAAAGTCATGCCTACTTATGGTGCAGTGAAGCCCCTTGGTTCAGTTCTATAGCCTGCTTAGAGTCTGGGGTCCCCAGGTAGCATATCCTCATTGCATTTGATTGTACCCGGGGACTCTTCAGGTGAGTAGGTGAGTGAGTAGGTGGGAGAGCTCTTTGGATTTTAGAGACCTAAAGCTTTTCTCATCAGACCATGGCTCAAGGCCTCTGCTGCTGCTAAGTCGCTTCAGTCGTGTCCAACTCTGTGTGATGCCATAGACGGCTCCACCATCCCTGGGATTCTCCAGGCACGAACACTGGAGTGGGTTGCCATTTCCTTCTCCAATGCATGAAAGTGAAAGGTGAAAGTGAAGTCACTCAGTCGTGTCCGACTCTTAGCAACCCCATGGACTGCAGCCTACCAGGCTCCTCCGTCCATGGGATTTTCCAGGCAAGAGTACTGGAGTGGGGTGCCATTGCCTTCTCCCACCCTGGAAACCAAACTGGGCACGTCAGAATCACTTGTAGGAGCTCCTTAAACTCAAGTCTCTATCTCTGAATCAAGCTTATGGGAGTCTAGAAATTGAAGATGATGCTGAAGTCTGGCCTTGACTGGTATCCTCTCGTCTTAACTGTCTGCTCTGATGACCTGAATAAGTGATCAGGAGTTGCTTTGTTCAAATTAAATTAGTCATTAAAAGTCATATTCTCACCCAGGATGCTTTTGCAGCATCTGGGGTGAATGTAGGAGGAGGCAAAGACAATTTTTAGGCCCCAGAACCCTACAAAGAGGCTCACCAGCATACTCTAGAATGCTCTTATGTTTGAGTACATGTACGTTCAGTTGAGTCCAACTCTTTGCAACCCCATAGACTTTAGCTTTCCAGGCTCCTCTGTCCTTGGAATTTTTGAGGCAGAAGTACTAAAGTGGATTGCCATTTACTACTCCAGGGGATATTCTTGACCAAGGGATTGAACCCATGTCTCTTGCAGCTCTTGCATTCGCAGGCGTATTCTTTACCACTCTGCCACCTGGGAAGCCCAGAATGCTCTGGTATTTGCTATTAAACTGCATTTGATATGCAAATACATTAGTCCACACTACATGAGTTTGAGCAAGCTCCGTGAGCTGGTGATGGATAGGGAAGCCTGGTGTGCTGCAGTCCATGGGGTTGCAAATAGTTGGACACGACTGAGTGACTGAACTAAACTGAGGTTTTCTTTGGAACTAGGAACTCTCTGTCCTGTCTATCTTTTTTTGCTACTATTTTATATGCCAGAATTTCATGTTCACTTCTTAGAGTCTGCGAAGATTCTCGAACAAGGACTGCTTGGCACACAAAATGAATTCACTTACTCTGTTCCCAGGTACTCAAACTTCTTGAGCTGAAGTGAAACTGTCTCAGGACCGAATATTTAGGGACACCATGTGAAGGGTAATTCAGTGTGTGATTGTCTCTAAATAGGAGTCTCACCCCGAGATTGTTTTAGAAGAAAAAGAAAAGAAATCTGGGATGAAATTCTGCTTATTTGTAAAGGCATCAATTTTAGTTGCACTTTAGAATAAGAGTAGAGCTTTAAAATATTGATGCAAATAAATATTTCACCCACAGGCATTCTGATTAAATCAGTCTGTGTGATGGGCTTGGGCATTAGTATGTATTTTTTAAGTTCTCTAAGTGATTCTAATGAATAAATGAATTGGGAAGAAACAATTGTAGTGCCTTCCTACGTCTAACTATTACACGCTTTGAAATTAGGCAAGCCTTTCTTGTTACAAGATCTCATATCTACTTTAAAAGTCGCTTGCTTTTACCTCTTTCCTCATATCATATCTAGGCTCAAAATAGAACCTCATTGTTAATGTTTCAGTCAACATTTAGGACTGGCCTCCAGTTACCGGCTTCAAATACAGTATGATAGATTGTTTTTTTCAAATACAAAATCTCGGGACAGAAAGTTGGAAAATAAAAGGTGTGCAATTCTGGTTAAACATAAAATTTTGATTTGGAAATTACTACATCATTTAATCTAACTCTAATAACGTTAAGTATCATAACTAACAGTAAACTTTCACAGTACACCAAACTCTGTGCTAAGAACTTGACATGTATCATCTCATTTAATTCTCATTGCATCTCTATCATGTAAGTTCTGTTACTCTTCCTGTTCTACAGGTGAGAAAACTGAAGCCAAAGAAGGTAAGTACTTGTCTGATAAGCATAGCTAATAAGCACTACCCTTGAACCAGGCTTATTTTCTGAAAATCCACAGTCTTAATGACTCCACCATCAATGTGGGCATTCCTCATGGTGCATATTGTCTGTGGGGCCATTCATTGGCAAGTTTATGTTCTGAGTACCATATCTGCAAGTCCAGAGATACAGGGTCTATGAGTTAATTCTGTAGATGGAATGCTTTAGGGAAGTTCTATATTGGAGTTTGTTTTACATAGGAGTCAGAGCCTGAACATGCTCCTCAGAAGGGCAGTGTGTCCAGCTGTAGCCTCGTCAACTTCGGGTGGTTTTGTGATCTTCTGCCCACTTTTAGAGGCACCCACTTCCACCATCTTCATCCCTTAAGCATCTGTATATCAGTCTCCACTCTGGGACATGCATATTTGCTCTTCTTAGATGGGTCAGGTCCTGTGTAGTTCAGCCCAAAATGCTTTGGAGGAGAAAGCCCTCTGGTTGTTGCTCCTGTTGGAATCTTTTCTTGGCTGGTGTAATGCTCTTGTAATTTTCCATCTTCCCCCACACAGACCCTTGGTCTTTGGCCATATATTCTGGTCTCTTTCCTCCTGGATCCATTTGCATGCACTCATTTTATAGCTCATTATTGCAGTGGCCATTATGATTACAACTGGCTTCTTAATTCACAGCTACTCTAATCATTAAGACAATTATGGTTAATTCACAGCAGCTCTTATGGTTATTATTATTCATTTATTCAGTTTCATTTTTAATATAATTATGGTTTAAGCCAAGACATCCCAGGTCTGCAAGAGGTGAGGGTACACCACGCTTTGCAGGGCATCCAAAACAGCATGAGCCTCTTTATTGCAAAAAACAATGCTATAATAATAAAGGAAGTTGAGAAGGAAAAAAAATCCTAACTTCATTGCTCTTGCAAAACTGTTTTAATTTTTCCTATTTCTTTCTCAATTACTTGAATGCTTTTACTCTGGTAATTGCAGTGTGGATATGATTGTGTATTTTTTTCCCTTCTAGTTAGCACTACACCAAATACAATTCTCCGTGTTGTTTTACTGTCTCCACACATTTTATGTTGGACATAGACTTTCTGAGTTAAACTAATACATTTATGATGCTTTGCTTGTATCTTGAGGTTTTCTTGAGTCTGTGAGAGGATACACGTGCAGCTGATTAGAAGAAGACCCCAAAAAAGGAGTTTCAATATCTGCTGGTTCTTATTTTTTTCCCAGATTTATTCCCAGGAGTGGAATTTCTGGATCACATGGTAGTTCTATTTTTACTTTTTTCCAGGAACTTCCATACTGTTTTACATAGTGACTGCACCAATTTACACTCCCACCAGCAATATACAAGGGTTCCTTTTTTTCCACATCCTCACCAGCATTTTTTTATTTGTAGACCTTTTGCTGATAACATTGTTGTGACTTGCATTACTCTAATCATCAGTGATGCTGGGTGTCTTCTCATGTGTCTGTTGACCGTCTGTGTGTCTCATCTGGAAAAATGTCCGTTCAGATCTTCTGACCATTTTTTGGATTGAGGTGTTTGTTTTTTTTTTTTTGGATTGAGTTGTATGAGTTATTAACCCTTTGTTGGTCATTTGCAAATATCTTACTTCCATTCCACAGGTTGTCTTTTTATTTTGTTGATGAATTCCTTTGTTGTGCAAAAGCTTTTAAGTTTAATTAGGTACCATTTGTTTATTTTTGCTTTTATTTATTTTGCCTTAGATCAAAAAAATAATCCTACAGTTTATGTCAGAACGAATCAGGAAGTATACAGTTAAGGTACAGATTTCTGTGATAATGATAATAAAAACAAAACTAGCTAATATTTATTCAGTGTTCACTATGTGTGAGTCATGTCCAGAATCTTGTTTAATCCTCATGGCAATCCTACACAGTAGTTATTATTTTTATCTTTATATGTAAGGTGACAGGGACACATAGAGGTTAAGTAACTTGCCAAGATTGCAGAGCTTAGAAGTGTCAGAACCAGGATTCGACCAAGAAACCTGATTCGGCTGTTGCTCTCAGCACGTGCCATGGGACCTCGAACACATTTCTTCCCTTTGATGAGAAAAGTTTCTTTCTGACTCTAAGAAGAGATCTCCTTCCTCTGGGTCCTGGCTGAAGAAACAGCGTCAGGACTGCCTGCCACGTCACGGCGGCATTGGGCATGCAGAGGAGCAGACCAGCACTTCACTGGTACTTCTGAACTTAGATTGTCTACTGAGTGGCTTGTGGCAAAAAAAAAAAAAAAGAGAGAGAGAGGTTCTGAATTCCCTTTGTTCTCCCCTTTTATGTTGCCCAAAGGAAAACCAAAGCAAAAACATGCCCTTTGAAGCTCTTTTCTATATGAAAAAATAAACAGACCCCTTTTCAGTGAGAGACTTCAGACTTGAAGCAGGATTCAGTTAAAGCTCCCTCATTGCCAGTGCCCTGGGGAGAAGCCCCTGAATCCTTACATTCCTTTATCCCATTCACCAGATTCTCTTCGTGACTATTTCCATTCTACTTAAGCTGCACAAATGACATGCTTTGAGCATCCTTTAAATAATAAAAAGTCCGTGAATATGTTAGCTATGAAAAGCGTGATTATGTTCAGAGTGGCAATGGCCATGCTTTGAAATGGTGGAGACAGTGTGAAGAGGAGGAAAGGAACTTATCTGGGGGAGTGATCTTGGGAGCGTCCTCTGGGGTCCTCATAGACTCCTTCTTGCTCACCCCCTTCCTCACCCACATATACACAGACACACGCTTCTTTGATAATAAGACTGGTTTAAGCTGCTGTGGCCACCAGTTACTCTAACATAGTAGCTATGTGTGCTTAGTCTCTCAATCAAATCTACTCTTTGCAACCTTTTGGACTGTAGCCCACCAAGCTCCTCTGTCCATGGGATTGTCCAGGCAAGAATACTATAGCAGATAGCCATTCCCTTCTGTGGGGCATCTTCTCCATGCAGGGATCAAACTTGTGCCTCCTGCATCTCCTACATTGCAGGCAGATTCTTCACCTGTTGAGCCATTGGGGAAGCTCCTGAATTGTCACAAGATATTCCTGCCCAAGACTGGTCCTTGAAATGTCCTCAGAGCACAGAGGCTCTACTTTTGGTTCCCTTTGATCTTGTAACTCACACTGCCCTCTTTGGGAACCTATAGCATGTGTCCTTCATCCCACATTCCCCAAGTCCCAGCAAAGAGCAATGCGACCCAGTTCCCACAGGCTTTGACTTGGAGCTTTGTATTACTGATTTTACTGTTGTAGGCTTTTGGGACTGGTTAAGGAGGTGGCTCAGATGGTAAAGAATCCCCCTGCAATGCACGAGACCCAGGTTTGATCTCTGGGTCAGCAAAATCCCCTGGAGAAGGAAATGGAAACCCTTTCCAGTATTGTTGCCTGGGAAATCCCATGGACAGAGGAGCCTGGCAGGCTATAATCTGTGGGGTCTGAAAGAGTCAAACATGACTGAGCAATTGAACAACAACAAAGGAGTAAGACAAAAATCATAGGCTGGTGGACCCACTCAGAAGCAGCATTTTGTTTGGCTTGCATGATATTTATGAAATATTAAACTTCATGAGATTTCACATGGAAGTCATATGGGTTAGCTTTCCTTGATGTTGGATGGTCTCACAACATGGCAATTACCATCTTCCCATTTGACAGTACTTGATTGGTGCTGAGCAGGGGCACTATAGTCCCCTTGATGCATTTATGTCCCCATTTGGTTCCTTTGTATTTAGGTTTTCAATGCCTGATTTAAGGTCTGAGTGAGGATAAAGGTAGAGACTGAAGTCTTGTGGTTTTTGTGATCATAGCCATACTGGCTTGCTATCATCTATCTGGACCATGAATCAACTGCCCACCTACCATTCCCACCTGATGGATGACCACTGGTTGGCCAGTGCAGGAGTGGTGTTGCTGGTGAGGTGGCAGTTGCCCGTCAGTCAATCTGTAGGGCACGCACCTTGCACTGGTCACTCTGTACACTGTTACTGCCTGACACTGAGTTCAGCCCAAGGACTGAGTGTGCAGAAATTTTGGTCAGCCTTCTAGGCACTTATCCCTTTCTTGAGAGCCCACTCTTTGGTTGCTGAAATGGTTTGCTTTGTTGATGCAATCAAAAATGCAACAAAAAATTAGTTGGTTTCTAAAAAATTTTTCACTTGTATCTTTATTTTTTGGTCATTCATTGAGGGATCTTAGTTCCTGGATGAAGGATCAAACCCACGCCCCCTGCAGTGGAAGTGTGGAGTCCTAACCCCAGGTCTGCCAGGGAATTCCCAATACATTAGCTGTTAGGGTGAAATGTTTTTAGCCACTGGCAGCTATTCATTTCACACCATTCCCCTTGCTCTGTAAGAATATTGCTTTACCCAAGGTATATTCCATCAATTTTGCACATGCATTTACACACACAGACACTTTGCCTCATTCTCGCCTTCCCCAACCTTTTTGCCCCAGGACAGGGGTTCAAATATAAAGGACTGGACTATGAGGGGAGCAACTCCTGGTCCCTTCTCTCTCTAACCTCCAGAACCACTCACTCTCCAGTCAGGCAATGAACTCTGTCATTTTTTAATGGCATGAAAAAAATCCCCCCTCTGCTGCTCTGAGGCAATCCTGATTGGTATTTGGTCAACTCATTATAGATTTGATGCCCCCTTTTTTCTCTAACACTCTTACTCAAGTAATTGTCTTTGCAGTCAAATTTTTTTTTTAAGCTGAAATATTCAAACAGACAGAGAGTAACATCTATTTCTAATTTTTCTTCCCAGAAAACAGAACAGACTAATTTTTTCTTTCTCCCTCAGCAGCAGCTTTCAGTTCATTCAGAGGTTAACATCAAAAGATTGTGATCCAGTCCTTTAGACCAATGGCTTTGAGGTTGCTTGAATGCAAATGATTTCTCTGCAAATGACACCACTCTTGCTCTCATGGTTACATTCTCATTGCCAATTATCCCTCGAACATTTCATATCAGATATTATTCACTAAGTGGCCAGGATGATTTCAGAAGATTCTTTCTAATCAAATCTGGCTGCAAACATAAAATAAAGCAAAGTAACTGCCCTGAGAGGCCCACTGCCAACATCTGCCTCATTTTTTCCAAACTCACTTTCCAGGTTCAACAAAGAAGAAACTCAGGGCCCAGAGGTGAATCTCCCATTCCCCATAAATGTATCTCATCTGAACTGGGCTCTGGCCCACTTCTTAAAATTGAGTTATTCTCTGGACACATATCCTTCAGCTTCCTTAAGCCATAAATAGAAGAAGGGATTAAGAATGCCAGGAATGAGGGTTTTTGTTTGTTTGTTTTTTTCTTTTTAAGTAGTTTGAGCAGACAAGCAGAGTCAATTGTATGTGGAGAGATTGAGGAAACAGCATTATTATCAGGGCTGGTACCTTCTTTTCAATTCACTACTATTGATTCAAACTTGGCAAAGGAGTTCATTGTTCATTTGCATGACATTCGCATCACATGCTGTCTGATAACTGGCTATGTCTTCTAATTCTTAGCCTTTGAAACACTGATGCCAGGTGCCAGATAGCCTGATGGATTTGTTCTAATTTGGCTTAATTTCCAACCAAAACCAGCTGAGCTCTGAAAAACTGGTTAATAATATCACTTAGAAAATGATATCCCAAATAAGTGCTATGGAACAGAAAATGTTCTCAAGTACAGCTCAATTTCAAATCATATTGCAAACCTGATTGCATATGCAAACCTGGATTGAGGCAGCTCCTCTCAGTTCAGTTCAGTTGAGTCGCTCAGTCGTGTCCGACTCTTCGCGACCCCATGAATCGTAGCACGCCAGGCCTCCCTGTCCATCACCAACTCCCGGAGTTCACTCAGACTCACGTCCATCAAGTTGGTGATGCCGTCCAGCCATCTCATCCTCTGTTGTCCCCTTCTCCTCCTGCCCCCAATCCCTCCCAGCATCAGAGTCTTTTCCAATGAGTCAACACTTCGCATGAGGTGGACAAAGTACTGGAGCTTCAGCTTTAGCATTATTCCTTCCAAAGAAATCCCAGGGCTGATCGCCTTCAGAATGGACTGGTTGGATCTCCTTGCAGTCCAAGGGACTCTCAAGAGTCTTCTCCAACACCACAGCTCCTCTACTGATCATTAAATGCCTCTGTTCCACATTAGAGATTGGTGGATACTGTGTAAAACATGGGGGTCTGATGTGAGTAGTGGAGACTAAACCCAGTGTGAGTGAGCTGCATGCACTCTGCTCTTACAGGTTAAAAAAAATACAATTGCACTAGATATTGCTATGTGAATGTCACACAAATTCCATGAGAATTATCTGTTCAAAATAAAACTCTTTCTTCTCTAAATACCAAAAACAACTTTAGTGGATTTTTGTTTTCTATGGAGTAAAATGCCCAATGCAAAAGAACTCAGCCTTTCATGATCTTGCCCTAATTTACATTTATGGTCTATTTTCCCCTGCTTCTTTACTTCCAGGACTGAGCCAGAGCAAATTTCTTGCTCTTCCAGGTTTCTGGGCCTTTGCAGTGCTCTCTGCCAGAGGAAGCTTAAGAAGCTTCAGGAATAACCCAGAAAGATGGGCAGGACTTTTCATCTAGTTGCCTCTGTCTTACTTGCTCCTGCCCCCACAGTCTTCTAGCATCCTTTCTTGCCCAATCTATTGGTCATATAATGATTTCTGTATTCCCTTTTGTAATAGTTGAAACGGAACCCTGTTCTCTCTTCTACTTTTTAATGGGACAGACCCTTTAGGATGCTAAGCCTCATTCTCAGGCATCTAGATATGTATAGCCTAGGGGCTCTCAAACTTAGTGTCCATTAGAGTCCTCTGAGGACTTTGATAACACAGATTGTTGGTCTGCACCCCCCGAGTCTGCTTTAGGAAGCCTGGGGTGTGGCCTGAGAATCTGCATTTCTAACAAGTTCTGCAGGTGATGCTGATGTTGCTGATCCGGAGACACCTTGAAAAGCACCACTTTAGCCAATGCTTGTTGAGAGCAGAAGATGAGAGGTGACCTGAGAAGATAGACACTTCCTGGGGACAGACTGGGCAAAGGTGGCATTTTGGGGCTGTTTGCTCTGTTGGTTTTTGCTTGTGGTGGGATGTGGACTGTTACAGAGACAAAAGGGAGGTTAATGCTGATGCATCTCTGGGATAGGACTTGTCACTGTAAACAAGGGTATGACCAGTGTACATTTTTGTCAAAGTGAGCTATGGAAGGTGTGACTTTGGGTGTCACTTCCTCTTCCAATGCTAGCGGCAATCATAAAGCCAGTAAATATCCCTAAGAGGCTGTGAGCCTCACAACTCTTGGTCCTTCTTTTCCACTCTCTCGGTTTGGCTAGAAGACGGGGATCATCGGGATGAGTGAGGGGCCATCCTGACCACAGTGAAAATGTTCTCTCTGCCTGGACTGTACTTTTTCCTCAATGATCTCCCAGATATTCTGAAGACAGTTCCAATATATTTTCTGCAAATCCTTCCCAATCCTTCTAAGATGTTTACTCCCATGTGTCCAGAAAAAGCCTATGCTTTTTATAGTACCAATAAGATGATATTTTAATGATTCAGTCTAAGGATTTATCACCTCCAGACTAGATAAGTAACTCCTTTGAGGACAGAGTATATATATTAATGTGTGTATATGTGAAATACACATACATACACTATTTCATCTTTTTCTCCTCAGAGCCAATGAATGTTTGCCAAATGAATGAATGAGCCCTTCTTTGATGCATTTTCTATCTCCCCTTTTTTAAGTGTGTAAATCTTGTTTTGCTATTGGATTTCAGGCTCGAACTGGGGTATACCACGTGTTCTACTTTATCCTGAGTCCTTTTCTACTAACGCCCAGCTCCCAACTGAATATGCAGTCAGAATCTAAAACACAGACCTGAGGATAAATTGATTTTCATCTGCTTCTGGGAAATGGGAAAGCATTAGTGAAGAGGGTTTCCACTTTCTGTCCTCCCCTTTAAAAAGAAGCTAAAAAGATTAAAAGCTGCTGGTTGCTTCAAAGTCAAGCTGTGTGTTTGGGAGATGGATCAAAGTGCAGTACCTGACTGTAAAAGTCTTCTCTGAGATGACTATGGCCTTTGAAAGATCAAAGAGTCACTCTTTCTCCTTTCTCCTGGAATCATTACAGCTGTTAATAACCCATGCTGACTTTTTCTTGGGTGTGTAAGTCTCCACTCAGTTTCAGGGGCTTGTTTTGGCTTAACTTCAGGTTTCCCATGAGAGCAAGAGTGGATGGAAATGTTATCAGTAGGATGCAAACACCTCAGTGAAGATAGCAGTGAGGGATTATAGATGGTAAGCTCTTCTCTGACAGAGAGCAATGTCAACTGAAAAATAAGACACAACCTAAGGTTGAGAACTAGGCTTTAGTTGGTGGACTTCCTGAGGCTTAAGTCCAGGAGGCAGCCTCTCAGATAGCCCTGAGGGACTGCTCTGAAGAGGTAAGGGAGGAACCAGGATATATTGGCATTTATGCAACAAAACCCAGGTGGTCTGAATATCAAAAGATTCAGTTCAGTTCAGTTGCTCAGTCATGTCCAACTCTTTGTGACCCCATGAATTGCAGCACGCCAGGCCTCCCTGTCCATCACCAACTCCCGGAGTCTACTCAAACTCATGTCCATCGAGTTAGTGATGCCATCCAGCCATCTCATCCTCTGTCATCCCCTTCTCCTGCCCCCAACCCCTCCCAGCATCAGAGTCTTTTCCAATGAGTCAGTACTTCTCATGAGGTGGCCAAAGTACTGGAGTTTCAGCTTTAGCATCAGTCCTTCCAATGAACACCCAGGACTGATTTCCTTTAGAATGGACTGGTTGGATCTCCTTGCATTCCAAGGGACTCTCAAGAGTCTCCAACACCACAGTTCAAAAGCATCAATTCTTCGGCGCTCAGCTTTCTTTATAGTCCAACTCTCATATCCATACATGACCACTGGAAAAACCATAGCCTTGACTAGATGGACCTTTGTTGGCAAAGTAATGTCTCTGCTTTTGAATATACTATCTAGGTTGGTCATAACTTTCCTTCCAAGGAGTAAGTGTCTTTTAATTTCATGGCTACAGTCACCATCTGCAGTGATTTTGGAGCCCCCAAAAATAAAGTCTGACACTGTTTCCACTGTTTCCCATGAAATGATGGGACCAGATATTATGACCTTAGTTTGCTGAATATTGAGCTTTAAGCCAACTTTTTCACTCTCTCCTTTCACTTTCATCAAGAGGCTTTTGAGTTCCTCTTCACTTTCTGCCATAAGGGTGGTGTCATCTGCATATCTGAGGTTATTGAGATGTCTCTTGGCAATCTTGATTCCAGCTTGTGCTTCTTCCAGCCCAGAGTTTGTCATGATGTACTCTGCATAGAAGTTAAATAAGCAGGGTGACAATACACAGCCTTGATGTACTCCTTTTCCTATTTGGAACCAGTCTGTTATTCCATGTCCAGTTCTAACTGTTGCTTCCTGACCTGCATATAGGTTTCTCAAGAGGCAGGTCGGGTGGTCTGGTATTCCCATCTCTTGAAGAATTTTCCACAGTTTATTGTGATTCACACAGTCAAAGGCTTTGGCATAGTCAATAAAGCAGAAATAGATGTTTTTCTGGAACTCTCTTGTTTTTTCGATGATCCAGCAGATGTTGGCAATTTGATCTCTGGTTCCTCTGCCTTTTCTAAAACCAGCTTGAACATCTGGAAGTTCACGGTTCATGTATTGCTGAAGCCTGGCTTGGAGAATTTTGAGCATTACTTTACTAGCGTGTGAGATGGGTGCAATTGTGCAGTAGTTTGAGCATTCTTTGGCATTGCCTTTCTTTGGGATTGGAATGAAAACTGACCTTTTCCAGTCCCGTGGCCACTGCTGAGTTTTCCAAATTTGCTGGCATATTGAATGCAGTGCTTTCACAGCATCATCTTCCAGGATTTGAAATAGCTCAACTGGAATTCCATCACCTCCACTAGCTTTGTTTGTAGTGATGCTTTCTAAGGCCCACTTGACTTCACATTCCAGGATGTCTGGCTCTAGATGAGTGAGCACACCATCGTGATTACCTGGGTCATGAAGATCTTTTTTGTACAGATCTTCTGTGTATTCTTGCCATCTCTTCTTAATATCTTCTGCTTCTGTAAAGTCCATACAATTTCTGTCCTTTATTGAGCCCATCTTTGCATGAAATGTTCCCTTGGTATCTCTAATTTTCTTGAAGAGATCTCTAGTCTTTCCCATTCTGTTGTTCAGTAATCAAAAGATTACTGTTAAGCAAAAGCTGGACATCTCAAGTTAATGAATTTTTAGCACTTTCCTGTGTGAGGGAAGATGCAAGGGTCTGGGCGGATTGAAATTATTCCTTTGATATGCACTTTGACTATCTAGATCCAGTATCCTGGCTTGCTTTCTTTCTTTTTTTTTTTTTTTTTTCCATCTTGAATCCCCTCAGGGTGCACAGTGGCTGATGGCTTGAAGGCCACAACATCCTTTGTTTACTGATACGACAGATGATGATAGTAAATATTTTAGGTTTTGTGGGCCATAAGATCTCTGTTGCAACTACTGAGCCCTGTCACAGTGTGTACACAGCCATAGACACTATAGAAATAAATGAGCATGACTGTGTTGCAATAAAACTTTATTTGCAAAATCAGGTGGTAGGCTAGATTTGGCTCACAGGATGTAGTTTGCCAAGCTTGGCCCTGGATTTCATAAGACCTTGGCTCTGGGTCTGCTAGGTCGACCAAACTTTGATCCTTTCCACACTGACAGTAACTGGGGGCGGGGGGAGGGGGGGGGAGGGAAATTAAAAGCTTCTCTACTCAATTAGCCAAGTTGCATTTGCCTGAGAGTAGCTTCTTTTTCAAATGAAAGGACAGATCTATAGACAAACAGGAATCAGCAGATCCCTCCCCTCTCCTCCTAACTTCTTCTGGTCTCTCTTTAGAGCCCCATATTGGTAAAGCCTAACTGAGACCCAGATGACCAAGCTGGCAGGGAAGCCTGGTCTGCTGCTGTCCATGAGGTCCAAAGAGTCGGACACAACTGTGCAACTGAACAACAGTAAGGCACAGCACCACAGAACAGAGTATAGGATGGTGGGTTTGATGCTGAGAGACAGTGGCTGGATAACTGGCCAAGACTCCAGCAAGGGTATCAAGGTTGTTGACATGACATGAGGTTAACAGTAAAATCCAGTGCAGTTACCAGGGAAATGGGATCTCTCTGAGTTAGACACGTAAAGCCTACACACACTATGGCTTTGCTGATCCAGCTGTAAGATGATAAACTGATTCCACCCCTAACTCTGGCATTGCAGACTTTGTGGACACACAGAACTTTATATAAGATCATCTGAGTTTATTCCCAGAGAGACAAGGGGGACATGTCATCGTAAGCCGTTAAGCAGAAACTTAATTGTTGTGTTGTACAATGTTGAGAAAGAATCTATGTGAGCAGAAGGGAATAGATCAACCTAGAAAAGTGAGTGTACTCAATTATGACTGTAGGCCTGAGGTTTACAGATTCTCTGAAGTGGTTATTTAAACTATGGCTTGGCAGAAATTGAATATTCAAGGTAATGAGTCTAATTGATTATAAGCGAGTGTTCCTTTTAATAAGATGTAGTAACTGCTAAGGGCAGGTTGGCGCTTGGAGGGCAAACTAGAGAGAAGAATTTAAAGTTTGAAGTAATAAGAAAGACTGAAGTATTTTTTAATTAATTTTTTGGCTGTGCCATGCTGCTTGTGGGATCTTAGTTCCCTGAACAGGGGTCAAACCCATGTCCCCTGCATTGGAAGGGTGGAGTATTACCCACTGGACCACCAGGAAAGTCCAAGGTTGGAGTATTTAAATATGTTAATGTGACTGACCTCTTCTACAACCCAGATATGGCCTCCATCCTCATCCCCTAAGGGCATATATGGTTATGTGCCCCCCCACCCCCACCCCACCCCGGCACTGCTACTAAGAGTAGTTGTTTTTGCTTGATTGAGATGGGAGGTTTCAGGCATTCAGTAGAGGCTTGTGAGAGTCAAAGCCCTGTATATAAAGAACACTTGCTGATGGGGCTGGGGCCCTGGGAGCCCAAGAAGGCCAGAAGCTACAGTTTTCCAGTTTTCTCACCTGCTGTACCTATACTGGGGAAGTGGGATTGGGTGGCTGAAACTTTCTTGGGTTGCTATGGTGCTAAACAGCCTTCCTCGCAGGCAGGCTAGCATTCAACGGTAGTGGACACTGGCAACAAAAAGTGAATGTGCTTGATAATTTATTTCCTGCATTGTTTAGTATAGAGACTTGTTCCTCAGTCTCTCATTGGGGTATCCTTTGACATTTCACATGGATTTGTCTATAAGCAGAGAATGCCTTCGTCATATCTGCTTGAGAGTTGTGGTTCTCGTGACATTTCTCTTTCTTATCACATTAACAAATTGTTTGGCCTTCTGGCTTTGACATCAGCCTCTCTGCTTGGGTTAATATGAGTCAACTCCAGATCACTGAGCTCACTCTTGCAATGCTGACAAAAATCTCAGTGCTCGAGATGCTGAGATTTCAGAGGAAGTGCCAGAGGTGAGCCACAGTGGATTCATAAGGCAGATAGCTTCTTCAGAGTCCTCTGAGCAGCTAGCTAAAGGAGTCTTCTTGACCTTGCTGGGCAATGTTCTGCTCAACTATAACAGATCTTAAAAGTTCATTTTAAGGCAGCCTTTCTACAGAATAAAATGATGACATTTTCTGGAGGCTTTGTCCCTGACAATAATGTTCAAGTCTTTATGGCTTTATTGCTACTCTTCTGGATATAAATAAGTGGTTTTCTGTTTAAAAAAAAAAAAAAAAAGGAAAAGAAAAAAATCACAAAACACTAGATCTCTTGAAAAAATGTACTTACAGGTAGCATGTTTCTACATGAAACATATAAGCTGCTCTTTGGAGCAAGGCTGAAACAGATGACGTGACCCACTAGGACTCACTGGGCTTCTGTTTGAAAGTCACATCTAATCTATTGAACAGGTTTGGGTGGGGAGGAGGTAAGGTTTTTATTTCAAAGCTTCTACAGTTCTCAGTCCTTAATGTTGGCAGAATGTGAATATGGAACTAGCTATGTTGCCTTAATTCAGACTGAATGCTATACACTCTGAAAAGTTCATGAAAAGATCTATAGCTGATATTTTTTCATTAGTGATTTTTAATCAATGCTATGATTTCAAGAATAATCACTCTGCTTTTCTGAATTTCTTGACACCTCCCTGACTCTCCGTCTTGTAGGATCTGATCTCAAGAGCCCATCTTTTTCTTCTTTGCCATGTCTTTTTTTTTTAAGGGGGCCATTTTAAAAGTCTTTATTGAATTTGTTACAGTATTGCTTCTGTATTATGTTTTGGTTTCTTGGCCATGTGACATGTGGGATCTTAACTCCCCAATCAGGTACTGAACCCTCACCCCTGAATTGGAAGGCAAAGTCTTCACCACTGGACCACCAAGGAAGTCCCTCTGCTGTGTCTTATAATTTCTCTTTCTATTAATGGCCTTAAGGCCAAATTCTAAGTTTTCTCCATACTGTGCAATGTCATTTCTGCACTGTTCTCTACAATTTATATCATGTAATATTTTCTGTACTAAATTATTTAACTTTTAGGAATAGCAGATTACACACATTGCCAGTGAGGGCTATGCGAAAATAAACTGTGCCCAAAGTGCAATTTATTTTATCTTGTAGCAGTTGAGACCAAGGCAGAATGCTGGGGCCAACTCCACTTTGCCTTAAGTCCTGCTGCCTTTAAACACCTCCTCTAGTTCCAGGAAAAGAGGGAGACCCTACGACCAATGGGGTGGCGTAGGTTTTTAAAAATCAGCTTCTGGGAAGAAAGAGAGCAAGATTGGCCTTTAAGACAGAGGCCTTAATGTAAAAATGGGTTCTACTCCAGTACACTTGCCTGGAAAATCCCATGGGTGGAGGAACCTGGTAGGCTGCAGTCCATGGGGTCGCTAAGAGTCGGGCATGACTGAGCAACTTCACTTTCACTTTTCACTTTCATGCATTGGAGAAGGAAATGGCAACACTCCAGTGTTCTTGCCTGGAGAATCCCAGGGGTAGGGGAGCCTGGTGGGCTGCCTTCCGTGGGGTCGCACAGAGTCGGACACGACTGAGGCGACTTAGCAGCAGCAGCAGTCCCCTAAAATCTCTTGTAAGGTCATTACTAAAATGTTTTTCTCCTCACAGTGAATATGTGTGCTTGCAAAGAAACAGCAAAGAAACTCAGCCTCCTTTTTTGCCTTGTCTACTAGGGAGCTCAGCATGAAAGTTAGCGTCATGCATATTTCAGCTCACGTGTCACTTCTTGAGAAAGGTCACTTAATTCATCCAGTCTAATTAATTAGCTTACTTTGCTTCTGATCAGTCCTACTGTATTTATGTTCTTAGGACTGTTGAAATAAAGAGCCACAAACTGAGTGGCTTGAAACAAGAGAAATAATCTCATAATTCTGTAAGATAGAAATCTTAAATCACAGTGTCAGAAGGGCTGTGCTGCCTCTGAAGGCTCTAGTGGAAAATCCTTTCATACCTGTTCCTGGCTTCTGATGGTTGCTGGAGATCCTTGGCCTTCCTTGGCTTAGAGCCTCATGGCTCCAATTTCTGACTCCCCTTCATGTGGCATTTTTCTCTCTGTGTATTCACATAGCCTTCTTATAAAGATACCAGTCATTGGTTTTAGTGCCCACCCTTATACAGATGATCTCATTTTTCTTTAATTTTTTTTATTGTAGTTAAAGTCACATAATATAAGTTCAGTTGCTCAGCTGTGTCCGACTCTTTGCGACCCCATGAATCACAGCATGCCAGGCCTCCCTGTCCATCACCAACTCCTGGAGTTCACTCAAACTCACGTCCATCGAGTCGGTGATGCCATCCAGCCATCTCATCCTCTGTTGTCCCCTTCTCCTCCTGCCCCCAATCCCTCCCAGCATCAGAGTCTTTTCCAATGAGTCAAATCTTCACATGAGGTGGCCACAGTACTGGAGTTTCAGCTTTAGCATCATTCCTTCCAAAGAACACCCAGGACCGATCTCCTTTAGAATGGACTGGTTGGGTCCCCTTGAAGTCCAAGGGACTCTCAAGAGTCTTCTCCAACATCACAGTTCAAAAGCATCAATTCTTCGGTGCTCAGCTTTCTTCACAGACCAACTCTCATATCCATACATGACCACGTAATATAAAGCATACTATTTTAACCATGTTCAACTCTACAGTGGCACTAAGTACATACACAGTGCTATGCAATTCTCACCATCATCCATCTCCCCAATTTTTCACTTTCCTAAGTTGGAACTCTGTCTCCATTAATCACTGACTCCCCATTGTCCCTACCCACCTTCTGGCCCTTGTCATCTACCAATGTACTTTCTGACTCTATGAATTTGACTTTTCTAGGTACCTCCTATGAGTTTGTCTGCACCTAATGTATATTGGAATGCATTTTTAAGGTTATCTCATCTTAACTATATCTATAAAGAGTCTGCTTCCAAATAATGTCATATCTTGAGATCCCAGTAGAAATGCATATTGGGGGGATGCTCTTCAACACACAGCATTCATCATATTTTACGTTGTCTTCACAGCACCCGTCACTGTCTGGAGTTTTTATTTCAGTCCTATTTGTGATGCTTGTTCACTGAATCCTCCCACTACACTTTGTGCTCTGACACACTAGAATATTAGTTTTACGTGGGTAAAGACTGCCATCTTATTCCATGCTGAAAGCCTGGCATCTAGTAAAAACTTTCAAATACTCTTGTTCAGTGAATCACTTAACTGATTTAGAGCTCAATTTTAATAGTTTATCTCTGGTAGAGTGTGCTGTTCTCTTTCTTAAAATGGCTTTTGAATTCTCTGTTTCCTCAGCTTCCACCTGAAATCCTTTTGAGAAGAAGTGGAGGAGAAATTATGAACAAATAAAAGGCAGTTGTTTGGAGTGCTCAGTGTATTTTTCCCATGAAATAATGTGATAAATAATGATTAGATTCCCAGGCCATCTTCTAAAGTTTTTTTTTTTTTTTTAAGTTGAACCCTTTTAAACTTTATGTACCAGAAATATTATCTGTTGGTGACGAAAATGACTGAAAATAATGGTGTTTTCAGTGTAGTTTCTTTTGGTGAGCTTGGGAGTTGGATCATGCCAGTACTTGACATGTGGTAGAAGGTCAGGTAATATCTGTTAAAGGAATCAATTAATAAGTACAAAAGAAGCTACCGAGGTACTTGGACCACCATAGATTCTCTTTTCTTACTAAAGAAAATAGAGTGAGGGTGGGAGGAGGTGGAGGTTGGATCTGAACTCTTGACTTTTTGCTGCTTTTGGCCATCTGTTATTTTCAGCTCAGCTGGGGAATTCATACCATGCCTCCAGAGAGACCTTTATGGTTTGGCTATCCTTACAGAGCCTTGTAAGTTACCTGGTTTCAGTTACCTGAATCACACCATTTTCTGAGCCCTTGGGGGTTATGCTAAGAATATCATATAGTGAAGAATTTGGGAGCAATCCTTAATGAAAATGGGTCTGAAAAGTAATATAAAAATGCAGCTGATGTCACAATTCATACATTTTTAAAAACTGTCTTCAGATGGGAAAGAAAAAACAAAGTGAGAGTGTGGGTATAAGAAGGTGCAGAAAGCAGAACATCTGTTGTCTTTGCTGTCTTATTTAAAGAGACCACTAGAAAGAGAATGTTCTAGAATGATTTTCAGTATCACGGTGGGGCATCTTTGCTTTGTACCATTTCATTTCCAGTTTTTCTCTTTCTGTAATGGATTAAGAGCATTTAATTATGGAATAGAGAACCATCAGAGTTAAATAACAGCCCAAACCCCCTTGTTGAAGGGCCTGTGATTGAGTGACAGTGACTGCTGAGTCCATGTTAGGAGTTCACAAACATGCTTCAGAAGTTCCTGAAAGTCATTCTGACAGATGACATCACCTGCTGCAAGGAACAGTTATATTAAGAATACAATAGTAACCTTTCTCTTTATGATTGCTGCCTGAATGCACTGACATACTCTCTGAAAGACATTTCCTCTTCAGAACAAAAAGGAAGATGTCCTGTGAGCCTCGTAGACAGTCAATTAAAAGCTAGAGTGCCCACAAGTGCTGGGGTTTGGCCCTGCCAGAGGAACACAGAGCTCTTCACCTATATTCTGTGTGTCATGTGAAAGCAATCGAGCAAGTCCAATAATTCGCTTGATTACCTGGAGTCCTTAGTAAAAGCAAGATTAAGGAGAGCAACGTTAGCTCATCATTGACTGGAGGATTTTTCCAGAAACTAACTCCTGTAGCCGGCAATTTTTATTTTGGCTGGCAGCAAAGTACTTCTGTTATTTCACTAACACTTTGAGGGTTATTACATTCAATAGCTACTCCTGACACTCCTGTAAAGTCTTCTAATTTTCATGAAATGTTGTCTTCAATCCACTCTTCTGTAGCGGTAAAGGCGCATTCTCCACACCAAGAGTTTCATTTTCACTTTCCAGTTCAGAATCAATCCCTAAAGTTTTTTGTCTTTTTGGTAGGTCTACTATTCACACTTTCTGAATAGAGCTGTATTCTGAAGCACTGTCGTCCTCTGAGACACTAGTATATATGTCACTCGGACAGTTAAGAGAAAGTACCTGCATTTAATAAACTAAAACATTCTTCACTCAAAATTTCATGATGTGTCATTTTTTTTTAATTCTGCATTTATAATATACAGAGGGTTGGAACAAAAACCTAACAGGGCACAATATGAAGGAATAATGACAATAATAAGTTGTATAATGAACCCTTGATCAAGTTTAAGCTTTAACAACTTTGCATAGTAATGTTAATTGTACACTCTAAAAATTTATTGATGCATCTCTGGGGGTAACAAAATGAGTATTTACATGTCTCCAGTGAATAATGTGTTAAGTTTCTTTCTGAATTTGTTGGTCTTTCTAAGGGATATGACTTTTCTTTCAGGTTGGGGAAACATGGCAACAGTGAGAGACTTTATTTTTGGGGCTCCAAAATCACTGCAGATGGTGACACCAGCCATGAAATTAAAAGATGCTTGCTCCTTGGAAGAAGAGCTATGACCAACCTAGACAACATATTAAAAAGCAGAGACATTACTTTGCCAACAGAGGTCCATCTAGTCAAAGCTACGGTTTTTCAACTAGTCATGTATGGATGTGAAAGTTGGAGTATAAAGAAGGCTGAGCACCAAAGACTGATGCTTTTGAACTGTGGTGTTGGAGAAGACTCTTGAGAGTCCCTTGGACTGAAAGGAGATCCAACCAGTCCATCCTAAAGGAAATCAGTCCTGAATAAACATTTGAAGGACTGATGCTAAAGCTGAAACTCCAGTATTTTGGCCACCTGATGGGAAGAACTAACTCATTGGAAAAGACCCTGATGCTGGGAAAGACTGAGGCAGGAGAAGGGGACAACAGAGGATGGGGTGGTTGGATGTCATCACCAACTTGATGGAGATGAGTTTGAGCAAGCTCTGGGAGCTGGTGATGACATCCAAAACAGGGAGGTCTGGCATGCTGCAGTCCCATGGGGTCAGGAAGAGTTGGACCTGACTGAGTGACTGAACTGATTCTGAACCATGAAGGAAATGTCTATCTTTGAATAAAGACAACATCAAAGAAAACAGGGCACAGAAAGACAGAGACCAGCCTCGATAACATTATTCAAGGCCCTAGATGCAGCCATTCCTGAAGCAGAAATGCTTCAGGAACCTTTCATTTATGTGAGTCAATACATTTCCTTTTATGTTTAAGCTTGTTACAAGCTCCAGGAGTTGGTGATGGACAGGGAAGCCTGGCATGCTGCAGTCCATCTGGTTGCAAAGAGTTGGACACAACTGAGTGAACTGAAGTTTGTTAAGGGAACATGAGCTGTTTTAATAGATAAGCCTCAACTTCTCAGGAAGTTAGCACAAATAGAAGTTCATTTCTGCTTTGTATGACTATTTAATGCAGTTGTTTCTGGACAGTTCACCTTTCTCTGGTCAAGGACTCATGTTCTTTTCATGCAGTGACTTCACCCTCTCTAGGCCCTCAGAATCTTCATCTGGAAGTGGATGGAGAAAGAGGATGGGATATCAAACGTGGTAGGCTTTTATTAGTCAGGACTGGTAGTGGCTTACTTCATCCCTGCCCACATCCCATTGGCTAAAACTCAACTACATATCCCACCTAAAGCAAGGGAAATGGAAATATGTAGTCCAGCTGGGTGTCCAGGGAGACAAGGTATTAGGCATGCTGGGCGTCTTAGTTAATCTCTAGCACAAAGGACAATGTTCCAAGAAGCTGGTCTTTTCTACAAGCCAGATGATGGATGAGGATTGGCAGACCTGGCCTTATGTTAAGTTTCCTGTCTGGTGAGTTCCTTGTGGAGGTTCAGAACTAGTGTGCAGTCTTTGGCACCCATGAACAACACACGTGTATAGGCAAACCCAGGCGACTCTCAGCTCCCTGTGTGTTACTAGGTTTAACTCCAGTCATTTCTCAAGAAACCAAGATCCAGAAAAGAAAAATGTTTATTGCAGAGCACATGTCCAATTGTGGCAAAGTATGAAAGCATAGTGTTGATATCAAGATAGTGTTAAACTTGTTTCTCTATCGTTATTTACTTTATTATTTGCCTTAACATGTATATATGTATGTATACATACATATAATAATATACATTGGAGAAGGAAATGGCAATCCACTCCAGTATTCTTACTTGGAAAAGTCCAAGGGACAGAGGCACCTCTGGAGGGCTACAGTCCATGGGGTCATAGAAGAGTTGGACACAACTGCTAAGCTAAGTCGCTTCAGTCGTGTCCAACTCTGTGTGACCCCATAGACAGCAGCCCACCAGGCTCCCTCGTCCCTGGGATTCTTCATGCAAGAACACTGGAGTGGGTTGCCATTTCCTTCTCCAATGCATGAAAGTGAAAACTCAAAGTGAAGTCGCTTAGTTGTGTCCGACTCTTAGCGACCCCATGGACTGCAGCCCACCAGGCTCCTCCGTCCATGGGATTTTCCAGGCAAGAGTATTGGAGTGGGGTGCCATTGCCTTCTCCGGGACACAACTGAGTGACTACAAATTACACACACACACACACACACACACGTTAAAGAAAATAGTTTCAGGACTTGAATGTCTTAATTAGCATTCAGTTCAGTTCAGTCACTCGGTTGTGTCCGACTCTTTGCGACCCCATGAATTGCAGCACGCCAGGCCTCACCATCCATCACCAACTCCTGGAGTTCACTCAAACTCTGTCCATCGAGTCAGTGATGCCATCCAGCCATTTCATCCTCTGTTGTCCCCTTCTCCTCCTGTCCCCAATCCCTCCCAGCATCAGAGTCTTTTCCAATGAGTCAACTCTTCGCATGAGGCGGCCAAAGTACTGGAGTTTCAGCTTTAGCATCATTCCTTCCAAAGAAATCCTAGGACTGATCTCCTTCAGAATGGACTGGTTGGATCTCCTTGCAGTCCAAGGGACTCTCAAGAGTCTTCTCCAACACCACAGTTCAAAAGCATCAATTCTTCTGCACTCAGCTTTCTTCACAGTCCAACTCTCACATCCATACGTGAACACTGGAAAAACCATAGCCTTGACTAGATGGACCTTTGTTGGCAAAGTAATGTCTCTGCTTTTCAATATGCTATCTAGGTTGGTAATAACTCCTTCCAAGGAGCAAGCGTCTTTTAATTTCATGGCTGCAATCACCATCTGCAGTGATTTTGGAGCCCCCAAAAATAAAGTCTGACACTGTTTCCACTGTTTCTCCATCTATTTCCTATGAAGTGATGAGACCAGATGCCATGATCTTCGTTTTCTGAATGTTGAGCTTTAAGCCAACTTTTTCACTCTCTTCTTTCACTTTCATCAAGAGGCTTTTTAGTTCCTCTTCACTTTCTGCCATAAGGGTGGTGTCATCTGCATATCTGAGGTTATTGAGATTTCTCCTGGCAATCTTGATTCCAGCTTGTGCTTCTTCCAGCCCAGTGTTTCTCATGATGTACTCTGCATATAAGTTAAATAAGCAGGGTGACAATATACAGCCTTGACATACTCCTTTTCCTATTTGGAACCAGTCTATTGTTCCATGTCCAGTTCTAACTGTTGCTTCCTGACCTGCATATAGGTTTCTCAAGAGGCAGGTCATGTGGTCTGGTATTCCCATCTCTTGAAGAATTTTCCACAGTTTATTGTGATTCACACAGTCAAAGGCTTTGGCATAGTCAATAAAGCAGAAATAGATGTTTTTTCTGGAACTCTCTTGCTTTTTCCATGATCCAATGGATGTTGGCAATTTGATCTCTGGTTCCTCTGCCTTTTCTAAAACCAGCTTGAACATCTGGAAGTTCATGGTTCATGTATTGCTGAAGCCTGGCTTGGAGAATTTTGAGCATTACTTTACTAGCGTGTGAGATGAGTGCAAGTGTGCGGTAGTTTGAGCATTCTTTGGCATTACCTTTCTTTGGGACTGGAATGAAAATTGACCTTTTCCAGTCCTGTGGCCACTGCTGAGTTGTCCACATTTGCTGGCATATTGAATGCAGCACTTTCACAGCATCATCTTCCAGGATTTGAAATAGCTCAACTGGAATTCCATCACGTCCACTAGCTTTGTTCGTAGTGATGCTTTCTAAGGCCCATTTGACTTCACATTCCAGGTTGTCTGGCTTTAGGTGAGTGATCACACCATCGTGATTATCTTGGTCATGAAGATCTCTTTTGTACAGTTCTTCTGTGTATTCTTGCCACCTCTTCTTAATATCTTCTCCTTCTGTTAGTTCCATACCATTTCTGTCCTTTATCCAGCCCATCTTTGCATGAAATGTTCCCTTGGTATCTCTAATTTTCTTGAAGAGATCTCGTCTTTCCCATTCTGTTGTTTTCCTTTAATGCTTTGAATTGATTGCTGAGGAAGGCTTTCTTATCTCTCCTTGCTATTTTTTGGAACTCTGCATTCAGATGCTTATATCTTTTCTCCTTTGCTTTTTGTTTCTCTTCTTTTCACTGCTATTTGTAAGGCCTCCCCAGACAGCCATTTTGCTTTTTTACATTTATTTTCCATGGGGATGGTCTTGATCCCTGTCTCCTGTACAATGTCACGAACCTCTGTCCATAGTACATCAGGCACTCTAGCTATCAGATCTAGCCCCTTAAATCTATTTCTTACTTCCACTGTATAATCATAAGGGATTTGATTTAGGTCATACCTGAATGGTCTAGTGGTTTTCCCTCTTTCTTCAATTTCAGTCTGAATTTGGCAATAAGGAGTTCATGATCTGAGCCACAGTCAGCTCCTGGTCTTGTTTTTGCTGACTGTATAGAGCTTTTCCATCTTTGGCTGCAAAGAATATAATCAATCTGATTTCGGTGTTGACCATCTGGTGATGTCCATGTGTAGAGTCTTCTCTTGTGTTGTTGGAAGAGGGTGTTTGCTATGACCAGTGTGTTCTCTTGGCAAAACTCTATTAGCCTTTGCCCTGCTTCATTCCATATTCCAAGGCCAAATTTACCTGTTACCCCAGGTGTTTCTTGACTTCCTACTTTTGCATTCCAGTCCCCTATAATGAAAAGGACATCTTTTTGGGGTGTTAGTTCTAAAAGGTCTTGTAGGTCTTCATAGAACCGTTCAACTTCAGCTTCTTCAGCGTTTACTGGTTGGGGCATGGGTTTGGATTACTGTGATATTGAATGGTTTGCCTTGGAAACGAAGAGAGATCATTCTGTTGTTTTTGAGATTGCATCCAAGTACTGCATTTCAGACTCTTTTGTTGACCATGATGGCTACTCCATTTCTTCTAAGGGATTCCTGCCCGCAGTAGTAGATATAACGGTCATCTGAGTTAAATTCACCCATTCCAGTCCATTTTAGTTCACTGATTCCTAGAATGTCGACGTTCACTCTTGCCATCTCCTGTTTGACCACTTCCAATTTGCCTGGATTCATGGACCTAACATTCCAGGTTCCTATGCAATATTGCTCTTTACAGCATCAGACCTTGCTTCTATCACCAGTCACATCCACAACTGGGTATTGTTTTTGCTTTGGCTCCATCCATCCATTCTTTCTGGAGTTATTTCTCTACTGATCTTCAGTAGCATATTGGGCACCTACCGACCTGGGAAGTTCCTCTTTCAGTATCCTATCATTTTGCCTTTTCATACTGTTCATGGGGTTCTCAAGGCAAGAATACTGAAGTGGTTTGCCATTCCTTTCTCCAGTGGACCACATTCTGTCAGACCTCTCCACCATGACCCGCCCGTCTTGGGTGGCCCCACATGGCATGGCTTAGTTTCATTGAGTTAGACAAGGCTGTGGTCCGTGTGATCAGATTGGCTAGTTTTCTGTGATTATGGTTTCAGTGTATCTGCCCTCTGATGCCCTCTTGCAACACCTACCGTCTTACTTGGGTTTCTCTTACCTTGGATATAGGGTATCTCTTCACAGCTGCTCCAGCAAAGCATAGCCACTGCTCCTTACCTTGGATGAGGTCGCCCCTCTTGACCTTGAACTGGATACATGTGTATGTATGGCTGAGTCATTCTGCTGTGTAATTAGCATTACTAAAATTTACTTTTGATAGACCATGAATTTTTTTTAACTTTTAATTTTGCATTGAAGTATCATCAATTAGCAGTGTTCTGATAGTTTCTCAGCCATGACTCAGCCGTGCATACACATGTATACATTCTCCCCGCAAAGTCCCCTCGTGTCCAGGCTGCCACATAACATTGAGCAGAGTTCCCTGTGCTATTCTGTAGATACTTGTTGGCTAACCATTTTAAATATAGCAGTGATACACCATTGATTTTTGAAATTATAATTAAGAGTAGCTGAGAGAACTAAGAAAAACAATCTAATTTTGTTTGCTTTTGGGACCAAATAACAAAAATGTCACCTAGACTATTTAAAATAATAATTAAGTATCAGTTCAGTTCAGTTCAGTCGCTCAGTCGTGTCTGACTCTAAATTTAATAATTTCTAAATCATTTATTAATGCTTATATAGTGCCTAAACAGAGAAGGCAATGGCACCCCACTCCAGTCCTCTTGCCTGGGAAATCCCATGGACGGAGGAGCCTGGTAGGCTGCAGTCCATGGGGTTGCTAAGAGTCGGACACGACTGAGCGACTTCCCTTTCACTTTTCACTTTCATGCATTGGAGAGGGAAATGGCAACCCACTCCAGTGTTCTTGCCTGGAGAATCCCAGGGACAGGGGAGCCTGGTGGGCTGCCATCTATGGGGTCACAAAAAGTCAGACATGACTGATGCGACTTAGCAGCAGCAGCCCCAGCAGGAGCAATGCCTAAAATATACCAGATACTGACAGCCCTAAAATTGTTACTGAATCCTCATAACAACCCCATGTTCAGTTCAGTTGCTCAGTCATGTCTGACTCTTTGTTGGGAAAGTATTATTTTTATTCCAGTATTGTAGATCCTGAGGGCTAGTGGCATTATGTAACTTGCCACAGTTACACAGGATTTGAACTCAGGAAGTAGCTCCTCAGCCAGTTCTTCTGGCCTCTCCATTTACAGAGCCACTTATCAGGTCATAGAGCAAGTCTCAGGATTGGTTGTGCTAGTAACTTAGTGGTACTCATGTGCACAGGTTCCTTACAAATATTCCACCTATTGTCTCTGCTTCACCTTATGGAATGAAACCAAAGTGGCCACCAGCATCAGCTGGTGCAATGCGCTTCTTTATGTATGTCTAATAGGGGGAGGTAGACCAGTTTCTTTTTCTTATTCCTGAGTCTGCCTCTCCCTATACACTGTTGCTGCTGCTGCTAAGTCGCTTCAGTCATGTCTGACTCTGTGCGACCCCATAGACAGCAGCCCACCAGGCTCCACCATCCCTGGGATTCTCCAGGCAAGAACACTGGAGTGGGTTGTCATTTCCTTCTCCAATGCATCTCCCTATATGTCTTGGGCCCAAATGTGCCCAATCTGCTTCCCACTCCTGAACCTCTGGCAAGGGGATGGGTTAGTGTGATTGGCTTAGTTTCACGTCAGTTGTTTGGTATGAAGTGGATGGTGGGGAGTTGACCACAGCCTCTATTGCAGACACCAACATTTCTAGGCACAGACCTGATTCTGACTCACTGGTTTATTAGATTAGACAGGTGGTGCGTGGAAGTTCATGGTATTTCCTTAAAATGAAATGACACTTTAGAATACTGGAGCATTTTGTATATGTTGTTTCATTTCTCAACTAGTAGTCAGGACATCTTTACCATTCCTATTTCTTAAATGGGGAGATGGAGGTCCAGGGAGGATGTGTGCTTTTCAGAATCACATACTAGTTACTGTCAGAGCAAAGAACCTACGTCTCTTAACTCATGGCGCAGCCATTTATAAACTAGCTATTCCATCTATTAGATATAAAGTCGCACACTAATGAGCAATCTGGGTGGAATAGGTGTCTAACTAGATCATTTTTGTTGTTTAGTTGCTGAGTCATGTCTTCTTTGTGACCCCATGGACTGTAGCCCACCAGGCTCCTCTGTCCATGGGATTTCCCAGGCAAGAATCCTGGAGTGGGTTGCCATTTCCTTCTCCAGGGCATCTTCCTGACCCAGAGAATGAACCCATGTTTGGCAGACAGATTCTTTACCACTGAACTACCTGCAAAGCCTAGGTCATTTTAGGCTAATTTTGTTTATTTTAAAAATACTATAGGGGGACTTAAGCATTTTATATTTGTCTTAATTCTCCTAGGCAATTTCTAACTAAATTTTTGCCTATAATACTCAGACTGAATGTTCTACTTTTTCTATCCCTAAGGACTTCGGCTGTTAAAACGTCTTCATGCTGGAAGCTTCTTATGCATGAAAAAATTTAGTAAGAGCATTACTGCAGCCAAATCTCCAAAACATGACGCACTTCCTCTGCAAGAAATTAAAACTTTTAGAACTTCTTTATTTCATTAAAAGTAGAAGAACAAGCATTAATTAACAGGAAAATTATTAAAATACTGCATAAAACATGTTCTGCTTGTGGCTGGAATCTGACTTAATTTCCTTAAATAATTTCCTTTTTTTTTTTTTTTTGCTCTGTACATTCTATAAATGGTATCCAAAACTTAACCAGTGTGCCACACATTACTTAATTTGGGGGAATGTAAGTGTGACAGGCATGTGAGTTTTAGAATTGTCATGTTGAGAAATCTTGGAGTATACGATGCAGGGAAGCAATTTAGTGGCCCAGATGGGTCAGTTTTTTGGGGCCCTGTTGTGACTTTGTTAAGTTCTGAATCTTATAGAAATGATAGAAACTGAGAGCTGGAAATATCTCGTAATGCTTGGTATAGCAGATTACACACACACACTCACACACACAACTTGTGTGAATGAAAAATATTGCTTGCCTTATCAGGAAACAGGCACAGTGGGTATTCCTGTGTATTTGAGATGCAATGGTTCTCTAGGACCATGTATGGTGTTAGTAAGTCTATTGGAATCACCAGGCTGGGAATCATAGTGGGATCTATTTACAAAGGTCTAGAAAAAGTTACTTTCCAGAAACTTTGCTGGTGGTTCAGATGGTAAAGAATCCACCTGCCAATTCAGGAGACCTTGGTTGAATTCCTGGGTCAGGATGATCCCCTGGAGAAGGGAATGACTACCCATTTCAGTATTCTGGCCTGAAGGATTCCATGGACAGAGGAGCCTGGCAGGCCATAGGCCATGGGGTCTCAAAAGAGTCAGACACAACTGAGCACGCACAAAAAGAGTTATAATAGGTTATACTGTGAGACTTTTCAGCTTATCAAATACTTTTTATAATTGCTTTCTTTTCTTAGCTTTTGTGTCCTTTAGTTTTCCAATACAAAACCAATTATTTGAGCTCCTACCAGGCTGGTTTGCTTTGTTTCTGGGCCATCTCTTTCTGTTGTAATCCATCTTCCTTCTCCATGATTCTGCTATAAACAGTAAAACTGTAGGCTTCCTTTCTCTAATACCCAAGGATACTTAAGTCTCTGGGCCTGGAAGAACTTTTTCATGAGAAATGTGTTACATTTCCCCCTTTCTGTTTTTCTCCGCCTCAGGTGAGACTTTCAAATGTCATAAAATGGGGAATATGCCAATATGCAGTAAGGAATTTGTGAAATCAAGCAGGGAGGTCCAGAGCTGAAACAGTCTCCATCAGCTATCTGGCACAAGAGCCAACATATGATGTTGAAATGTTTAAGAAGGAATTACCATTGCCCATAATCCCCTTCAGGGCTTCCCTTGTGGCTCAGTGGTAAAGAATCCGCCTGCCAATGCAGGAGACATGGGTTCGATTCCTGTGTGGGGAAGATCCCTTGGAGAAGGAAATAGCAACCCACTCCAGTATTCTTACCTGGAAAATCCTATGGACAGAGGAGCCTGGAGGGGCTACAGTCCATGGGGTCTCAAAGAGTCAGTCATGACTTCGTGCAATATCCACATAGTTCAGATGAAGACACTGAGGTGAAGTGATTTGTTCAAGAGAATGTCTTGGTTTCTAACTTCTTTCAACATAAAAATTACCATTGGCAAAGCAATTGAATTGTGGAAATTTTTTACTCTCTCCTTTGCTTAGAAATCTTGTCATCAGTATGTGTAGTTGTATTTGTGATTATTTACAGCGTTAGAAACAACAGCTTGAATACAGTCTGTGTCTTGCTTCTGAGAATATCAAACCATGTTTGAGTCTTTCATCTCAGCTGGCAGAACCTGCCACATGTCATGCTCATTCTAGCAGATCTTAAGGCTTATTAATAAAATATTAATACGTGTTATGTATTTATTCATATTTCAGTGTAAACATATTTACCAATTTGTTCTTTTCAGATAAAACACTTAATGGGTGGAAAGAAGAAATTCCCAAGAGGGCAGCCAACATTAGCTGCCCAAGGTCAAATGCAAATATCACAAGATCACACAAATTCTTTCGAAAGTCTTTCTTTCAGCATTTGAATATTAGCATAGTAGCCTTCATGCAAACATTGAAGGCTTGAGTATCCATTGACTGGAGGATTCTATGAAACCACCCCCTACTGAACCCTCAGGAAACCTAACTAAGCATTTTCTAGGTATAGATATCCCCTTCCTGTTTTCTCTTTAAAGGTGAAGAAAGAGAGGCCCATAACATTAATAAGAGTCTTTTTTTGGAAAAGGAAAAAATTAGATGTCACAGAGGATCTCTAGTTTCTCTTGACTTTAACCCTTGCCTTTTTCTCTACTTTTCCTCTTTCCACCTTTTTTCCTTTTTGGCTATTTTCCCTGCTCCTGAATGTTAACTAATTGAATAAACTGCAAGACTTGCTTAAACCATTTTTGAAAGTAATGTTCTGACATTTATCAGCAGTAGTGTTCTCAGGAACTGGAGGACAAGAGGCATGAAAACTAGAACTAGCGCCCACTGTTCTAACAGAAGGTTTTGCACCACTTGAAGACCAACACTACCCAGACAGCCCTACTCTGCTAGTCATCCTTGCAGAGAACTCCAACCATGCTTTGACCAGAGTTATCCTGTTTCAGGGATTCTCTGATGTGTATCAACTGGATAATGCCTTCATTCTAACCACCTCAGCAGTTTTCTTATCACACTTTAAAAGTCCTCCTCACCTTAATATCTCCTCTTAGAAATCCTGACTCACCCCTAAGGACTGGTGGACGCCTGACTTATGTTCTCTTCCAGCCCATACAGAAATCTTTTATTATGGCATTTAGCATAGAAGGATAATTGTCTCCATTACTTTCAAGAGAATGTAAGCCCCTTGAAGACAATGATTTTGTCTTGTGTTGACACATAGCCAGCAGTCATATATTTCCTAAATGAATGACTGAGTGAACTGAATTTCGTAGGTACAAAGTGGTGAGATCTTCTTGTTAAGCTTGTCTATTTGAAATCTAGTATGCCTCTTAATCTACTGGACCTCCATATTTAACTGGGTCAAAAGATTGTGTATAATGAGAAATAGGGTAGCTGGAAAGCAGCTGGCTTATCACTGATATCCAAGGAAAATTTCCAGGTTTTACTTCCATAATTCAATTGTAACTTCATGGTTCAGATGATGTTAAGCAATTAAATCTTTATTGTTCTATTCTTGGCAAATTACTGCTGAACTTTCAGGCTGGTACCAATGTTCTCATGTTAGGTTTGCATCTGCCCACCTCTCCCACATTCTTCCCTTTGAGTTGTTCCGGCAGGCTTAAATAAATATGAATCAGTATCCTAGGGGATGAGGAGAAGGAAATGGCAACCCACTCCAGTATTCTTGCCTAGAGAATCCCATGGACAGAGAAGCCTGGTGGGCTGCTGTCCATAGGGTCACACAGAGTCAGACCCGACTGAAGCTACTTTAGCAGCAGCAGCAGCCTAGGGGACGAGGTCCTAATGGATCCAGTTTTTTAGTCTTACTTAAGAAAGACACTTCTGTCTCTTTTACTTTCTCTATTATAGAAGGTGGAAGATAGAACATAGCTTATTGGAGTTAATGTTATGAGCCTAGAACATGGCACATGTTTCGGTGAGAGAGAAACAAGTTAAAGGTCATAGTCATTGTAATAAGTCTTGATAGAAATGAGACCAGGTTCAATTGGAGGATAGAGGAGCAACAGAATTCTCTGTCGTATTTGGTGCCCTCTATTTTCTTCATCTCACCATTTTCCTTCTCTTCAGCCTTTAACCTTATAGAAAAAAGAGCCACCCAAATGGATGTCATCAGACTTTGTTGCTGTTTAGTCACTAAGTCATGTCCAACCAACTGTCTTGCGACCCCGTGGACTGTAGCCTGCCAGACTCTTCTGTCTGTGGGATTTCCCAGGCAAGAATACTGGAGTGGATTGACATTTTCTTCTCTAGGGGATCTCCCCCACCTAGGGATCAAACCCTTGTCTCCTGCTTGGCAGGTGGATTCCTTACCACTGAGCCACCGAGGAAGCCCATCATCAGAATTCACCATTCTCCAAAACTGTTCTCCTAGGGTCACAGTGTGGGCCACGGGATTTTAGTCCCACAAAGTGCTGGTGTCACCTTGTCACACGATGTATGGGGTGCTGGCAGTGGCCACTCATCTCTTCTTGGCAGACACTGTTCCAGGAGCTCTGCTGGCTTCCTCCTGCAAGCTTCTAGCCTTTACGCAAGGGCTTTCTCTGAACTCAAATCCGCTGCAAGACATAAGGTGCTGCAGAAGTCGATGGCCCTGGGATTAGCCTTTGGCTAAGGATGGTAGGGAGTTGGTAGATGAAAACCTCAGCTTCTTTGACTCTTAGGTGGCACAACTCTGAGGTATGTTCAACACTGTCACCCAGAAGTCCCTGGAGGCATCAGTAGAGGTAACATGCTCATTAACATACTCAGTATTTGTTTCCTTCTCCATCCCATTTCATTTCTCACTTCCTTAATAAACTATTTGCATTCAAATCCTTATCTTAGTTCCACTTCTCAGGGATCCAATACATCAGATGGCCTCCTTAGTCAAATTTGGAACTCTTGAGTTGAAAGTTACACAAGTGTCTACTTCTATGCTAGCATTTATTGTGAACCTCAAAGGGAGGGAATTAGTGTGGATTATTTCCAAACTTTATTAGAACTGTCTCCCCTTCTACCCCACCCCCTCCTGAAGCATTTCATGAGATTAGTGTGTGAAGAACAAACTTAGGAACTTTACATTTGAAACATTCTAATACCAACAAGACCTCCTTTCAAGAAATGTTTTGCAGCAAGATGCTTAGCTTTAAGGGATTGGGAATTTTTACATTGGAATTATTAGTTACGAGTAGTTTGAATAGCCTATCCTGGTTTTCAAGGGATGGAAAACTGTGAACCATTGTGAGGTCATAACTTGAGCTCTACTGGTGGACGATCAATCTTGGTGAACAGACATTTAGCTCAAACGATGGGGTAACTCAGTAACTAAGACCCTGGCAAAGAAGTAACAGCAATAGCTAATGAAGAAACATTTTAAGCCTTGCGGCTTTGATACACAGATATAATACTTTGTGATCTGAAATGACAGGTATGGTTCTAATTTTATAAACCAGGAAAAAAATCTCTCAGAAAGGTTAAGTGAAATATCCAAAGTCACGCTTCCTAAAAATAAGTCCAGGACCCCAGGTCCTATCCCCCTCCAAGTCAGGGCTCTTGTCTCGATTGTACATTGCTTCTATGTGATGCAGGAGCAAGAGGATTGGAGATCCTTAAGGGTAAGAATCTGAGGGGTTTTATTATGGGCTCTTACCTTGCTGTATCCGGAGAAGGCAATGGCACCCCACTCCAGTACTCTTGCCTGCAAAATCCCATGGACGGAGGAGCCTGGTAGGCTGCAGTCCATGGGGTCGCTAAGAGTCGGACACGACTGAGCGACTTCCCTTTCACTTTTCACTTTCACGCATTGGAGAAGGAAATGGCAGCCCACTCCAGTGTTCTTGCCTGGAGAATCCCAGGGACGGCGGAGCCTGGTGGGCTGCCGTCTATGGGGTCGCACAGAGTCGGACACGACTGAAGCGACTTAGCAGCAGCAGCAGCACCTTGCTGTATCTTTGGATAGAAACAAAAGGCTGTGTTGGCTTTCTCTTTCTGTCATGTTCTTTCTCTTTTCTTCTTAACCACGTTGTGGTAGCCATGGTAGTGAGCAAGATTTTCATCCTGGTATGCCTGATGCCACAACCTCTTCTCTCTACTCATTTATATCTTTCTGAGAAACCCAATTTGTGGGCCATATGTTTGATTTCAGGAGAGGGTTTTGAGTTAAAATCGTTTTCTTGTTCTTGAATTAAAGGAGCGGGAGTGATAGGGGTTTTTACTTAATCTTTATGTATTTGAAATAGAGAAACCTTAATGATTTAAGTAGGAAAGTTAGGGACAAGGTCTTCAGCTCCAGATCTGAGGGGAAAAAAATCACTGGAGAGCTTTTGAAAGAAAGCAATATGAACAATGGAAAGCCAGCCTTTGAGGGTTTCTTGCTTGGAGTTTCTCTGTAATATTTGTGCTCTGCCACATCTGCAGTTCAACTGTATGCCACTTAGTCCTTCTCTACTTTTTGTAGTTTTTCAATACGTCCAATACTCTGAAGATAATTCTCAGAGCTGGGGACAGTGAGAAATGGCTTTCTGAACCCTGACATTAAAAAGAAAACAAAGACTGACACTTGTAGAAATTCTGATTCTTGGAAGTGGCATACAATGGTCCTCAGGTCATTTTCCTCCATCAGACAGAGGACGGATGGTGCTTCATGACACCTCCCTTGTGGGCACACTCAGGGATAGCACAGACTATAGAGTCTCTCCTCTCTCTCATTCAAGAGGATCTGTCCTAGAAAAAAATACTCAATTGCAAATTTAGCAATTTATCACTAATGTTATTTTAAATAAAAATATTAAATATAATTAAACACTTAAAAAGAATTATTTCAGTACTAAAGAGTCATCTCTAATTATACAGTGTGGTTCTATATTCTTGTAAAACTTTTTTTTTTAATATTTTTTAAATTAATTTTATTTTATTTTTAAACTTTACAATATTGTATTAGTTTTGCCCAACATCGAAATGAATCCGCCACAGGTATACCTGTGCTCCCCATCCTGAACCCACCTCCCTCCTCCCTCCACATACCCTCCCTCTGGGTCGTCCCAGTGCACCAGCCCCAAGCATCCAGTACCGTGCATCAAACCTGAACTGGCGACTCATTTCATACATGATATTTTACATGTTTCAATGCCATTCTCCCAAATCTCCCCACCCTCTCCCTCTCCCACAGAGTCCAGAAGACTGATCTATACATCAGTGTCTCTTTTGCTGTCTCGTACACAGGGTTATTGTTACCATCTTTCTAAGTTCCATATATATGCGTTAGTATACTGTATTGGTGTTTTTCTTTCTGGCCCACTTCACTCTGTATAATAGGTTCCAGTTTCATCCACCTCATTAGAACTGATTAAGTAGATACGTATATAGATTAAAAAGTAAAAGCTTACCTTTTCCCATAATCTACCCTCTCAATTCTATTCCCTTCTGAAAGTAATTGCTATTTATGCTTTGGAGGTTGTAGCCTTCAACAGGAGAACATTTAGGGGTTGTTGTTGTTGTTGCTATTTTTACTTTTACAAAGGCTGCTGCATTTTCTGCACGTGACCAGTATTTCCCAGTCTGAAGAGCTGTTATTCAGTAGCTAAGTCGTGTCTGACTCTTTGTGATCCCATGGACGGCAGCACACCAGGCTTCCCTGTCCTTCACCATCTCCCAGAGTTTGCTCAAACTCATGTCCATTGAGTTGGTGATGCCTTCCAACCATCTTGTCCTCTGTTGTCCCTTTGTATTCCTGCCTTCAGTCTTTCCCAGCACCAGGGTCTTTTCCGATGAGTCAGCTCTTCACAGTAGGTGGCCAATGTATTGGAGTGTCAGTCTGAAGAGTAGGCCTGTTTTTAACTTTGATAGATGCTGCCAATGCCTCCAAAGGGTGAGGGCATTTTGCATCCACATTAAAATCTAAGAGGTGACGTATTTCCCCCAGCTTCGTCAACCCTGGGTATTATCACTCTATGTATTTATAAGTTGACAGTAGAAAAATGGTATCATCATTTACCTTTGCATTTGCTTGGCCACTAGTAAGGAAAAACCAACTTCATTATCTTTTTGGCCATTTGACTTCTTTAAGAAGTTTAATTATTCATAATTCTGCTGGTTATTGACCTGTTGTGTTTATCTCAACTCCGAATCCATCCTTTTGCATTCTGTTCTGTTGTGCTAAAGCTGGAACTCTGAAAACCAGAATTCTCTGTCATCCTCACTTTCTTGGCTCTGTCAGCAGGAGGGTGTCTATATTAGAGGGAGGTGGAAAAATGAGAGAGAGAGAAGGGACTGACTTCCTGTGGCAATTGGTCTTGCTCTACCAATGGTAATTAGCTCCAGCTGCCAGCTTCTTGCAGCCACCTTAGAACAAGTCCCATAACCCCCCAACAATTTCAGGTTCTGAACCTCTGTATGTTCTTGTTCCCCCAGCACTAGAGGAGACAAACTTTTTCCTACAGTTATTTTATCTAGGTTACCTCTTTTTTCCTTCAACCCTCTAACACTAGGATTATCATGTTCCTATATTAAGTTCCCCGTATGCAGAGGAGCCTGGCAGGCTACAGTCCATGGGGTCGCAAAGAGTTGGACACAACTGAGCGACTAAGCACAGCACATGAATTACCTAATGTGTTTCTGGTTTCCTGACTGACCCTCAACTATGGACTGACTTATCAATTAGGATATCTTTATTAGTCATATTAATTTGCAGGTGCTTTTTCTGATTTTATAAATATATTCTCCTAGTCATTTCCTTGTCTTTTAACCTTCTCCACATTGTCTTTTTTCTTACAAAAGCTTTACATTTGGGTGGGTGGGGGTTAAATCCTGTTCTTAATGATGTCTGGATTTTGTGTTGCTAAAAAACAAACAAAACCCCATCTGGAGTAGCATGAGAAATATTTTTCTATATTTTCTCCTTGTGTCCTGTAGTTTTGTCTTTTGTATCTGTGTATTTAATTCATATCAAACTTATTTTTGGGTAAAGCAGGAAGCTTATTTTTCTAAAATTAACAGCCACTTGTCAGCACTCAATTATAAATAGTCAATATTATCCAAACTACGTGAAATACTGTGATTGTTATAAGCAAAATTTCCATATTCTTATGTTTGTGTCTTCACTTGAGTTCCCTTGAAAACACAGCTTGAAGCAAAGACTATATGAAAATGATTTAGGATGCAAGTCAGTGCCCTCCGAATGTGGGGAAATAAAAAGGTGTGAGAGAGTAAAGGAGAGGAAGTAAATACAAAGTGGTTAATTACTAACCCAGCCTCAAAAAGAAAAAGCTAATTTCTGAGTCCTTTAGGTCTGGCAAGGCCATGTGGAATCAGTCTGTCTTGCTGTAATCTGTTGAAAGGGGTTACAAGAAATTTATATATAGGCTTCTTTCTTCATCTTGTCCCCTATCTATTGCTCATTGGTCAAATTTTGCCCCAATATAATTAACTTTGAAGCACTTTCCAGTTATTAACCACTGTTGACCTAAAACAAATTGACTGCCAATTATTTCTTCAGCAAAAAATGGGTTTATTCAGGCTCAGAAAAAAATTGTAATTCAAGGTCTGCAACCATAGTGAGCCCCTTGCAAGTTCCCATGCAAGGGCATTCTTTTATAGAAGGACAAAGGGAGTCGGGATGGTTGTAGTAATCAAGGAGCTCATGGCTTTTCATTGGCTGAGTTGTGATCCTTTCTTATGGCTGAGCTCTTGGCAGGAAAAAGAAGGAAATCTTTCTTCTTCCTCTTGGGCTCTGCTATCATTGTAGGACAAGAGAGCTATCCCTTCTTGTTTCTCAGTTCTGTTTAACTGAGGTTTCTGTTTATTAATTTTTCACACTATTACCCCTCTCTCCCTGCTTCCGAGGAAGTCAGAGCAACTATGGATATGATAGGGTCAGGCCTGGGCACTGTAGTGACTGGGACCCCATTGCAGCAGGTACAGTGATGCAATACTGGAACCCAGCCTTAAGTCTCCCAGGGAAAATGAGATACCCAGCAGTACTAGAGGATAAGTGATGGTTGGGGGCCCCAGGGTCTCCACTTAGCAAGAAGTTCAGACATGGGGAGTAGGTTGGCTTGATTGACTCTAGGGAAGCACATACCCTCTACATGGATTAATAGAGCCCAATATGGATCTGCTTCTGTACTCACCAATCTGTTCTGTTGCTCTATTTGTCAATGTCTTTATATTTGACAATTCTAAATGCTCTCATTGTTTTATAAAAAGATCTTTCTCATTCCTGCAATTTTTACATTTTTCATAATTTTAGTCATAAATCTTGAGATTTTTTTGGAAGTGATTGATTTATGGATTAATTTAAATAGAATTGACATCTTTAAGTCTTTTCAGGCAGGAAAATGACCTGTCTTTCCTTGTATTTGGGGTTATTTGAGCTTGTAAAAATTTTTTTAATTATTTCTTTCCTGTTTTGTGTATTTATTGCTGATTTTTTATACTCTTTTTTTTTTTATTGTATTTTGTGATCTTTTTTCCCAACCATGTCATTTTCTAGTTGGTTATTTTAGCTGTTTGTTGGTATTAACCAACTCCTGGAGATTTCCTATTAGTAATAATAGCTGGCCATTGTTTTTCATTCCATTTCTATGTAAAGGACAGCTTTATCTCTTCTTTTCACTGACAATACACTTTATTCTTTCTATTCTTAATTCATTTACTCATTCTCCACTTCAGTGTTGATTAGCAAGTATAACAGTGGGCATTCTTAATTATCTTATAAAATGATTTTAGCAATGTTTTACCTTTTGAAAATGTTAGATTAGATTTTTTTTAAATCAGTATTTTATCAATCTAGCTTATTGAGTTCATTGATCTGTAAATATAAAATATTAAATTTTATTAGTTTCTAGCATTTTTATTAAAGTAGTCATATTGTTCTTATATTTTAATCAGATAGTTGAAATCTTTATGAGAATAGATTTCCTAATGTTAAGCATCCTTGAATTATTGGGGCATAATTTATTTTTCCTTAATATACTACTAGGTTAGATTTGCTGATATTTATTTAATATGAGAAATCTATAAATATAAGTGAGGTTGACCTACCTTTTCTACTTTTGTGTATATATAACAAGTACTGTGTGGAAAAGGGCTTTTAGATTGAGTTGGCAAGTTTGCTTAATTTTACTATTTTTTAAGAGTTTATAACATAAGAATTAGCTTTTCTCTTGAAAGTTTTGAAGAGTTAACTAAGGAAATAGGTGTGGTAAAAATAGATAATTGACTACATTTAAAGTACTTTTATAGCTCTTGGTTTCTTGAAGTAAATTTGTAATTTACATATTTTTAATAAAATCAGTTATCTTAATTGAGACTTTTCAAAAATATTTTTATGTTTTTATATATGATAAAGTTCCCTTCCACTCTTTGTTTTATGTGAGCTTTAAAATAAGAAATTGATATTAGATTTTATCAAATGCTTCTTTCCTAGGTCTATTAAGAACATCATATAATTTATTTTTTTGCTGGTCTGTAGCATGGTAAATTACATTGATTGATTTCTGAAATGTTAAATTATCCTTGTGTTTCCGGGATAAACCCTACTCAGTCATGAGGTTTTATCACTTTAGCTATGGCTGAAGTCATTTTGCTAAAATTTTATAGGTTTGCATCTACTATTATTATCCAAGAAATTCTAAGGGGTTTAGGAGCTATATGTAAGATGCTCCTATTACCACCAACACTCAGGAAATCACTAGGGTTTTAAGAGTTCTTTGTCATGAACCAGGTGAAGAACAGCCAACTCTTGTCTGACTTCCTAGCTTGCTGGCTTACCTTGCAGATGTCAGACTTGCCAACTCATTATGATCACAGGAGCCAGTTGTTAAAAATCTTTCTCCTTGTTTGTCCCTTTTCGATAGACAGACAGGTAGATAGATATAGTCTCATATTCTGTTTCTCTGGAGAACCTTGATTGCTGCATTTGGTCAACTTAAAAAAAAAACAAAGGCCAAGATTTCTGGGTTCCACCCTCGGTGATTCTGTGTTTGTTTGGTGGAGGTAGGGGGGGCAGTTGTAGTTCCTTTTCATTTACTGTTTATTTTTGTTCTTTAGCAGCATGTTCTGTTCATGAGAAAAATTTTTCCCTCAGAAAATGTTTGCTTAGTGAAAAGCAAAGTTTCGTTGAAAGGTTAGACTAGGGAATTAAAATCCACTTATTTTTCCTAAATTAATCTCGTTTTTATTCTTCACTAGAGAAGGAAATATTCAAATTCTAGGTGTGGGCTCACGTCATGATTGACAATCCCCTGTCTGGTTGCAGGAGCCTTGGGCTTCTGGTTGGTATTTATCCCCAGTGGCACCCCACTCCAGCACTCTTGCCTGGAAAATCCCATGGACGGAGGAGCCTGGTAGGCTGCAGTCCATGGATGGGGTCGCTAAGAGTTGGACACAACTGAGCAACTTCACTTTCACTTTTCACTTTCATGCATTGGAGAAGGAAATGGCAACCCACTCCAGTGTTCTTGCCTAGAGAATCCCAGGGACGGGGGAGCCTAGTGGGCTGCCATCTATGAGGTCGCACAGAGTTGGACACGACTAAAGTGACTTAGCAGCAGCAGCAGCTTTTGCTCAAGTTTTTCCTGTTTCCCCCCAGAGTACTCCACCAACTCCCCCACCCAAATCCCCCCTGCCCTGCCCCTGTCACCTACACTGGGAGCTTGAACTCTGACCGGCTGTCTTTGGGACCGGACAAGGAGATTTCAAGACCACAGAGGGACTGTAGAGCTTTGTAGCAAACAGAAGAAACAAGTGATCCTTGAAAAGAGTAACAGGAAAGGCTAAGGAAGGGACTTTCCACCAGAATAAAGTGGGGCAGACAAGAGGCAGGTTTTTGTTGCTAGTTTTTCAGGTTTTTTGTTTTCTTTTTGGCTGCATGCAGGCTCTTAGTTTAAAGACTAGGCATTGAACCCGTGCCCCCTACACTGGAAGCACAGAGTCTTAATCCCTGGACTGCCAGGGAAGTCCCCACTGGTATTGTTTTTAAATTTTTACTTATTTTTATCAAATGAAGAAACATGAAAGGCTGTTATTTTTTGTTCTTGTGGAATTGCAAAAAAAAAAAAAAAAAAGGCCGTTAGCAAAATTTCTTGTACCCTAAGACCTGTGAAGGTCTAAGAAAGAAGCTTCAGAGACAAGCTCCTAAGGAGTGCCAGGCAGCATGCAGAGCGTGAAGGGCAATTTAAAGGCAAGAGAAAGTAAAGACCTCTTTTCATTAGTTTAATCATCCTACTGAGAGGAAGATGGAGACTTAAAAAGAGGAAGAGGGACTGACTTCCTAGGAATTTCCCTACTTGAAACCACAGAATAAAACACAGTCTTTCGTATCAACACTGAAAAGACTGCTTCATTTCCAGGAGGCTGGAGAGAGAGGCCTCTTCATGATCCCTAGAAAGGAATACCTTGGAGATTAAGCGAAGATATGTCTTTTTGTCTTTGCTGCCTAACATTTTCACAGCTTCTCTTCATTGAGTCCTAAGGCTGGGATGGAGAAGATACTGCTGATGCTTTTATCTTCTGGGACTGATATTCTGCACTCAATGTGAGGTCTGAAGAGGCCAAACAGAACATATATAACAATGTTCCCAGCACACTCAGTACTTTGCTAGGGCTCTGGGGGTAATGAACACCACCCATCCTGTGAGGACAGAAAGGGAACAGAGTCTTTTGAAGTCAAGACAATTTTTGATCAAAGTAACTTGAGTTTTCCTCCAAGAAATATTAAGTAGTGGTTTAGTACCTTGTAACTTCTCTGTTGCTGGCTGGGAGACTCACCTTGGCTGAAAAGAAATACAGGCTTTGACTTCTCCAGTGAGTGGTGTGAAGAGGGAAGCAGACAGTCATGGGCTGGTGAAGTCACTTGGTGGAAAGGGAAGCCCTGCTTTGTAACATTTGTGATTTCCTTGGGGAAATACTCCCATGTGACTGGTTTCAAGCTGTCAACATGAAGTGACTGGAAGCAGAGTTGGGAAGAGATGTACTCACGAGGCTCGAGGCTCTCAAGAGCACGGGGAGCCTGCTTAGCACATCACTGGTGGGTGAGCAACAGGCTTCTTTATCTCTCCACCTTGATGGAGTTTCTCATGGAAAGAGAGATCATTGTAAGCTCTAGGTCTGTGTCTAGCTGGGTAACTTGACTTCTCTCAACTAAGCTCGAATGGAAGACCAGACATTTGTATCACTCCCACGGTGCTCTAAAAGGATGAAACCAAATATATACATTGATTTGAAGCACCTTATCGGAGGGTCCAGTACACAATAGATGATAACGTTATTTCTGCCCTGTGATAACCATGACTACTTTGGAGCTGGATCACTTTTTAATCTACCCTTGGTTTGAGAAACTAGAAATCCCCACCCTCTGGTTAACACATGTGTTGTTGTCCAGTCGCTAAGTCATGTCTGACTTTTTATGACACCATGGACTGTAGCATGCCGGGCTTCCCTGTCCTTCACTATCTCCCAGAGTTTGCCCAAGTTCATGTCCATTGAATCAGTGATACATCAAACCATCTCATCTTCTGTCACCTCCTTCATCTCCTGCCTTCAATCTTTCCCAGATCAGGGTCTTTTCCAATGAGTCAGCTCTTTACATCAGGAGGCCAAAGTATTGGAGTTTCAGCTTCAGCATCAGTCCTTCCAATGAATTATTCAGGATTGATTTCCTTTAGGATTGACTGGTTTGATCTCCTTCCTGTCCAAGGGATTCTCAAGCATCTTCTCCAGCACCACAATTCAAAAGTAACAATTCAAAGTAACAATTCTTCGGCCCTCAGCCTTCTTTATGCTCCAGCTCTCACATCCGTACATGATCACTAGAAAAATCATAGCTTTGACGATATGGACCTTTGTCGGCAAAGTGATGTTTCTGCTTTTTAATATGCTGCCTCGGTTGCTCATAGCTTTTCTTCCAAGGAGCAAGCATCTTTTAACACGTACGAGTAGATACTTAAACTAGTATGAAGAGTGGGTGGCATGAGGGTCCTTGTTATTCCCTTTTCTGTCTTTTCTTTCTCTGTCATATCTTTTCTTATTCCCATAACTCATCACTGAGCTGCTGAAGCTTTTAAAAAGTTTTCAGAGATTTTTCATGATTTCTTGATAGGCACACAGAAAGTAAGTAGAGAAGTCACAAATTCAAAGCCAATGTCTCTTACTTCCGGTCCAGCTTTCTCATGGCCCCTGCAACTAATGCTGGATCTCTGGACAGCCTTTTACTCCATGGAAACAGGGGCTGGATTTACCACCTACACTTGTGACCAGCTGTCTGCTTCTTCCTGAGAAGGTATATTCATAACACATAATGGCAGCTGTGCTTGTCTGTGTGTAATTAAAACACGGCACTGTGAAAGCCAGGGTGTGAAGCTCTGAGCCCTGATGGTTGTGTCACCTATTATCTTTCTGGGTCTGTAAAATGGACAGAGTAATGCTTACCTGGCATATCTCATAGGGTAGTGGGAGGACAGCTTACAAGCATTGTGTAAGCTGGAAAGTACAGAGTCAATGCCAAATATCATAAGTGAGCCCACACGATGATGGCTGGCACCTGGACTCAGGAGGTAGACCCATCTGAGTTTGAATCCCAATTCTGCCACTTCAGTTCAGTCGCTCAGTCGTGTCCAACTCTTTGCGACCCCATGAGTCGGACACGACTGAGCAACTGAACTGAACTGAAGTGGCAGAATTGGGATTCAAACTCAGATGGGTCTACCTCCTGAGTCCAGGTGCCAGCCATCATCGTGTGGGCTCACTTATGATATTTGGCATTGACTCTGTACTTTCCAGCTTACACAATGCTTCTTTGCTCTGTCATTGGGGCTGTCCTCCCACCACTCTATGAGATCCCAATTCTGCCACTTACCGGTGGGCTAATCTCAGGCAAGTCACTAATCCTATTTGAGACTTGGTTTCCTCTCAGTTACCTTTTGTAGGGATGGTGCTTCCTACAATTGTTGCTAGGAAGTTTCCGTGTAAATATGGTACCTCTTTTGGCAAGGTGCCCAGCATCTTGGAAGCACTCATTAGCAGTCAGTGACTGTCATTATTATTATATGTTGTAGTTTATCCTAGTCTCTACTTAAGAACAGGGGTTTAAAAAGATGGACCCAAAGGGCCACAGAGGGAATACTGCTAGGGTAAACGTGTGTCCTTTCCTGGTTTTCAGTGATGAACGCTTGATTGACAGCACGGAAAGCTGTGCCTATGCTTCTGCTATGGTCAGCATCTCTGGAGTCTGACAGCGTGTCAGGCTGAACATCCCTCTTCTTTACCGAGGCTCTGGGGTGTGGTTACCGTCACTCATCACAGATGAGCAGTGTGTCTCTTTGAGTGGTTAAGGTATTTCCATAGGGTCTTGGAATTAGCTGAGCTGTAAGTTGCACCCAGGCCTGGCTGATTCCAGAGCTTACATTGCCTTCTACTCTGTGCATCAGTTGGTCTAGGACCATAGCACTAAAGTGTGGTGCCTGGACCAGCAACAGGAAGCATCCCCTGGGCACTTGTTAGAAGTGAACCAGAAACTCTGGGGGGAGGGCCCAGCAGTGAGCACGTCCTCACAAGCCCTCCATGTGTTCTGATACTTGCTGAAGACCACTGGTGTATGGAGCCTCCTCCTCTCACCCAGTTTTCCCAGAGCTGCTCTTTTGGAGTGAATTTCCACCAGTGAGAGTGAAGTAGCATCAGAGTTGCCTTTTACCATTCCATTTCTCTTTCTAGGGAAATTCCCTGTAGATCAGGACATTACTGTAATTAGAGTAAATGAACAGGACTACTTACATTCTTAGCATGCACCTGGTACCTATAGTGTTTTAAATTTTGCAGAGATATTTCCCTGAGATGCGTAAACAGGGCTTCCACACATATTTTCAGATAAGTCCCTGACTTTGCTGGCAGAGAAGGAGACACAGTTGCTCCCATGAAGAACTGCTGGTAGTATTATTACTGTCTGTTCTCTCTTTTCTATGCTTTTGGGCTCAGATGAAACTATTATCTGTTAGATGCATAATCTTATTCCATAAAACATTAGTCCGCCCCCCACCACCAGTTTATATCTCAATTAAAGTAGTTTGAAAGTTAAGAAGAGTTAACATATTCTGTGGCAGATTGGATGTTGTTTGCTATCTTGAAAAGGTGGCAGCTGGGCAAAACTGCCACCAAAATGCTGTTCAATAACTTAGAATTTCATAATAATTCATATATAATCATCTGTGAAGAGGAGGGCTGTGTGTCTAGTGTATCCATCCTAGTTTTGTGCATCTGGCAGATGATGGGGTTGAGAGGGAGCTGTCAGCCCAGGGGGAGGCATGAAAGGTATTATTTTAACAAAAATTGTAGGCATACAAAATTGAAGCATAAAAGTAATATAATGTTTAAGGTTGCTGCTGGGGTCCAGGGATGCCTAGAGTTGAGATAATGGAATTCCTTTCTCCCTATCCTCTTCTTCTGTAGATTTAGAGTCCATATTTATGTATGTTAAGGATAGAGTATAACACTTTGGCATAGGGGTTATTTTGAGCTGTAGGAACTTAAAATACAGCAGCTGCAGAGAGGCTTTCTTGGAACTCCCCTTATTGGCCTAAAGATAAATCCTCCAAAGAGAACTCAATTTTCATAAATCCCTTTCCTGAAGTTTCTCATCACCCAATGTGAGAATCTGAAGAGGAGAGGATATGAAAACCAAACTCTGTCACAAACTAGTGTACTTCCCATGTTCTGAGAGCTCATTCATCTTTTGTAAAGATCATTTACTCTCCCCTAAGAAATTCACATCGCCCCCAGCCCTTTCCGTATTAATACGGTAATTAAGCCTGAATTCAAAGCCACCTTTTTGAGTTACACATTTTTCTCTGGCTATCTTCCAGGTATACATATTGAACACTCATGTCCGATTCTTTGCGACCCCATGGACAGTAGCCAACCAGGCTCCTCCATCCATGGGATTTTCCAGGCAAGAATACTGGAGTGGGTTGCCACTTCCTTCTCCAGGGATACATATTAATAACTTAAGTTTATTATTCTTTCTTAATTTGTTTTTTACCGTAAGGGTCTCAGCTAAGAACTCAGAAAGGTAGAGGAAAATTGTTTTTCCCCCAACAGTGGAATGCACTTAAGATCCCAGGTTTCAAACATGGATCCGTACTCCCATATTCATTCTCATCAGCTGCAGCATGGCCAGGGAGCCTCTGCTGAGACTGAGCCATGTCATACTTAGGGAGAGAAAAGGTGGCTGGGATGACACTTCTGGGAAGGAGTTAGGAAACATTGCTGAAGGTCAAGTTTGGCTCTGGTATGACTAAATATGTGAATTCAGACAGGGGTTTTGATATCTCAGTGCCTGGTTTCTCATCAAGAAATAGACGTGTTGAGATCAGTCCCATTAATCTCATAGAAATAGTGGGATGAAGAGCATATGAGATTACAAACATCAGTGTGGTTTGAAAAGCCTTCAGTGCAAGATAATGCTGGGACAGATTTTATTAAAATGAACATTTCTCAGCCTTTGATAAACTTCACAACATTGGCTTTGAAGGGACCTCATCTTTTCTTTTCATACTGTTCAGGGGTTCTCAAGAATACTGAAGTGGTTTGCCATTCCCTTCTCCAGTGGACCACGTTTTGTCAGAACTCTCCACCATGACCCGTGCGTCTTGGGTGGCCCTTCACAGCATGGCTCATAGTTTCATTGAGTTAGACAAGGCTGTGCTCCCTGTGATTAGTTTTCTGTGATTGTGGCTTTCATTCTGTCTTCCCTCTGGTGGATAAGGATAAGAGACTTATGGAAGCTTCCTGATCGGAGAGACTGACTGTGGGGGAAACTGGGTCTTGTTCTGATGGGTGGGGCCATGCTCAGTAAATCTTTAATCCAATTTTCTGTCAATGGGTGGGGCTGTGTTCCCTCCCTGTTGTTTGACTGGAGACCAAACTATGGTGGAGGTAATGAAGACATGGTTTTTCCAGTAGTCATGTATGGATATGAGAGTGGGACTATAAAGAAAGCTGAGCACCAAAGAATTGATGCTTTTGAACTGTGATGTTGGAGAAGACTCTTGAGAGGTCCTTGGACTGCAAGGTGATCAAACCAGTCAATCCTAAAGGAAATCAGTCCTGAATATTCACTGGAAGGACTGATCCTGAAGCTGAAGCTCCAATCCTGTGGCCTCCTGATGAGAAGAACTGACTCACTGGAAAAGACCCTGATGCTGGGAAAGATTGAGGTCAGGAGGAGAAGGGGATGACAGAGGATGAGATGGTTGGGTGGCATCACCGACTTGATGAACATGAGTTTGAGCAAGCTCCAGAAGTTGGTGATGGACAGGAAAGCCTGGCATGCTGTAGTCCATGGAGTCACAAGAGTCAGACACGACTGAGCAGCTGAACTGACCTGAATCTTTTCTTGTTCACCTCCTCTCTCTCTTTCCCTCTTGTTGATGGAGGTTCTGCCCCTGAAACTAGTTCAGAGGCTAAAGGGACAAGAGAAAAAATAATACAGATTCTGGGGCTTTGAAGTTATGGAGATGCAGAAGGAAACTGTGGGTTTAAGAGTGTGAGAATCTGAAGCAGTCACTGAGGTACAAGAAAGGAAGGAGGTTGAAAAATCATAAAAGAGGTTGGGGCAGTATTGTGAATTCATTCCCTTTCACGTTCTTTAATAATTGGAATAACTCTTAAAGCATTTATTGTTGTTGGACTATGCTTCTTTGACTCTGCAAAATCATCTCTGGATAGGACTATACATGGTTTCAGCTTACATTTGAGTATTTTTTAAACTGTCTAGGAAAGAAAGGGTTAATTGTGGGAAGCATTTGATGCTTAGGGAGATGAAAGAATGATACAGGTTAGCGCTAGGAGTCCTGTTTCCCACCTTTGATTTTCTGACTTACACAGTGAGATGTACATAGATATTTTCGTATATAAAACAATTGAAAGTCTTTGCCTCTGTAAAAAGATTTAACCTGCTTCCAAAAAAAATAAAAACAAAAAAATGCCATCCCACACTATTTCCCCTCCCATTTATCTGGGACCCAGTTGCAGAGGAACTGGGTTGCAACTTTTCTAAAAGTTGTTTAACAGCAACTTTCTGGTGTTAAATGAAATGAACAGCTTTCAGCTCACTATTGACCTTTCCTCCCACTTGACCTCTCTCTGCCCTTGATTTCTAGGACCTCTGTTCAACTCAGATGTTGGCATGTCCCAAGCTTTCATCTGTTCACTCTTTCCCCCTCTCAGTGGCTATTGTCATCTTTGGCTTTAACTTTAACTGTTGATTACATACTGCTGCTGCTAAGTCGCTTCAGTCGTGTCCTACTCTGTGCGACCCCATAGACGGCAGTCCAATAGGCTCCTCTGTCCCTGGGATTCTCCAGGCAAGAATACTGGAGTGGGTTGCCATTTCCCTCTCCAGTGCATGGAAGTGAAAAGTGAAAGTGAAGTCGCTCAGTTGTGCCCGACTCTTAGCGACCCCATGGACTGCAGCCTACCAGGCTCCTCTGTCCATGGGATTTTCCAGGCAAGAGTACTGGAGTGGGTTGCCATTACCTTCTCCGGATTACATACTGAGGACTCTCCAATCCTTCCTGCCATTCCTGATCTCTCCCTAGAAGCCCAAAACTGCATGTCCATAGGTCTTCTAATCTCCATCCAATGATTCACAAACTTGACAAGTTTTAAAGTCTATTATTCTTCATCTTCCTCTCTAGTCTGTTCTTCCCTCATAAATGCATGACCTTTTTCCAACCACCAAAAATCAGAAATTTGGGAGTCATTACTGACCTTTTGTCTTTTCAACCCCTACTTTTTCAGTTCAGTTCAGTCACTCAGTCGTGTCCGACTCTTTGCGACCCCATGAAGTGCAGCATGCCAGGCCTCCCTGTCCATCACCAACTCCCAGAGTTCACCCAAAGTCATGTCCATTGAGTCGGTGATGCCATCCAACCATCTCATCCTCTATTGTCCCCTTCTCTTCCTGCCTTCAATCTTTCACAGCATCAGGGTCTTTTCAAATGAGTCAGTTCTTCGCATCAGGTGGCCAAAGTATTGGAATTTCAGCTTCAACATCAGTCCTTCCAATGAACACCCAGGGTTGATCTCCTTTAGAATGGACTGGTTGGATCTCCTTGCAGTCCAAGGGACTCTCAAGAGTCTTCTCCAACACCACAGTTCAAAAGCATCAATTCTTCGGCACTCAGCCTTCTTCACAGTCCAACTCTCACATCCATACATGACTACTGGAAAAACCATAGCTTTGACTAGATGGACCTTTGTTGGCAAAGTAATGTCTCTGCTTTTGAATATGCTGTCCAGGGTTGGTCATAACTTTCCTTCCAAGGAGTAAGTATCTTTTAATTTCATGGCTGCAATCACTATCTGCAGTGATTTTGGAGCCTCCAAAAATAAAGTCAGCCACCGTTTCCACTGTTTCCCCATCTATTTGCCATGAAGTGATGGAACCAGATGCCATGACCTTAGTTTTCTGAGTATTGAACTTTAAGCCAACTTTTTCATGCTCCTCTTTCACTTTCATCAAGAGGCTCTTTAGTTCCCTACTTTTTAATCTATCAGAAACTCCTTTTAATTTAATCTCCTAAACATCACTCAACTCAACTCAGTCTGCCCTTCTACCTCCCTCTAGTTACTTTAGTTTCACAGCACTAAAAATAATCTGAATGGTTCAAATAACATCCTAACTGGTTTTCCTACCTCTGCTCTTGCCCAGTCCCATTTACCCACTCCCATCAGAGGAATTTTTCTAAAATGAAATTTAAATAATTTCAAATTTTTTTTAGTGGCTGAAATTTCTTCACTGGTTTCCCACGCCTTCAAAATAATTTTCAAATCCTTTATTTTACACTTAAGACACTTCAGAATTTTGTTACTACCTATGTTTCTAGGTAGTAAAATTGTGGCTTCATTCCAGCCACACCAGCTAAGAGAACTCAAATAAGGTCCCCAAATGTACCTACCTTTTGTACATACTCTTCCTGTATTAGGGGTGCTTTTCTTCCCTGTCTTCCCCCTTATCTCTTCTTTGAGTTTCTATATGTGTTGTGCATCCTTCTCTACTGCTAAGTCATCTCAGTCGTGTCCAACTCTGTGCGACCCCATAGACGGCAGCCCACCAGGCTCCCCTGTCCCTGGGACTCTCCAGGCAAGAACACTGGAGTGGGTTGCCATTTCCTTCTCCAATGCATGAAAGTGAAAAGTGAAAGTGAAGTCGCTCAGTCATGCCCGACCCTCAGTGACCCCATGGACAGCAGCCTTCCAGGCTCCTCTGTCCATGGGATTTTCCAGGCAAGAGTACTGGAGTGGGATGCCATTGCATCCTTCTCTAATAGCAGCTATTTCTGTAGATCATTCTTGAACAACTAGCTTGTGAACCACCCAAAGATGCACAAGACAGATGGCTTCCCTAGTAGCTCAGCTGGTAAAGAATCCACCTGCAATGCAGGAGACCCTGGTTTGATTCCTGGGTCGGGAAGGTCCACTGGAGATGGGATAGGCTACCCACTCCAGTATTCTTGGGCTTCCCTGGTGACTCAACTGGTAGAGTATCTGCAATGTGGGACACCTGGGTTCGATCCCTGGATTGGAAGATCTCCTGGAGAAGGGAACGGCTACCCACTCCAGTATTCGGGCCTGGAGAATTCCATGGACTGTATAGCCCACGGAGTCGCAAAGAGTTGGACACAACCAAGCAACTTTCATAAAGATTGTTAAATTCTGTGGTTCTAGCATCTGGGATTGTCTTGGTATATAATAGAAAATCTCTAAGTATTTGTTAAAATTGTTACATTGGCTGGGCATGCTGGACTAGGTCTGTAGGAAATTGGAATTCTCTAGAAGTTTATTTCTTCTTTCAATCCCTGAGCTCCAATTCCTTGAGTTACCAATTGGTTTGTTGTCTTATATTCTCTCTGGAGAACACTTCAAGACAATATTTTCAAAAAAAAAAAAAAAAAAGAACACTGAAAAGGGAGTCAATAAAACCATTTTCTATTTCATATTCTGATAATCACTGTGTTACCTTGAACTAAAAATGCCACCTTACTTTCCTCACAGTGTTGATTTATAGCTTGGATAACACAAATGCAGTCTTCTATGTTACAAATTTGTGAATGCTAAGTTTTTTTCTTTTTTAATTGGAGAAGAGTATATCCAACACCTTTTCAGCTTCAAGGGGATTGAGATATTTGGGAATATATCTTAGAGTTTAATATTTTGTTTTCTGCTTTGTGCTCTAACAAGCATGGGGATTCATGGTTCCATAGTGAATATCCCAGTGGATCATCAGAAATACCTTTATCTTGGGAAGACACTCTCATATGTCTGTTGCAGCTGATTTACCTTCCACCTTGGTCTTGCACTGTCCACACTAAAATGAATGTGGGTTTCCTGGACTTGAAAGCCAGTGGCACAGGGAGACTTTAAACACGGGAAGTATAGCAAGGGTAGCCTCAGCTGCAAGAGCAGTAAGGCTGCGAGAGACAGAGGGAGGTTAATTGTGAAATCTTTTGAAACTTGTTGATTTCAACACCTGACAATTAGCTTGTCAGACTGCTGCGGCTCCAGGAATGGATTTGACAGTTTAATGGCACCTGGCAACGTCATTGCCATTCAGCCTTGAAGGAAACACCCAGTTGCTACTTGGCAGCTGGTACCTAAAGCAGGAAGAAACCCTGTTGGAGTCTCTGTTCCTTTGGGAAAGTTTATAATTGAATAAAGAGACTTCCAAATGCTCAGCTGGCTGTGGCCCTTCACAGCCTAATTGAAAATCTCTATGGCAAGTGGTTTTGAACAAAAATGGCTGGTGGTTAGGGAATGAGTGAGAATGCATCTTCAAATGCCAGGCATGACTGAGTGTTTGCCATTTGGGGAGAGCTTGGGTTTAGAACCAGACATGGGTGAAACTTCTACCTTTGTACTTACTTTTCTTGTTGTGTGACCTTGGGCTTGTTATTTCACTTCTTTGTTCTTTAGATTTCCCACATGTTAAATAAGGACAAATGCTGTGTGCGTAGTGGCTTCAGTCGAATCCAACTCTGTGCGATCCCATGGACTGTAGCTCGCTAGGCTCCACTGTCCATGGGATTTTCCAGGCAAACATACTGGAGTGGGTTGCCATTTCCTCCTCCAGGGGATCTTCCCAACCCAGGGATCAAACCCATGTCTCTTATGTCTCCTGTGTTGGTAGGCAGGTTCTTTACCACTATCACCACCTGGAAAGCCCAAAGGGCAAATAGTGCTTACTTTACTGAGCTGCTGTGAGAATGAAATGAGATTATGTATATTACTGGCCAGCACATTATAGGGTCTCAGTGGGTGAGCTCAAAATAAAATTGAATGGAAATGGGTTGATGATGATTCTTCTGCAGTTGGAGGAATGAGTCTAAGGAGTGAGAGGTGGGCAGAGTAAGGTCCTCTAGTTATTCATGTCCCAGGTGTTTCTTTCTTTAATAACAATGGAATAGTAATAGACAAAACTGCTTTGCACCCCCTGCTACCCCCTTGCCCCTATTTGTCAAAATTGTATACTGTATTGGAAAGTGCATGGACTTTAGATTCAGACCTTTCAACTGGGCCATTTCAAGTTATAGTGTCATTAACTCAGCCTCTGAACCTCATTCTGTTTAGATGAAGGCAGTAACACCTAGAATGCAGTGTATTTGGGAAGGTTGAATGAGAAAATGAATGAGAATGCGTTTAGCCTGATCTCTAGCTCCATCAGTTCTGGGTTTACTTCTCTTTATTTTCCTGTCTTTCCTCATGATCAGGAGCTTGGGCCTTTCCAACAGTCTCATGTATGGCCCAGGGGTGGACCATTCAAATAGTCAAGATGAAGAGGAGCAGAGATGATGTTAGTCCCATGTCTTATCTAGAGTCATGATATTAACATCTTGTTGGCCCCTTTTAAAGATCTTATCAAATAACCAATATTAAGACTTGATGATCTTCTGTTGCCCTCTTCTCTTTTGCCTTCAGTCTTTCCCAGTATTAGGGAAATGAAGAGGATGAGATGGTTAGATTGCATCACCCACTCAGTGGACTTGAATTTGAGCAAACTCCAGGAGATAGGGGAAGACAGGGAAGCCTGGCATGCTGCAGTCCATGGGGTTGACAAGAGTCAGACACAACTTAGTGACTGAATAACAAGAAGACTTGATATAGTACCAGGAAGTTCTCCTCAGCTGAATAAGAGTAGGACCATGAGCCTCTGCTGCTCAGGGGAGCATTTCACATTCTGATCCTGCATTGCCCTTTGCATGTAACAAGGGGGCTAGTTGTCTGCTCATCACATAGCACAGATTCAGTGGAACCTGAAATGGCTTATCCTAAGTCTAAGACTGATACTAAAGGCTTATCTTTAGTCTAAGACTGAAGACCAATCAATCTAAGACTGATAATTTATTATAATTCCTCAAATACTACAGATCAGGACAACTGGTTTCCTAACATTGCCAAAGATTTTTTTATATAGCTTTACACTGTTTATTCTAGTATCTGCTAATTTAAAAACCTGAAACCACCCCAAAATATACACGTAGTAGATATGTGAAAACAGAAGCCAGAGGCTGATTTCCTGGTCTCCAAAATCTGGCCTGGCACTGTCTCCCAGCCCCCATCTCTACTCCACACAGGCTGGTCTTCTGTTCTCTGCTCCTGCTAGTCCCACCAAATGGAAGGTAGCCTTCCCTTCTCTCAACACTGCAATCATTCTTTTCCTATAGCACTGAGGTTCTATCTCATCTGTGACCGGTCTCTGAGCTTGACTGTTACCCGAGTTTTGCTGAAGACGTTGCTCTCTTTTCTGGCAAGACTAGGATTAGAATTACAATTCTCAGTGATTCTCTGAGCAGTGAACCTAGTGAGGTGTTTACTGTTTATTACAAAAAGTCTGTAAATCCACATGGGCCCCAAGCTGTGTCTTGGGACTGAATTGTTACAATGTCTGGCATATATTGGAGAGGCTATTTTTCAAATATATGTGGATATTTTTGTGATTAATAATTATGCCAAAGTTAACGATGAATTCATAGTTCTTGGTATGTGTGTGACCATGTATTTTCTTAGTTGACCGTGTGTACTTGTACACCCTTCAGGTAACCTGATATGAATCTGCTGACTCAGTAATTTTTCTGGTTCCTCTTAATAATGGTTCCTCCGGCCCTTGTTGGGCTTCCCTGGTGGCTCAGTGGTAAAGAACCCACCTGCCAATTCAGGAGATGTAGGTTCAATCCCTAGGTAGGAAAGATTCCTTGGAGAAGGAAATGGCAATCCACTCCACTATTCTTGCCTGGGAAATCCCATGCACAGAAGAGCCTGGCAGGCTACAATCCGTGGGGTGGCAGAGAGTTGGACACAACTTAGTGCCTAAACAACAACAATTGACCCTAGTAGGTCAAGCATCAAAGTAGCATGATGCAGGATTTCTGCGTTCCGTTAAATGTGTATGATTTGGAGTAAGTCACAGCCCCTCCCCCTGCCCTTTTAAAAAACGTTTTATTTTATATTGGAGTATAACAAGTTATGGGCTTCCACGGGGTACAGTGGTAAAGAATCCACCTGCCAGTGTAGAAGATGCAGGAAACCTGGGTTTAATCCCTGGGTCAGAAAGATCCCCTGGAGGAGGAAATGGCAAACCATTCCAATATTTTTGCCTGGAAAATCCTATGGACAGAACTATAGGTGGGCTATAGTTCATGGGGGTCAGAAAGGTTGAACACAACTTAGTGACTAAACAATAGCCAATTAGCAATGTTTTGATAGTTTCAGGGGCACAGAAAAGCAACTCAGCCATACAAATACATGCATCTATTCTTCCCCAAATTCCCCTCCCATCCAGGCTGCCATTGAGTGGAGTTTCCTGTGCTATATGGTAGGTCTTTGTAGGTTATCCATTTCAAATATAGCAGTGTGTACATATTCATCCCAAACTCCCTAACTATCTGTTCCCCCATCCTTCCCTCAGGTAACTGAAAGTTTGTCCTCTAAGTCAAGTCACAGCCCTTGTTGATGTCTGCAGTAAACATCTGTCAATTTTGCCTAAAATGTACTCATCTGTCTTCTAGCTTGAGAGTAGTCTTCTTTTGCTTTGGTGACTTTCTCCTCTCCTCTAGCCCATGGCCCTGGAACCACCATGTTCCATCTACTCCAAGTACATGAGAACATGGATTTCTGACTCCAGTTGGCCAATGAGTGGCAGCCATGGGACTTTTGCTTCTGGGAAAAGAAGGCTTTCTTCCGATTGAACTTCTAGGCTGGAGGTCATGCTGGCCATCTTTGTTTCTTCAGAAAGAGAATCTGAACTAGAACTAAGGCAATACAGAGACAAACAGAATGAGGGATTGAGGCAGATACATGCTAGATAACAAGGCTTAGGCACTTTGATCTACCTGTACTGGAAGTTTTCACTACCTCTGGACTTTTCACTTACTTGAATAAAAATTTCCATTTTGCTTTAAGCCAGTCTGAGTTGAGGGTTTCTGTCATCTATATTGGCTGATAAGAATTTGGTCCCTTATCCCTAAGGGAATTAGACAGGTGAATTCTAAGGGCATTACTGGCTGGAGGATGCCTAATAAAGCTGATTTTTCAAAGTTGATTAGCAGGGGCATAAAGCCCCAATTATCAGAAGAGAACTGACTACAAAATTCTAATAAGGTTGTTAATTGATCAGTTTGGGATCGCACAGTGAAACCTGTCATGGAATCTCAAAATGCTCTTTGACAGAAAATATCTTTGAAGAGCTGATTCATTTTGCCTGGGGATTTACTTTGAAATATAGATGAGGTGAGAATCATCTCCTCTTTTCTACTTTTGTTCCCCCAAACACTTTCACTGGCTCATCTGCATCATCATTAAAAAAAAATAGGCACACAGGTACTCACCCCAACATTCTTTTTCCTGGGTGTAATGTCAGACACGGAGGCAGGTGTTTGTGGAGGTATGTGTCTGTACGGATCAGTACATATCCTGCAAGGGAGGGTCAGAACTTTGTTTTCGAAGATTGCTTTCTGTTATACTCACCTCTGGAGCCTTCTGATTAAAAACAAAATAAATTGTACACCGTCATCTCAAATAAGCCACACTTTTTTCCCCCCTGTGGCAAAACAGAATCCAGGTAGCATAATGGAAATTTCCAAAAGCATTCCAGATAGAGTGCTGAGGAATAAGAGTGGGAAACACACTTATTTTGAAGAGAACTCTGTTTTCTTGCTTTTACCCGAGCCCTGTAGCCACAGATCTTACTACAGAATCCTCATGTGAGCAGATCTAAAATGAAATATCTGTACGTAAGTCCTGAGAAATGTTCCTTTCATTTGCACTTAGAGGCCTCAATTATATGCCAGAGAGTAAAGCTTCCACTGAGAGATCCCTGATTCCACCAATTCTTCAGAAGAAAGTGACACTTCATGTCTGAAAAGGAACATAGTCAAGCATCTGAGTGTGGCGTGTATATATATATATATATATATATATATATATAAAGGTACATATGCTGAATATATATATATATTCATATACATATATACTTATATATATATATGCTGCCAAGTTGCTTCAGTCATGTCCGACTCTGTGCGACCCCATAGACGGCAGCCCACTAGGCTCCCCTGTCCCTGGGATTCTCCAGGCAAGAACACTGGACTGGGTGGCCATTTCCTTCTTCAATGCATGAAAGTGAAAAGTCAAAGTGAAATCGCTCAGTCATGTCTGACTCTTTGTGACCCCATGGACTGCAGCCTACCAGGCTCCTCCATCCACGGAATTTTCCAGGCAAGAGTACTGGAGTGGGTTGCCATTGCCTTCTCTGATATATATATATATCAGATCAGATCAGTCGCTCAGTCGTGTCCGACTCTTTGCGACCCCATGAATCGCAGCACGCCAGGCCTCCCTGTCCATCACCAACTCCCGGAGTTCACTGAGACTCACGTCCATCGAGTCAGTGATGCCATCCAGCCGTCTCATCCTCTGTCTTCCCCTTCACCTCTTGCCCCCAATCCCTCCCAGCATCAGAGTCTTTTCCAATGAGTCAACTCTTTGCATGAGGTGGCCAAAGTACTGGAGTTTCAGCTTTAGCATCATTCCTTCCAAAGAACACCCAGGGCTGATCTCCTTTAGAATGGACTGGTTGGATCTCCTTGCAGTCCAAGGGACTCTCAAGAGTCTTCTCCAACACCACAGTTCAAAAGCATCAATTCTTCGGCATTCAGCCTTCTTCACAGTCCAACTCTCACATCCATACATGACCATAGGAAAAAACCATAGCCTTGACTAGCTAAACCTTTGTTGACAAAGTAATGTCTCTGCTTTTGAATATGCTGTCTAGGTTGGTCATAACTTTCCTTCCAAGGACTAAGCGTCTTTTAATTTCATGGCTGCAGTCACCATCTGTAGTGATTTTGGAGCCCAGAAAAATAAAGTCTGACACTGTTTCCACTGTTTCCCCATCTATTTCCCATGAAGTGATGGGACCAGATGCCATGATCTTTGTTTTCTGAATGTTGAGCTTTAAGCCAACTTTTTCACTCTCCACTTTCACTTCCATCAAGAGGCTTTTGAGTTCCTCTTCCCTTTCTGCCATAAGGGTGGTGTCATCCGCATATCTGAGGTTATTGATATTTCTCCTGGCAATCTTGATTCCAGCTTGTGTTTCTTCCAGTCCAGCGTTTCTCATGAGGTACTCTGCATATATATATATATATATATGTGTATATATATATATATATATGTATATACACATGATATGTATACACCATTGCCTTCTCTGAAATATATATATATATATATATATATATATATGATATGTATACACCAATCATGGTGCAAATAGCTATGATTGATTGATCATCTATGTGCAAGAACTTTCCATTTGTGTCTTCCTTTAAGGGAATTCTCACATTCATCTTGAGTGGTGTTTAACACAACCCTCACATCATTGAAAAGGAAAAAGCCCCACAGGTGTTAAGACCTCTGGTCTCAGCTGGATTCCAAAGTCTGACTTTTTACCCACCAAGCTACCCTACCTCCAAGTAGGCCATTCTATAAATCTTGTTTAACTGGGAGACAAAGGCTTTCCCAATTTTATAATTTCAGCTTTCTCTTGGGGGATCCCATTATTTTTTCTGCTTTTCCCTACTCACGTGTCATTGCAGTTAAATGGCACTATTGAGTGTTTACAATTATATTTAGGATGTAACACTAAAGAGATTTTTTTGCAGAAAGCTAATAGCTTCATAAAAGTCCCTTATGTGGTGCTTGGAGATTTACAGAGCTGCTGTTTTTAAAAGCATCTCACTAGTGAAGGCATCTTACAGTGGTTTTACAATACAGAAACGAACACTGTTAACTGGCAAACTTCTAGCTAAATGAAATAAGTTTTTAAGTGAAAAACTTATTCTTACTAATGAGAGGTGGGTTTTTTTCTGGTTATATACTGCAGATGAAAAGATCTATCAAGTAAATGATTGATACCAAATGTCATTGGGGCATCAAATGCCCCAATAGATACTGAATAATATAGGACATGTTCCAGGATGTACTCAGAGAGGCAGAAGGCAGAGAGCCTCATAGCTAGCTGTTACTGAAGCCTTACTAATTGCCAGACCCTGGATCAAGGATGTTACATATTGTCTCATCTGATATTCACAATAGCCTCACTCTCTACCTCTCCTCCATCAACCTGGACATCTCTCTGACTCATTCTGATTTAGGACAGATTGTTTTTCAGGACCATTTTCTGTCCATCTTGCAATAACTATAATCATGCTAGTGTCACCCCTTGAATCCTCCCGATAAGCTGTTTGTTACATTTAGTAGCTGCAACCTCTGTGGTGGACAAGATTCAGTTGATTGAAGAAGAACTGGGGAGAAAGGAGAATTAGGCTGCTTTTTCTGAGCCAGGACATCAGGGCCCAGGGAGATGAGTTGGAGTTGTGCTGCCATAACTGAAAATTATTCGAATCTGTTACAGTAGCATTTCCCTAGGCAAGAGTACTGTTTCCCCGCCTTCTTTAACCTGATTAACTCTTGACTGTCCCTAGATAACTCTCATCTGGTGCCCAATCCCAGCCCTGCTGTCTTTAGAGTCTTCCCTGATGCCATCTCAGGTGTACTTTCTCTTGTACTCCTTTGTTAGTCACTCAGTCATGTCCGACTCTTTTGCGACCCCATGGACTATAGCCCACCAGGCTCCTCTATCCTTGGGATTTCCCAGGCAAGAATACTGGAGTGGGCTGTTATTCCCTTCTCCAGGGGATCTTCCCACCACAGGGACTGAACCAGGGTCTCCTGCATTGCAGGCAGTTTCTTTACCATCTGGGCTACTGTACTCCTTTAAACACCCCTTAAAATGTGCTTTTACAGCCTATCCTCAGACGAGCAATGTGTTCTATTGCTCTAGGGTGACATACATAGCCAGATTCCAAGGGTTCCCTGCTCCTCCTTCTGTATGTTCCATCAGGCCTACTCCAATATGGAGTACCTTGAGTGTTTCATAAATGTTTAGGGGTTTTCTATATAATTTTATTTCTTTATTTTTGGATGTGCTGGGTCTTTGCTGCTGCTCAGACTTTTCTTCAGTTGTGGCGAGTGGGGTTGCAGTGCATAGGCTTCTCATTGCAGTGGCTTCTCTTGTTGTGGAACAGAGGCTCTAGTGTGTGTGGGCTCAGTAGCAGTGGTGAAGGGGTTTAGTTGCTCTGCAGGGCATGTGAGATTTTCCCAGACCAAGAATTGAACCAATGTCTCCAGAGTACATCATGAGAAATGCTGGGCTAGATGAAGCAGAAGCTAGAATCAAGATTGCCAGGAGAAATATCAATAACCTCAGATATGCAGATGACACCACCCTTATGGCAGAAAGTGAAGAAGAACTAAAGAGCCTCTTCATGAAAGTGAAAGAGGAGAGTGAAAAAGTTGGCTTAAAACTCAACACTCAGAAAACTAAGGTCATGGCACCTGGTCCCATCACTTCATGGGAAATAGATGGGGAAACAATGGAAACGGTGACAGACTTTATTTTCCTGGGCTCCAAAATCACCGCAGATGGTGACTGCAGCCATGAAATTAAAAGACTCTTGCTCCTTGGAAGAAAAGTTATGACCAACCTAAATAGCATATTAAAAGGCAGAGACATTACTTTGCCAACAAAGGTCCATCTAGTCAAGGCTATGGTTTTTCCTGTGGTCATGTATGGATGTGAGAGTTGGACTATGAAGAAAGCTGAGTGCTGAAGAATTGATGCTTTTGAACTATGGTGTTGGAGAATACTCTTGAGAGTCCCTTGGAGTGCAAGGAGATCCAACCAGTCCATTCTAAAGGAGATCAGTCCTGAATATTCATTGGAGGGACTGATGCTGAAGCCGAAACTCCAATACTTTGGCCACCTGATACGAAGAACTGATTCATTTGAAAAGACCCTGATGCTGGGAAAGACTGAAGGCAGGAGGAGAAGGGGATGACAGAGGATGAGATGGTTGGATGGCATCACCGACTCAATGGACATGAGTTTGAGTAAACTCCGGGAGTTGGCAATGGACAGGGAGGTGTGGAGTGCTGCAGGTCATGGGATTGCAAAGAGTCAGACAAGACTGAGCGACTGAACTGAACTGAACTTCTGCATTAGCAGGTGGATTCTTTACCACCGATCCACCATGGAAGCCCCAATGTTTAGTTTTGATGTACACATCTAAATGTACAGGGAGGAAAAAAATTACAGAATTCTTGACTCACATTCAAAAGTTTTTCTGAGTTAATTTTCATTCTTTGAGTGTCGTCAGCAAGCCAGGATGCCTGGTGGGGTTGATTATTCCCTTTCTATCTGAGTGATTAGCTCTTGGCAATAGTCCTTTGAGAGTAGGGGGAGCTGAGCCCTGTGATTTTACTGTCAGAGATCGCTGCAGCTTGAGGATCTGATGGCTTCTAGATGTCTCCACGGGATCTCTTTCCCACTTTGGCAGCCTTCCCTGAACCTGGCCCTGGGACAGGATCCTGACTTTCATTTTAAGGCAGGCAATGAAATAGCACAGGTCAGCAAAGAGACTAGCTGGGCTTCTAGATAGATGGTCCTTTTAGCTGAGCCCTTCAGAGACATCTCATCCCATGTCTTGCTATTAACAGGAACAATTGTGAAGGACTTTGAAATTGGCCGAAAGTTACTTGAAATTTTTTTTTTTTGGTGGAACCTGGATCTGGTCTAAGAATGCTTACAGGACTGTCTGATAGTACAAGGGCCTGGAATCTTTCATTGTCTTTCACGATTTTGTAATTTTGTAGATATATAAGTTAACCTCTGACAACTTGACAGTGATGCCAGTGATTCCCAGTCATAGAAATGCAAATAGATGCAGTGAAGGTACACTGGACTTCCTGCCTATGGAAGAGGCCAGTGTTGTACCGATTAGAAAATCTTCCACGTTCCTGAATTCAGTTTCTCTTTTGGACCAGCTATGACATCTTACAGGTTCTCTCATTATTAGTTAGACTAGAAAGAAAATCTCTGATGTGTTCTTTTATATTTGTATGCAAGTCATGATTTTGTCATTAAAAAAAAAATTATTACCCTTTAAGACTCCTCTGCTCTCTTAGTTGGTATAGTAGCTGCTGCTGCTGCTAAGTTGCTTCAGCATAGTAGAAAAGCATTAAATTCAGAGTCTCAATTGCTGGGTTTAAATCCCTGCTTTGACATTGTAAAATTATTTTACTGTTTGTAATGCTGTGATTGAGAATTAGGAGGACCTAGAGAGTTTTTTGAGCTGGAATAAAATAACATTTGTCATAATTTGGAATCCACCCCCCTACCCCAGATGTTGTGGGCTCCTGAGGCTTTAGGTGATCTAGAAGAGAAAAAGATAGATCTGGTTGGGAGAGATGACAAAGATTCTCTCCTGGACCAAACTCTAAGCTCCTCTGAGTTCTTTTTTCATTGAGGCCCTATCTTTCAGCACTTTTTCAACAGCCCGATTTTAGCAAGAATTCTGCTAATTCAACTTAGCTGGAATCCTCTACCTATCTGATCGCCCTTGCTATCTGACCAGGTTTCTTTTCCCCTACCATTCTCTAGGTGATGTCAGAGCACCCTGGCCTGCCTTCAACAGGAATCTTGTTAAGTTTGGTTTGGCCAGAATTTCCTCCTTATCCCTGATATCTTCTCTGAGTAATTTCCAAACGTCCCCCACACCTCCTGCTCCTTGGCTATAAATTCACACTTTTTCCTTGTTATTATTCAAACTTAAGCCCAAACTTTCCCCCTTATTGCAAAACCCCACTGCAGTAGTCCCTATACCTATTGTGATTATCTCAAATAATGTCTGTTTTTCTGTTGTAACAAGTGTTGTGAATAACTTTTTCTTTAACAGAAACTTGGGACATTTTATTTCCCCATGCTATCCCTATAACCTCTCCCAAAGTCTCCATGAAAAAGAGCAATATAACCTGCAATTTCATATTGTGAAGAATAATATTTCGACCTAGGTTTAGGGAGTCCACAGAAACCCCTTTTCTGCAACAGGGAGTCAACAGAGTAGAATTTGATGTCTTTATTTCTTGAGTTATTGCATATTCTTTATGAACTTTAGAGCAAACAGCAAATTTGAATGCTCTTCTGATCATTTCAACTGTTCTTTAGAGTGAAGATTAGCAACTCACTTTTGAAGATCCCACTTGTAAATCTCATCCTGTTCTGTGTCAGAGCCAGTACTAAGCAGGGAATACGTAAACAGTGAAATATAAAACAGAAAGAAGTTGACTCCTCCTGAGTATCAAGTCTAGAAGGACATCTAGGACCCTGCTAAGGCTTTAAAATGTAATTACATACAGAAAGGGTTTGGGAAAGTAGCAGGCAGCCTATAAATATTAGCTATAGTGATTAACAAAACAAAAGGAAAATTTATAAACAGATTTCTGGGTTAATAGAATTAATGAGAAATAGGGGAAATTCTTTGCCTGCATTGTTTACTCTTTTCTATTTTTATATTTAGCTTTTGCAGCCTTCATATATTTATTTTCTGAATTTATTCACACCGAGGTTTACTTATTTATTCAGCAGATAAATATTAGTACTAAGGACCTTTTAACACCAAGCTCTGCTAGGTACTGGAGAGAAAATGACAACTCATATGGTCCTTGCCTAGACTAGCTCAGAGTCTAATGGATTTACTTGCTATGCTTCCCAAGAGAGTTATGTGGTCTTTTTATGCTGAGTCCCAAAGAATGAGTTGATGACCATGAAATTTTTAGCCTTAGTAACAGTCCAGGAATGGAGATACGTAGCACGTGTGGTGATGGCTAGTGCCATAAAAGTCCCTAAATTCCCTGCAGAGAGCAGACTGTTCCTCTTCACCAGTAGGCCAGCCTTGTCTTAGGAGGAACAAGAATTTGGTGGTCCAGCAAAAAAAAAAAAAAAAAAAAAAAAAAAAAAAAAAGGAGGGCTTTGGGAATTCTTAACGGGCTTCCCAGGTGGCTCAGTGGTAAAGAAACTGCCTTCCAAGCAAGAGATGTGAGTTTGATCCCTGGGTCAGGAAGATCCCCTGGAGAAGGAAATGGCAGCCCACTCTAGTATTCTTGCCTGGGAAATCCCATGAACAGAGGAGCCTGGCAGGCTACAGTCCATGGGGTCACAGGAGTCAGATATGACTTAACGACTAAGTACAAATTGTTCACACAGTAACCTATTCATCAATACACCCTTTTTTGTTGGATTTCTCTCATCTCCCACAGTGCTTCCTGAGATTATCTTGTACCCAGATCTCAGGGTATGATTTGGGGGAATCCAAACTGAAGCTGTTCCTAAGGTAGACAACCCTGGGACAGCTGGAGGTATAATCCTGAGTAAAAGTCTTTACTTAGGTCTGGAGCTTTCTCCTCTGAACATCAAATCTACAGGGTAAGATTGAGTTTGTAAGTGGGATATCTGGTCAGGAATCAGAATCCAGACAAAAGTGATATTGGATCTGGTGTAGGCTGGAGTGCTCTCAACTTGTCTTTATGTCCTTGGGTATTAGGAAGGTTTGAGACAGGGAACCAGTGGGGCAAGTTGCAAGATGGTATGGCTTTTTATATCGACCTCCTTCCAGGAGGAAGAACTGTCCCTTTTCAACAGAATTTCATTTTTGGTGGTGGCGTGGAGACTGCAGAGATTTTAATATTTCATTGGCAGGTCCCATTCAGAAATGACAAACCCCCTCTCCGGATGGGATTCAGTGCAAAAGCTGCTGGCTCATGGGTGTTTGGGGACTGCAACGGATATTGGGATCTGTGCAGATAAATTTTTTAACCTTGATGGAATCAGTGGGAGTTTAATGAGTAGCTGAGATTATAGCAAAGGAGATAAATATGTAGGCAACCAGGAAATATAATTAGAACATTTCCTTACTTGACTAGACTTGGGAAACTAGATGAATTCAAGAGTGAAACATATTCTGATTCAAGGAAATAATTGGATGAGAATGCCATGGCTCTCCCCTCCTCGACCACGTCTTCCCCTTCATCAAAAAAAAAAAAAAAAAAATTAAAATGAACATTTTGTGTCATGCTGCAGGAGGAATTTAATTGGGTGCTGATGATTCAATTTAGCTTGTAAATTAGCTGACAGGGAAACCACAGTGCCAGAAAAACCCAGCCTTGCTGTCTTTTTGTTAGCTTGTTGACACATTCGATGCAAATTAGATATTGATTTATGGGACCACAGATGACTGATTTCACAAAGCTATGTGGCACATGTCCTGGAGAAAGAATGACACGACTCAGGCTAAAAAAAAAAAGTTGATCAGCTGATCTCCATGAAGTTGGCTCCTTCAAAGCTACCTACGCTTCATATCAGTCTTTAAAGTGGAGAACAGGTCTCTCATCTTCGTTACCCTGTAAAGTGGTAGCTTGGCTTTTAGAAGAAATGGCCTGTATTTACCTACACAAAGAACAGATCTTGTCATTTTGGTGTGCTCTCAGGTGAGCATCCTCTGATCATATAGCCGAGCTAAGCATTGGGAAGCACTCAGTTAATTAACATGCTTCATAATGATCACATTTAACCTCCACAACCACTCTCTGAGTTAGATACTCTATATTACCTTTGTCAGATGAAACAGACTCAAAACAGAAGCTAACAGTAGCGCATGCTGCCAGCAAGGCGCAGTACTGGAGTGAAAATCCATGAAGTCCAGTTAGAACTCTGGCTGGCTGACTCCTATTGAAGCTGCTTGCCACCCAGTCTATGCTGCCTGCCTTCTGACTCTGCTCAGATCAGATACCCCCACAGGCATCTTTGTGACCAGTCAGACAGCTCTCCCTGGCTGTATTTCTAAGCTATCATTGTCCTAGAGGCCTTTAGAAATGAGAGCTCGTGGGACTCATCCGTAGTTCTGACTGAGCCAGACCTCCTGCACTGATCAACACTTCTTTAGTGGATGTTGAATCTCCTTCCTCCTATATTTAAATTCTTTCACATTGGCCTGGCTTCTGATAAGCACGACATCCTGAAGTTGGGGAATCCACTGTGGGTAAAGGAAAGGAAGGTGCAACCATGCGTCCACCCCCACAGTAACCTCGGAGCTTGAGATGTTCATGAGAAGTCTCATTGCCCAACCTTGCCTTTGAATTGGCGAGGTAACACTTGCATACAACTCCACTCCCCCGGCTCTGCTAGTCAATAGGGACATGCTGTCTGAAGCCCCTGACTTTGTGGTGTCCTTTGACAATGAGTACTGCCCCTTCCTTTCTGGTTAAGCAAATCTGGGAAAAGAATCATCACAGTTGCCAGTCTGGCTTCTAATTACCTCAATGAGTCTCCCTTTCCATTTATGAACTTGGCAACAGAAGTCACCAGAGGAAAGGCAGTCTGCTAATGACAGCTGACGTCATTCATCATTGCTTTATTGCTTTAAGCACATTCACCTGGTAAGCCTGTGATGACTAATGAATTCAGAGAACACATTCTCATTCTCTTAGGATTGTGACTATCACTGCTCCTAAATATATTTGAAATCTACTGCTTTTTTTGTTGTTGAAATGCCCATTTGACTGTTTTACTCCCAGGACGGAAGATTTTTACAATTCTGGTTGAGGAGTCAGTGAATTTCCCCTGGGTTTTGGGTCTATATTCTCCTGCTTTATCCCTGAGACAATGAGTCCCAAGTCTGCTTGATTTTCTGAATTGTCTGGGAGGAATATTTTTGCTCCCCACCTTAGAAATACAAAGTTTAGAGTCAGAAGCAAGGATATCTGTCATTTTGAAATGTTTCTTCTTGGTTTTCAGCTATAAGCAGGTTTGAACATTGCTGTCCCTGGGGTCCTTGCAAAGTCCAATGCCTCTGACCTGTACCAGAGTAAACTCAGTCCCCATGAGAGCATGAACAAATGTGTTAGTTTCAACCCAAGTTGTTTATTCATTCAATTATTTGGTTGGTACTAGAACTTATCATTTTGGGTCAGTCATGGGTAAAATAATTCTTACTGCTTCAGAGTTCAAAGCCCTGCTGTGCATCTTGAGAATAAGCATCATAAAATAAAAGGAGTATCCAGCCTACTCTTCCAGACATGGGTATGTGATTAGTTCAGAATTGTGTGAAGGGCTGAGAATGAAGCAGTCATATCTGACCCTGCTGGCTTCCTCTGTCAGCCTAGGCCTGGGATCTCACCAACATGTATTCAGTCTTCTCTTGAGATTTGCACTTCTTGGTCTGGAAGACTGTTTCCCCATCTTGTTTAAGAAAATTTGAAAAGGAAATCACTGCTTCTTGTACAAATGTTGTACTCTCAGTTGATTTGGCAGTAATGGAGCATTCCAAAGAGTCCTTCAGGGGCTGAGTGGTCTTGGTGCCCTGATACCCCAGGAAGTCACTTGGACAGGTTGCGTATGCTTTCTCATGACCATTCAGCATCATGGTTAGTATAGTAAAAGATTGAGTGTGCATTTCTCACACTAGGCACATACATTTCTTTGTGGGAGTGAGTAGGTGTGTCTGCATTCCCTAAGCTTCCACCATATTCTTCTCACGGTGCTAAATTGCACTGTCTACCTTTTCTCAATTATTAACACCTTTCTGTGAGTAGGTGTGTAGGTAGGTATCACTGGCCCCATTTTACAGACAAGGTTATTTAAAACCAGAGAGGTTACATAGCTAGCTGGTAAGTAGGAGAGTCAGCATGGCCACCCAGATCTGTTTAATGCCAAAGCCCGTGTGACAGTGTCACTTCAAATCTATACGCATGCATATCATTTCTACTGGAGACAAGTTCAGATAAAGGTTCATAAAAAAGGAACGCTTAATGCAAATTTAGGGCCAGAACCTATAATCCGAAGTACAATCTTTTATCTGAAATAAAATCTTTAATTTATTAGAGTGCTACCTTCCAGTTAGAGATAATGTACTTGAAAATTTCAAGGATGAGCAAATTGCAGTCTTGAATTTCCAAGGACCTGCCTCACCTAATATTTTCACAGAAAAATAGTTCTCCAAATGGCACTGTTACTTAAATTGACAGTTGACTTCCCTTTGCAATAGAATTACAATAGGCCGTACATTTTAGCCAATGAAGAATTCAATAAAAGCTATTTCCTGTTTACCAACATCAGTCTAAATGAGAGCTTTAATTTATGTACAGATACCCTACACAGCCTCCCCTGACCTCTATTCCCCCACAGAAATCAGGCCATCTTGCCTCCCTAGCTCTTCCTTCCACTTAAGAAGTCTGCCTCCTCTCTCTATTCAGTCAACGTTGACTCATCCTTCTGAACTGTCAACTTGGGTCGCGATGTTTCTGTGACAACTTCGCAGACAGTTCTGCTCATAGTAATGTTGCCACCCCCTCAACGCCCCAAGTTCAGTAATATCCAATAGGAATATAACACAGGCCACAGATGCAAGTCACATATGTAATTTACAATTCTCTAATAGTCACAGAAAAATATAAAAAGAAACATAATGTTTTTTTAATGAGTACTTTGGTATTTATTTAAAAGTTTTAAATGCATTTAGAAATCCACACATATGTACAAACCCCACATATATAAAATATTAGAGAATCATATTTTATGAAATTTTCTCCCATTTGCTTTTTTTTTTTTAATTATCATAGAGGAGTGGGATTGGGAATGGGAGAGAGGCTTGAGGGAGGGGGGCACATATATACCTATAGCTGATTCACACTGCTGTACAGCAGAAACCAACACAGCACTGTAAACAAATTGTCTTCCAACCAAAATAACAAAACACAAACTTTATCAACCTTAAATTGATATCTTTCCATTTCAGTATTCATTTAATTTTGTGGCTATTCCATTCTATTGATTGAGAATATTTCCATTGGTCACTTTTAGAAATAGCAAGCATTTTTTAATATATCTTTGTACACAATGTGATTGCTTAATTTAGCTAAGTTAAAGTACATTTTTAATTTGGCAAATAATGACAAATTGACTTCCAAGAGTGTTGTGTGGGAGTTTCTCTACTTCCTTATTAAACACTGGATATCAGAACTCTTAAAATCTTCATGAACCTTATGGACTTTACTAGTTATTTGTAACTGCATTTCCTCAATTGGGAGCTTGAACATTTTTTTCCAACATGTAATGTTAATTTTAATAATGTATTTCATTTAACCCAGTCTATGGAGAAGGCAGTGGCACCCCATTCCAGTACTCTTGCCTGGAAAATCCCATGGATGGAGGAGCCTGGTAGGCTGCAGTCCATAGGGTTGCTAAGAGTCGGACATGACTGAGCGACTTCAATTTCACTTTTCACTTTCATGCATTGGAGAAGGAAATGGCAACCCACTCCAGTGTTCTTGCCTGGAGAATCCCAGGGATGGGGGAGTCTGGTGGGCTGCCGTCTATGGGGTCACACAGAGTCAGACATGACTGAAGCAACTTAGCAGTAGCAGCAGCATCCAAAGCATTATCATTTTAATTTGTAATCAGTATAAAAGCCATTGAGATATTTCGCATTACTTTTTTTATATAAAGTTGTCAAAACGTGGTTTGTATTTCACATTTATATCAGATATCTCAATTAGGCCAAAGCCAAAATTGCTTGGGAGCTACATGTGCCTAGTGACTACCATATTGGAGAACACAGCTTGAGCACTGCCTTCTGGGGCATTCTCATAGCACTGAGTTTATATTCTGCTGGGCATATGATTCTCAAATATGGCACAGTGAAGAAAAGAATGAACCTGAGTTAGAACCCCCACCACTTACAAGTTGTATGACCTTGGGTAATATTCAGTCTTAGTATAAACTTCAGTTTCTTCATCAGAAAATAGGAAATATTTTTACTGCAACTTTTATCACACTGGGTTCAGTTCAGTTCAGTCACTCAGTCATGTCCAACTCTTTGCTACCTCATGGACTGCAGCACACCAGGCTTCCCTGTCCATCACCAGCTCCCAGAGCTTACTCAAACTCATGTCCATCAAGTCAGTGATGCCATCCAACCATCTCATCCTCTGTCATCCCCTTCTTCTCCTGCCTTCAATCCTTCCCAGCATCTGTCTTTTCCAGGGAGTCAGTTCTTCACATCAGGTGGCCAAAGGATTGGAGTTTCAGCTTCAGCGTCAGCCCTTCCAATGAATGTTCAGGAGTGATTTCCTTTAGGATTGACTGGTTTGATCCTCTTGCTGTTCAAGGGACTCTAAAGAGTCTTCTCCAACAGCACAGTTCAAAAGCATCCATTCTTTGGTGCTCAGATTTCTTTCACTGGCTAGTGATGAATAAATAAGATAATGTATGCTTAGTATTGAACACCCAGTTGTGGATGTGATTGGTGATGGAAGGAAAGTCCAAGACTGTAAAGAGCAATTTTGCATAGGAAATATTGGAAAGACCTAACTAGAAAGTTAGGTCTATGAATCAAGGCAAATTGGAAGTGGTCAAACAGGAGATGGCAAGAGTGAACATCAATATTTTAGGAATCAGTGAACTAAAATGGACTGGAATGGATGAATTTAGATCAGATGACCATTATATCTACTACTGTGGGCAAGAATCCCTCAGAAGAAATGGAGTAGCCATCATAGTCAACAAAACAGTTCAAAATGCAGTACTTGAATGCAATCTCAAAAACAACAGAATGATCTCTGTTCATTTCCAATGCAAACCATTCAGTATCACAGTAATCCAAGTCTATGCCCCGACCAGTTCAGTACTGGTCAGTACTGTTCAGAAGCCTGTTCAGTACTTTTCACCTGATGATTTGATGGTGACATTTTCACTTTATTGTGTCCTATAGAAAAGTAAAAATTGAGGACAGATGCCTTTTTGGTAGAGTATTTAGTCTCTATATAAATGCAAATTTAACTCCTCCACTGAGATTTGTGGGAACTCTAAATTGACAAGAGACCTGAGTGAATAAATCCTATTCATTAAAAGTTATGATGCATTGTTCTTCCTCAAAAGGCATAATTTTCTCAGGAGTACATCAGGTCTGAGTTTATTTCCTTCAGGCTTCTCCTTCTCGATGGGCTACAATTTTAGGTGTTCCCTGGGAAAGATTCAAATTTCTAAGATTTCAGTTAGATAAGTGTCAAGGTTATATACCGCAGGATCTGCACTCATTTTTACTTGAGTGTCTAGGGGAGGCAGTAGGAAGTGACGGTGTACAGCAGAACTTTTACACCATAGTCAATTTGGCAAATAGGTGTCTGAGTACCTGACTGGAACAGGGAGTTTGTTCTGAGTGCTCAAGTACTGATGGGTTATCCATTGGAATGATTTTGCTATCGGTTATGGACCATAAAGAAAGCTAAGTGCCGAAGAATTGATGCTTTTGAACTGTGGTATTAGAGAAGACTCTTGAGAGTCCCTTGGACATTAGGGAGATCCAACCAGTAAATCCTAAAGGAAATCAGTCCCGAATATTCATTGGAAGGACTGATGCTGAAGCTGAAGTTTCAATCCTTTGGCCACCTAACGTGAAGAACTGACTCCTTGGAAAAGATTCTGATGCTGGGAAAGATTGAAGGCAGGAGAAGGAGACGACACAGGATGAGATGGTTGTATGGCATCACCGACTCAATGGACATGAGTTTGAGCAAGCTCTGGGAGTTGGTGATGGACAGGGAAGCCTGGCGTGCTGCAGTCAATGAGGTTGCAAAAGAGTTGGACGTGACTGAGCGACTAAACTGAACTGACAGGCTTTTGTTGCATCTGGTTTGGCTGAGCCATGTAGAATCAGAAGCCAGGTTTGTGTTTAGTCCTCCCCAACCCTCCCATCTCTTACATTACCTGCTTCTTGACTGGCTGTTTGTTCAAGTTGGGGAATGTTGTTGTTGTTGTTTTTAATTCCAGAGTCCAGGCCACTCCCCAGAGCAATTAAAACACAATTTGGTGAGAAGGGGGAACCTGTGACTTAGAATTATTTTTAGTGCTCCCCAGGTGATTCTAGTGTGTAACCAATGGTTGAGACACGGTGTCTTTGAAGTTTGAGTTCTAGAAAAATGATTTCAACTTAGGCTGCACATCAGAATAAACTAGGCAGCTATTAAAATGCACTCTGTGCCTCCCCCCAGAATTTAATTGGTTTGTGGTAAGGTTGACGCATCAATAGTTGTAAGGAAATGTCTAGATAATTGTAATATTCAGCAAGGATCAGAACCACCGGTCTAGAATGAGCTTTGAGTAGTAGTTCCCAGACTATTTCTCCTACCTGAAGGTACTGTATCCTCTGAGGATTTTATTAAATATAGGTAGCAGTAGCTCAACCCCAGAGATGCTGATGCAGTTGGTGTTGGGAAGGGCCTATGATTTTGTAGTTCTAACAAGCTTGCAGGTAGGTGATGGTTCAAGACCATGGTCAATGGACCATTCTATAAGTAGCACTGGCCAAGCGTTTACCTTACAATGCATATCACCCAGTAAGCCTCCTGATGGCTTAGGTAGAGTTGGCATATGGGAACACACTTTCTCTTTCCCAGATACCTGTCAGGTATCTCATAGTCATCAAGTACATGGGATTCACAAATTCTTGGGTTTGTTCTCATTTCTGCTTCAGTGTTTTCTTGCTATGGGATATAGGCCACGCAAGAGAAGTCATTTATGTCTCCTCAACTGTAAAATGGAGATGATAATAGTACCTAGTTCACAGAGTTATTGTAAGAATTAATAAAAACCATGCATATAAGCTTGTTAGCACAGTGCTTGGCATATCTCAGGCATTCAGTAAACAACATGACTATGTAATCATTACATCCATGGAATATAAGATTTCTTATTTTCATCTTGAACAGTTGTGTCCTTTAAGGACTGCTTTATTTCCCTTTTTAAAGATAGACTGTGTAAACCAGAACATGTCAATCTGGTAAATTAGAGTATTAATACATATGCCTATTTGAAATATCATTCAAGACTCTCAATTAAAGAAGAGTCAGAAGAATTGTTTTCAAAGAGATAATGTCACTGTCTTCATATTTTTCTAATATGTTTTTAATGGCATTTTCCAGTGGGATATCAGATTTTTTAATAAAGTTTAGCCTGAGGCCCCTTCTTTCACATGCATAGACTCTCTGTATATCTAGACGGGATAAAGTTGTATTCATTTTTGAAGCAGAGTTGTGTATAGAGCACCTGGAATCCCTGGGCTTCTCCCCTAGCCTCCCACACCCTTAGGTAAGGCAGCAGATATGATGTCTTTCTGAATATACTGAATCTAGACTAATATATTTATCTACAGAAAAGTCCAGAAGTGGCTTACCCAAGGTCATACAGCTAATCAGTGGTTAAGCCCAGATGCCTGGGCTTGGTTTTCACTAAGTTCTCACTGGTCATTGAATAACAGAGGAATTAGAACTTAAGAGCAGCTACTAGAACTATGTTCTTTTTTTAAAAAAAGAGGGACTTTTAAATTAACTGACTGTTCATTTATATCAATACTTGTTCATAGTAAGAAAAATAAACACAAGGAAAATTTAAACCCCTTTTTCTATTTTTATGACTCCATCCCCACTTATAAAAGGCAACCCTCATACATTGTTTCTTGGGTGTGTTTTTAGAAATTTTCTGTGCTTATATAATGATACTATGTAAAATATGGGTAAACATATGTTCTTTTATCCAAATGGAAACAGACTATATGTACTATCCTGTTTCTAGCATTTTTGCCCTTAATAATTTATCTTGCAAATAATTCCACACAATACATGCAGATCTACTTTATTGTTTTTCATGGCTGCAAAATACTCATTTTTTTAAAATTAAGCCTGTCTCCTTGGTGATGAACTTGAGATTGCTTAGCCATGGCAGTGCTTACATATTTGAGTGCCTCTCTCTAGATTCCAAGTAGTATAAATTTGTAGGGTGAGTACATATGTGCTTGTCCAGTGTTCCTTCAGCTTTGACATACTGCACTGCAGTTTTCTTCCATGGGCCTGTGAGTTAACTACCCTTGGAAAAAAATTAAGGAACTTCCAGGCCTGAAGTACCAGACTCATCCCACTAATGTTAGCTCTTACATCATGCTCCAGCTTGTAGAGGCTGATGGTTTCAGCACCAGTAGTGGGCACTTTGTCCTGAGGACTAAATAGAGCAAATGTTCTGCCCTAGTTCCCAGTAGAGGACTAAACAGATATTTACAGACCCAAATGGTCCATGTCTCATTCACTTCCCCCAGCTCCCCTTCACTCAGGCTTACTTGTCTAATCGGTAACTCCACTGTCTCCTAAAAAGCACAAAATGACATTATTTCCCATTAATAATTCTCACTACCTATTCAGGGGGTTGTCCTGAAAATGAAGGTCTCTGAAACATGCACCTTGATCTATGAATTTTCTAGTGGACAGAGTTGTTCTGTGATTTTTCAAATAATTCCAGTAGAAAAAGAGGGATGGATTAAAGCCATGATTAATGCCACTGTGCTCCCACATGCCTTCCTTCCTTAGTTCATCACTGTAAGTAATTACCTGCCTGGTTCTGGGCAAGTCTTTCGTTTGGCTTAAGTCAGCTATTGATCATTTATTTGAGAATTGCATACTCCAGGGACAATGGGAAAAAACTTCTCTAAATTAATTTCTTGAGCCCACTATGGTCATGAATAAATTTCTTTCATTTCAGACAATTTACATCAGCAACTGCTTAGCTCTGGGAATTTGTTTACCACTTCTGACCCACTCCTCTGAAAATTGGTTTTCCAACCACTCTGCAAGTGGCAGTCTTAAATTGACACATTAAATTTTCAAAATTGTATTTGACTTATTGTCTTTTGCTTTCAATGTAGCTCAGTGTGTTGATGGATGCATGCTGGTGTTCTGGGTATAAAACTGGAAGGTTCTCAAATGCTTTCCTGATGGAGCTTATCTCACAGGTTGGGACTCCAGATAATAGTCTTCTTAACTGGAGGATGTAGGCATGTGGTGACTTTTGAGTAATCATAGTTTGAAAAATAAGCACAAAAAAAAAACCCACCAAATTATCCAAGCAGACAATTTTAGAACCAGCTTATGTTTATTTTTCACTGGAGCTCCCTAAATGTGAATCAATATGAGCACTGATTATAATGTAGTATAAAACTGCTTCTAATAACTTAAAAATATTTTCAAATGTGTAGCCTGACTCAGAGATGTTGCTATGATAGAGTCCCTCCTTCTTTATAGTGTGTGAACTTGTGTATGTGTGCCCATACAGACCTGCTTGCTTTGTAAGTGCCAGGCAATCAGTATAATTGTATGCATCTGCAAGCATTTTCTAATTATTAATTACTCAGTGCTAACAACTCCCTCAGGTTTTAAAACAATCTTTTTTGACAAGGGATTTGCTGCTCCTTAGAAACATAATCCTGTCCCACCATTTAATAGGCATGCCAGAAGTTTCCCTGCGTGCACACCATTCAGGTTGGTTCAAGCACTTTCCTGAGTTAATAGGTATATGAAACAGGACTAGAATATTGTATAAGAATAGTTGAAAAAAGTTCCAAGATTCAAGGAAGGAATGCAGACGTTGATAAGAGAATCTAAATATGTTACAAATGTATGAGACAATTTTATCAAAGGAGGTAGGGGGAAAACGTGCTGACCTAAGTAACTTTGGAAATGAACAGCATCTGTGAAACTAATGGCAAAATGATTTATTCACAAGAACTTTAGTGGATAGAGTTATTTTCCTTCAAAGTATGGGTTATAAATGCTGACACTGTTCTTTATGTATACGTGAGCAATTAAGTAAGTGGGAGATGGATGATAGGAACCGCATTTCTCAGTGTTAGACTGATAATTTACAGGTAAATGAGAGGAAACCAGAATGATCCAGTGATGACAGAGTAGTGTTGGAAACATCCGTACTAACTTGTGTTTACTTGGTAGAGATACAGATGGTTGCAAATAGAAATACTCTTACATATGTGTGTATACCTGGGTTAGTATATGCTCATATATTTATTTGCTCCATCATCTGAAAGGAATGATACTCCAGTAGCAATGAGCATAGCTAGCACTCAGATCTTGGTTTCTAAAACCATTCTCCAAAAATAAAAAGGATGGAGGAACCAGGGTTTTCTAGAGAAATATCTGTTACCAAGACTGGAGCAGGAAACATGCTGGATGGTCCCGAAACATCTTATTGTGTAACCCTAGAAAGTAAGGACATGTTCAAAAACCAAAACAAAGCAATGAGGGCATGTCAAAGGAGCACAGGAACCGATTGAAAGAGCACTCAATGTACAAAGTAGGAAAAATTTGAGCAACAAATAAAGTAGTACTGAATTATAAGCCAAAGTGTACACAAATACTCATGAGTTAATTGACTTCAATGATTGAATAAATTAATAAATGAGTAGCTAACTTAATAAATGAAGAAGAAGAGATAAATCCCCTGTGTAGAAAGATTCCAAATAACTTATGTAGATACTCTACCCTAAAGACGGGAAGCATAATTCCCCAGTCCTGGAGTGTGGGCTGTGCCTAGTGATCTCCCTCCAGAGAGTACACTATGGAAGAAGAGGATAAAGTGTGACTTTTCAGTGGAAAAACCTGATAAAGACTACCCAACCCAGGTGATCAAGGTCAACATCAATAGTTGACATTCTGTTGATGGTATATACATACTCTTGATATGATGAGATGAAAATGGCATTTTATCTCTGCCATCTTCCTCCCTGAATCTGTTATGAGAAAAAAATCTAATTCCAGTAGGCATCTGACAATATACCTGAGCAGTACTCCTCAAAACTATTGAAGTCATCAAAAACAAGGCACATCTGTGAAGTTGTCCCAGCCAAGAGCCTAATGGAGACATGATGATTAAATGTAATGTGGTATCCTGGATAGGATCCTGGAACATAAAAGGGACGTTAGGTTAAAATTTCAGGAAATATGAAAACAGTATAGACTTCTGTTAATAGCAATATATCAGTATTGATTCATTCATTGTAACAAATACACTGCATTGGTGTAAAATGTTAATAATAGGGGGACCTGGATACAAGAGTAAAGTGAGAACTCTGTACTATCAGTTTTTCCATACTGTCTTCTCAATCTGAAACTGTTCTAGAAATAAAGTCTGTCAAAAGAAAACCCAAATCTTAATGTCTTGAAACAACAAAGGTTTAATTCTTGTTTAATTATGTTATATCAGTCTCAGTCCAGCTGGAGTTTAGTCCATACTGCCTTATTCCAGGATACTGGCTCTTCAGCCTCAAAATGAAGACTGTAGCTAGTCAGCATGGAAGATGGTACCATAAGGGAACCCCGTGCACTAGCTTTTCAGAGAATTCTGAAAGTGACTATGTCATTTTTGCTCAAATTTCATTGGGCAAAGCAAGTTGTATGACCACATCTAACTTCAAGGAGTTTGGGAAGTGCAGTTTCTCATAGGTACAAAAGGAGGAGAACCAGACATCTTGGTGACCAGCACTAATGATGAGCAAACTATTTCATTGCTTTTTTCCCCCCAATGATATTCTGCAATTTCTACTTCTTAAAAACAAAGCCTGTCCCCACTTCCCAACTTAACACCCACTCCTTGATTTGTGGGAAATGCTAAAAGACTGAAAATATAGTCTCTGCCCTAAAGGAGCCTATATTTTGTTTGGAAAAAAAATGATATAATTATGTATTGACTCAGGAGACATCCCAATGACTCAGGAGACATACATTCAAAAACGGCGTCAAATGAGGAGGATGGCCTTATATATACTCTGACTCTTCTGAGGGGAGAATTCCCTTTAGGTTGGAAAGGAGTATATTCTTGTCAGGCAGGCTTCACAAAGGAGACTGATCTAGTGCACTGGGAGCAAGAAATGACTTGATGATACAGGAGGCCAATAGTGAAATTGTGGGTACCAGGCAGAAAAAGATGGAAGAATTGCTCCACTCAAATATCAGACCCTTGAGGCTGGGCTAAATATACTTTTTCTGCCTTTAGCACCATGACTGGCACAGAAGGATGGTTCTCAGAGTTTTGTTGGCTGGAATGACATTTGGGTATAATTAGTATGCCAGGAGAAGAAGGCAATGGCACTCCACTCCAGTACTCTTGCCTGGAAAATCCCACGGGTGAAGGAGCCTGGTAGACTGCAGTCCATGGCGTCGCTAGAGTTGGACACGACTGAGCGACTTCACTTTCACTTTTCCCTTTCATGCATTGGAGAAGGAAATGGCAACCCACTCCAATGTTCTTGCCTGGAGAATCTCAGGGATGGGGGAGCCTGGTTGGCTGCCATCTATGGGGTTGCACAGAGTCGGACACGACTGAAGCAACTTAGCAGCAACAGCAGTATGCCAGGAAGTGATGATGTGTGTGGACAGGATGGAACCAGTAAGGATGTTTGACTTGAGTTTCACATGTGTTTTCTCATATAATTTTCACAGCAACATTGTGAGGTGGGCATTATATTCATATGTTATAGATGAGCAGACATACGAAATAGGGAAGTGGAATGACTTGTCTAAGTTCGCAGACCTACAGGAGAGCTTAGATTAAAATCTAGGTCTCCCTGATTCCCAAACTCCTGTCTCTCTCCTCCCCATCTCTTACATAAAAAGTGATGAGTTAGATGCTGACCAGTGATTGGAGTGAGACTAGAGGATCAGAGAGAAGCTACTGAAGCGGGGCAGACAGGCGTGCTGAGAACCTACATTGAAGAGGTGGGTGTTGAGCTGGACTGGAAGAGAAAGAAGTGCAAGACTTATGAAGAAACAGTGATACTCTCTGGGGGCTGATTGGCAATGGAGAAAGAAAAGAGGGATCAATTAACTATGCTAAGACATTGCTGCTCATTTCACCATAAATCGTAGTTTCTACTGGGGCCTCCAGAGATGTGCCAGATCCTTTTAAGCAACAAGTGGTTTAAAAGGTGATGGGTCCTAAAGTCAGTGGGTACTAAGGCACCTGTCTAAGGAAGGGGAAACTCAAAACAGTGATGCTTAGCCATTGTAATGTCTTTATTTGACCACCATTAAGCAAATGCTGTACTCATTCCATCCCCACTGCCCTGGTGTCTGTTGCACAGATGAATATTAAGTGAAAAGAGTAATATTATTCCACTGTCAGTTTACAGGAGGTGCCTCCTAAAGCTTCAGTGCTTCTGGAGGACTGGAATTAGAGAATATCTGCTTCTCTTCTTCTTAGAGGACAAGTTGAGGCCAAATTTTCAGATTCTTCCCTAATAAACCAAGGAAAGAGTGTAATTTTGTTTCAAAATGTACTTCTCTGTCAAAGGCTACCATTTATCCCTTCTCCTTCCAGCTGAAGTTATTAATATTCAAGCTGGTGCTATGTAGAAGATTAAGCTTACTGTGTATTCTCCAGCCATTTATGCTAATTGTAGCCTCTCATTTGTATTGAAAGATTCATAAAAGTATCAGGAGACACTTTATACTGAATTAAAAACTGTTGGACTGGGCGTTTCAAGGCTCCTGCTCCGAAAAGAACAATTATTAAAATGTATTATTCAATTAAACATGGAAATCTGTATCTCCAAAAGTCGGGAGTCTGAGTAAAAGTGCTACCAGTTAGAATGGGTCCATTAAGTCTGACAGTTGTAGTATATTATATTTTATGTGAAGCTGAACAAGAGAATAGGAAGTCGAGAAAGGCTAATGGTGGGATTTAGGACATACTACCCCCAAAAATGACACCTGGCATCTTGAATATTTTAAGCTGAAAGGGTTTGAGAAAAGTGCAAAAGCAGGAAGGTCACTCTGACCTCCTTCCTCCCTTCTTTTCTTTTCTGAAATATAAATTCTCATGTGAGAGATGTCTGCCCTACGTTGGACAAAAGGAACATCTTTATCTCCAAAGACAAAGGGACTCCTAACAGACCTTGTTAAACTTCCCCCAGCTGACTACAATGACCTTACACCCCTTAACCTACATATTCCTCCACAATGGCCCACTCTTCACCCAACCGAGCATAAAATACACAGGTCTGTTTTTTGGGGGAAAATCTTCATTTCCTTATGAAGGCTCCCATATCACATAAAACTTATATTAAATAAGCTTTTGTGCATTTCTTCTGTTAATCTGTCTGTTAGTTTAATTTTCAGACCCAGCCAGTGATCCTAAGAGGATAGAAGAAAACTTTTCCCCCTTAAGTTAACAGAGAGCAGTGCAGGTGTTCTGAGCTGTTTGGTCTCCCAATCAAGGAGGTAAAAAACACTTCTGGTCTGGTAAGAAAAAAAAAAAAGCTCTCTGGACTTCTCATACTTTCCTAAACTAGTCGGTGAACTTGCAGAAGCAGTCAGGCATCCAGTCAGGAAGCCACCTGCTGACGGTCGCTTCAAGAAGACAACGACATTGCTAAAGAAGAGAGCCAGGAAAAGAGGCCAGGATGAAAGATTCTCAACTGAGAGTAGCTTTCCTGGGTTTAATTTTCCCTCTTCCAAGAAACAGGAGCCAAAGAAGTCCATTCTCCAAATAACCAGCAGCATCCATGGCTTAAGCTTCCATTTGCTCGGTTTGTCCATCCCTCTGTTTGATGGGTTTAAACTTACCTGAACTACTCGTTTCGCTGCACTTGTTGAGCCAAGGCCTTCAGCAAGTCCAGGGTCCCCTGGCACAGAGCCTTGGCTCCTTGGTCCTGAGTACATTAGCTGCATGCTGACTTTCTGCTTCCTGGCTTGGCCAGAGCTTTGTAGAACACACGTTACATAAGAATGGAAAATAGCTAGGAGGAAGGAAAATAGATTGCATTATTTTCAAAATCTCTAACCAAGAGGAGTGTTTGCTGTCTAAATAAAGTAGGCTGCTCTGACGCACCTAGAAATTTGGCATTTAGGATATGTAATACAGAAGCCAAGAGCTACTGCCTCAGGAGTCTGTCAAGTCTGAGGAATGGATTTCCCCCAGGCCAAGGGATCTGGAATGTTATGGGTCCCCAATAAATATTGAATGAAATCTGGATCTGATCATCATCTTTGCAGAGGAGTCTCACTATTGGCCGGGAACAGAGTTGCTTCAGCATTTAGCAGATACATCCGAAAAGCCCTCAAAAACGAGAACGGTTGATGCCGATGGAGTCATAGTTCCTCTTCTCAAAAATCTTTCCACTGGAGAGGTTTAAAATTTTGGTTTGTTTTGTTAAATAAATGTTGGACACCCGTATAACCCAGGTGCTATTCCAGACATTGGACAACATACCATGATGACCTAGGCTCTGAGCTCAAGAATTTCTGAGGTGGTGACCTAACTATACTAGTAAGTAGCGTATTTGTTGAGACTTCACTTGAACTCAGTTTTTCTGTGTGAGGCATTGTGAGAACCACAGCAGAAAGCAAGTCCTTACTGTTTACTGAGGTTACAGAATATACACACATGAATAATGAAGGCCAATTTAACTCTGATGTGTTTTGGGCAGCACGTGGGTGAAAGTCAATCGTAATGTCCACATTGCTAAATCCTATACTTTTTTTTTCACATCCCATTGTGATTGAGCTTTTATCAACAATTGACAGGGGTCATCATTCTGTTTTCCTTTTGTGCGGTGGTTTTAAAATCTGACTTCCACATTTATTTACACTGCTCCCATGAAGAGGTAACATCTGTGTCCCCTCTTTCAATCTTATTGGCTTTGTGATTGCTTCGTAGTGGAGTGTAGATTAAGTTACACTATGTGACACAAGCTGGAATCAGGATTGCCGGGAGAAATCTCAATAACCTCAGATATGCAGATGACACCACCCTTATGGCAGAAAGTGAAGAGGAACTCAAAAGCCTCTTGATGAAAGTGAAAGTGGAGAGTGAAAAAGTTGGCTTAAAGCTCAACATTCAGAAAACAAAGATCATGGCATCCGGTCCCACCACTTCATGGGAAATAGATGTGGAAACAGTGTCAGACTTTATTTTTCTGGGCTCCAAGATCGCTGCAGGTGGTGACTGCAGCCATGAAATTAAAAGATGCTTACTCCTTAGAAGGAAAGTTATGACCAACCTAGATAGCATATTGAAAAGCAGAGACATTACTTTGCCAACAAAGGTTCGTCTAGTCAAGGCTATGGTTTTTCCTGTGGTCATGTATGGATGTGAGAGTTGGATTGTGAAGAAGGCTGAGCACCGAAGAATTGATGCTTTTGAACTGTGGTGTTGGAGAAGACTCTTGAGAGTCCCTTGGACTGCAAGGAGATCCAACCAGTCCATTCTGAAGGAGATCAGCCCTGGGATTTCTTTGGAAGGAATGATGCTAAAGCTGAAACTCCAGTACTTTGGCCACCTCATGCGAAGAGTTGACTCATTGGAAAAGACTCTGATGCTGGGAGGGATTGGGGGCAGGAGGAGAAGGGGACGACAGAGGATGAGATGGCTGGATGGCATCACTGACTCGATGGACGTGAGTCTGAGTGAACTCCGGGAATTGGTGATGGACAGGGAGGCCTGGCGTGCTGCGATTCATGGGGTCGCAAAGAGTCGGACACGACTGAGCGACTGATCTGATCTGATCTGATCTGATGTGACTTTGGAGGCTAGGTGGTAGTAGGCTTTTCCTGCGTCTCTGGGGTCACTTGCTCTGGCAGAACCGTGTGCCATTTATGAAACTTATGTTAGAGAGGCCCTGTGTAGTCATTCTAGTCAACAACCCCAGCTAAGTCCCTAGCTGAAACCAGCATCCAGTGAAAAACACACCAGTGAACCACCTGAATGTCCAACCCGGTTGAGCCTTCACATAACAGCACACCTTGTTGACATCTGATTGTATCTGCATGAGAGAGCCCAAATGAGAACTTCTGCATCAAGCCCTTTGCTCATGCCCAGCCTGCAAAATCATAGGCGAAGTTGTAGTTGTTTCAAGTTGCTACAGTTCAGGGCTATTTGTTATATAGCAATAGTGACTAAACTACATGATATTAAATCTCCTGAGTTGCCTACTATTCCTCTATCCATTTTTAGTCACCTTTGTCAGCTCATCTAGGCCCATGTGCTAAGAGCACAGAGATGGCCTTTAGGATCATGGTACTTTCTTCTGACTTCCAGTTCCATGGATCCTGTTGCCCAGTTGAATATCTCAAAGATGCACAATTGCCTTCTTTGGTTCCTTGACCACACAGTATTTCCTTTTGCCACAGGGCTTGCATGCATTGTAGTTCTCTCTCCTACAATGCCTAACACTGCCCTGCATGAACCCCTCATCCCTCAGATCTGAGATCCCATTTCTAGAAATGGCTCTTGTTCACAAAAGTTTTCCCTGAGATCAGGTTTTCTTGTTTCATGTTCCTATGGAGCATTTAACTCCATTTTAAAAAGTGCATCCTGTCAGCACTGTATTTCCTTTTAAAGCTAAGATCCGGCTCCAGTACTACATGCAGTCCATGACAGAATGAATGGCATCTCAATTTTGGTCACAATTTTTTCCCGCAACACTAGCACAGTGCCTGACTCCGAGTAATCACTCAATTATTATTTACTCTTTCATTCCACTCCCAACTCTAGTCCCATTTCATTCATTCATAACTTCAGTGGTTCCCTCATTCAGCAAATATTAATCATAATAAAGGCTAATTAAACCCTGTTATGTACCAGTGCCTGAGCTAAGCACTTTATAAGTGCCGTCTCCTGAATGTCTTATGTTAACACTATGAGGAAAGTAATATTATTGCCCTTTAATAGAACAGAAAGGCAAGATAAATATGGTTCCTAAGGCCATGAAATTATTAAAATGGCAGAGCAAGGATTTGAACCCAGTTCTGTCTGGATTTTAATCTCATGTTCTTGAGCACTGCTCTGATAAGGAGTGGTGGAGGCATGATCTCCTTGTGGTGAAGGGTAAGTCTGAAGCCAATGATCACCTCCTTTCCTCATGTAGTTGATGGGAAGCAAAATATGGATGGTAGCTTCTATCCCCTGTGATAAACTGAAAGGCATGAGAGCTGGTGGGGCAAGAGAGCCCTGTGTCCTGGCTCCCTTCTCCCAGCACCTAGCATCTTACAAAGCCTAAACCTTGTTTCTAACTGCACCTTGGCTTCCTACTTATGTAGGCCTTCAGAGGTTGGGAGGAAAGCGTGGTCCTCTTTAAGGCTCTAGCCAGCCTCTGCTGGAGTTTTAGGGATGATTGGAAGCAGGTAATCTACCTGTGAAGTAGCAGAACCATCATCTCACCAAATATGCCTGTGCTCATTATTTGCTGAGCAAAATGACTCCCACACTAATTTGTCAGTCTAGCTAGCAGACTGGAGGTGCCGCAGGACCCCTGACTGCCTGGTAATCTAATGGAACAGGGAATACTTCGTTACCCTTCAGGTTTTGCACTCATTCTGAACCCAATTATCGTTGTTGCTGCCTACTGCTCAGGGTTGAACTGGCTGACATCTTATTATGGTTGCATCAGCCTTTTCGGTCAGCTAAAGATGTGTGTCAGGGTAGTGTCCCAGAGCTTAAGGAATTAGTCATGAGCAGATGAGTGAGGCTGAGCAGAGGGAGATGACCTCTGATCATGAAGTCCAATGTGTTAGACATGTTGCTTTCCAAGTACGAACTCTGATAGGGTTTCCTGAGGGGATGCAAAGATTCTGAGCAAAGCCTCCAAACAAATGGAACAGAGAGAATGACCTCACATGAATATAGAGCTTGGCATTTAGTTTCACAAACCTCGTTGGATTCTCACTCCTCTTATTGAAAGATTTATTACTTTATTGTGCCAGACCTATGTCCCTTTCAGAGAGAGTCAGCTCTTTCTTTACAAAGCCACCTCCACTCATATGAAAATTACATTATCTGTATCCCAAGCAGTGATACTTCCTGAGAATGAAATGAAGCACTAAGATAATCAGTAAGTGTTAATTGGTCTATAACAAGCATAAAATGGAACTCTCCTGGGCAAACTGCACAATGCCACAATAGACTCCTTGATATTATTAATCCCCAGTAAGAATCAAGTAGAAAACCACTGCTAGGAAGCCCGAATTTTTAAGAATAAAGGGAAGCTGTGGCATAAAATGTGGGACTTGAATTGCTTTTTGACTGTACAGGTTAGCAGCCTTCAAAGTCAGTGCCACTGGAGATCCCCAGTTCCCACAGCAGAAAGGTGAGAAGAAAAGCTGTCAGTGTTGGTAATGGAAGTTGGTTAAGAGTCTGGGCAAGGCTGCAGGATTGCCCTGGTAAAAAGACCAGATCAAATAGAAATCTAATTGAAAAATGTCACCTCGTCATAAGTGATTCACTCAACAATGCTGAAGGAAGGGCTTAGACTTTTGCCAATAGTAGCCAGCCTGGGACTGCAGGCCCCTCCTATCCCTTCTGATCTTGGTTGTTAGGTTCTTGAACCGAAAATGCAGTTTATGTCATCCAGTCTTCCAAGTTAAGATTTGGGCGGGGCATTCTTAAAGCAAATGGTGGTTCAGTGAATAGGACCAAAGAGAACACACTCAGCTTAAGGGCAAACATCAAACTTGGAGAAACAGTTTAAGGTAGGAAAACAGAATGCTACAGAACTCTATAGAGCCAATGACAAAAATGAAAATATTGCTTTCAAGTAGCCTAGAAAGAGGGCGTTTATGAAACACACAGGAAGTATATCAATTTTAGACAAGCAGATCCTTGATAGCTCTAAAATATGTTCTCTGTAAAATATACTCTGCAAAAACAAATTAGATGTCAGGAACAATAGTTAACATTTGTTGAGCACTTATTCTGTGTCAGGCCGTATTCAAAACCTATAACATGTATTTTTTCATTCAGATAAGATATAGGAAGAAATAAAAGGAAGTTGAATAAATTTAAATAAAATTAAAATTGCAATGGCAGAATTTGAATCCTACATTAGAAACAGCAAAGGGTTGATTTAATAACTGTGAAACATCTAATCCTTGGTATAGAAAAGAATTTATTTTAAAATGCATATAAAAAAGGCAAGTGGATGATAGCTGTTAAACATTATGATACCAACATACTTAAAGACTAGTGAAAACAGAAGGAGAAAATGACAAAGATAAAAATGAAGTAGGCAGCTCGCACACCGTGATTTGCATTTGAATAGGCCAAGAGATAAAAGTAAATAGGTAGTGGTGTGGAAAAATAAAATGTTAAGGTTAATTTAATAAATACATACCAAACTTTGTACTCTAGAAAGAATATACCTTTCTGTATTCAACTTCCAATAAAGCACTTATCAAGATAAAATATATGTGTGTGGAGACTGTAAAAATGTTTCAAATGATTCCCCAAACAATCAGAAATCAAATATATCATTTTAAAAAATTTATTTGTCTTAGATGCGATCCACTGCATTAGGAGTACAGAGCTTTAGCCACTGGACTACGAGGAAAGTCCCATACTATCCTAAAGGAAATAATATTAAAAATTAATAACAAGTGTATTTGAAAAGTCTACTCATTTTGAATGAAAATATTATAAATGATCTTGGTAAAAGAGAAAAGCAAAAATTAGTAATATAAAATTAAGAAATTAACAATAATATTAAGTATGGAAGAGTACAGGCAACGCTAAATTCAGAGGCAAATTCTTTAAATGTTTTTATTCTTAATATAAGACAAAAATAAGTTAAATACTAAGTATAAGAAACTGGATAAGAAAAACAATAAACAATAGGAAGCAAGAGGTAGAAATTAATGTAGATAAAAGATACATTATTTTGTTTTTAAAGGTAATATTTTTCAAATTCAAAGAAAGCAATAAATTTCATACTGTATGGATGATTATAGAATATAAAGAAATTGCACCAGTTCTTTTTATGGGTTTATTCTATTACTAAAACCTGAGAGTAAGACAGATCAACCTACATAATGTATTAGTGTATATTATGTATGTTTATGTATATTAAAATTATACTGTGATTTATTCTAGAAGTATAAAAATAGTAAGACTATTAATAAAAGTCATCCACATTAATGGGTCAGAGGATAAACATGACTTGGTAAGACATATAATTAAATACCCATGTGTATTGTTACAAGTTACATATTTAGTAACTTGGGAATTTAAATACAGAATTTAAATATTTCTAGAGTGGCAGAATTATTCATCTGAAACCTATAACACACATTATGTTAATGTTGAAATGATAGATATATCCCCACTGAAGTCACAAGGAAGATGAGATATGCTCCATTTAAAAAGTGATCTAGGGAGAAAATATTTGTAAAAGACATCTCTGGTAAAGGCCTCATCCAAAATATGTTAGAACTCAACAATAAAGAGTAAATTTTCCAATTTTAAAGCAGGCAAACAATCTGAACAGACACCTCACCAAAGATGATATACAGATAGAAACTAAATGTGAAAAAGATGTTCACCATCATGCATCACTAGGGAAATTGCAATTTAAAACAATGAGCTATTACTGCATAGCTGCTAGAATGTCTAAAATCCAAAACGCTGGCAACACCAAGTGCCTATGAGAATGTAGAACAGGAACCCTCGTTTCTTGTTAATGGGAATGCAAAACAGTATCAAAAGACGGTTTTGCAGTTTCTTACAAAACTAAACATGCTATTACCATATAATCCAGCATAGTGATTGTTGGTATTTACCAAGAAGATGAAAATTTATATTCATACAAAGCCTGCACACAAATATTTATGACAGCTTTATTCATAACTGCCCAAACTTGGAATCAGCCAAGATATCCTTCAATAGCTGGATGGATAAATAAGTATTTATCATGTAGACTAGGACATTGGGCGTTAATTAGCTCTAATGGAGAATAGTCTCTACCGGCCATGAATAGTGTGGGTTGCCCTCAGAACCCAGAACTGAGTAAGTATCAAGCACAATGCCTTCCCATTGTTTCCATCCCATTCAGGACTGTAGAAGTGTACAGTCACTCACCCTTGTGCATGGTCACAACCTTTGTGGGTCCTCTCTGTCTTTGCTCACCCACAATATCTCCATATATTGTTTGGACACATATACTTTCCACTGACTTTGCCCAAGCTTTAATAAGCTGAAAGAAAACCAGTTATTGATGAGAAATGCAAAACACAAATAGCACTCTACTGACAAATAATGATGAAGCACGTTTGGCCATATGTCAACAAGCTTAAAGACAGGAGGCTGACCGTGATTAATATCATGTGCATTCCCCTCAAAGAGTTCCATGAAACTCTCACAATTTGCAGAATTAAACTGTAGTTTGTGTGTAAACAAGATCTTAATGGTTCCTGGAAGATCCTCACATTTTTAAAATAATGATCTTGAAAACCAAAACCAAACATCAGTGCCTACAAATGCTGTGAATTGTAATCGATATATCTTAAGACATTAAAAATTCACTGAGCTTAGAAGAGGATGCATCAATTAACATCTCTATTGAATATGTAAGACTGTGTCAAATCACAGATACTGTGTAGGAGGTGGTGTGAACCTGCTGTTTTTAGCACTTGGGCCACATTTATTGGGCCAAAAATGAGTTACATAAAAATGTCTTGGTAGAAATGGCAATGAGAATCCTTCCTGGGAAGATATGTTTAGCTGCATGGAACTCAGAAAAAAATGACTTAAAAATACATTTCTAGTGTTACAATTTATATACAGTAAAATGCACCAAATCAGGTCTATTTAGTTTGCACGTGGCCAAGCCTGTTGGGGCTTCCCTGGTGGCTCAGTGGTAAAGAATCTGCCTGCAGTACAGGAGACCAGGGTTTGATCCCTGGGTTGGGAAGATCCCCTGGAGAAGGGCGTGGCACCCACTCCAGCATTCTTGCCTGGAGAATTCCATGGACAGAGGAGCCTGGTGGGCTAGAATCCATGGGGTTGCAAAGAGTTGGACACGACTGAGTGACTAACACTTTTGCTTTCAAGCCTGCCCAAACCTTCAGTCACATTGACTTAATCATCATGTGTGTATTGCCTCCTGCACTGAAAGTTCTAGGGCTTCAGATATGGCTGGATGCAGGGGCTCAGGTGGTGTCATCAGGACAGTCTGTTTTTCAGCTTTGTTTTCTTTCTTTGCTGGTTTCAGCCACCCTCTCTCCTTGTGCCCCTCTCAATTCCCCATCTGTTTTTTCCCTGAGTTGAAGTCCAGGCAAAATGAGAACTCCCTTTTTCTTACAGTTCTGACTAAAGTCAGAGGACTGCAGCTCTTTGGCTTGGGTTAGGTCACGTACCTTTCCAAGCACTGGTCACTGTGGCCAGGAATTTGGAGGATCAGTTCTACCCTCTTCCCATGCACTGGGGAAACAGGATAATTGGAGCGCTGGTTCCAGAAAACAAAGAATGGATGCTGGACAAGAAAGTTAACAAATGTCCACGAAAACTGGGAAGGAGGCTTTAATCTCTTCTTACATGAAATGGTGATGTGATGATGATATTAATGAACATAATCGCTATTGCTTATGAAATCCCCACTGTATTCCAAGCTCTATCTACAAACAGTCCTGATCATAACACCATAAGACCAGCGTTAGTGTGCCCTTCTACTAAGGATAACTCTGAAGCTTAAAAAGATTAAATGAGTTGCCAAGATTGAGTAGCTTTTAAGTGAGGAAGTCAGGATTTTAACCAAAGTCTCTCTTTCTGTCCTAGCTCAGTCTATTGTGCCTGTCCCTAAATAAGCATTTCCTGCTTGTGATTTGATAGGGAAAAAATGGTGCATGTGTGTGTATGTGTGTATCTGTCTATTGAGAATTGAGAGACAGATGGCTAAGGAAACAAGTCACACAGGGAAAAAAGATGCTTTGAGACGGGGCACCCCTGACTGCATGGGTGTGTCCCACCAGCAGTACATTCTGCATCTCTGGAAACGCACAGGCCCACATGTGGCTGGGAGACCCCCGTCTATGGGGACTCTGTGAGGTGGGCAGGCAGTTTTTCCACATCACATATTTCTATGGCTTTGTTTTCCTTGTCAAGTTCCCAACAGCTGCGAAACTTATTAAGACAGAATCATGTTGCATATTCATCAGACGACTTGTTAATCATCTGCTAGGCCCCTCCGGAGAGCAGGAGTCCTGGAGCTCAAATGATGAATAACAGACAGCATGTCCTCACCCGCTCTTGAGGGTTGGTATTGGCAATTATATAAAAGTTTTTGGGAAAGTGGGTTTAAAGCAGGAGATTTCGTTGTTTGTGACTCCACTATGATTTCTTTTTGATCATCTACTTGTTATCTTCCTCTGTCCCCACTGTTTAGGTAAAATAGGAATACTCTCCAGTTTACAGAAGGGAAAACAGACCCAAAGAATGAATGAAGGGCTTCAGTGCAGGGCATGCTGGAATTCAGGGCTCTTAATCCTTCATTCATGGGCTTTCCTGGTGACTCAGTGGTAAAGAATTCACCTGCAGTGCAGGAGATGCAGGTTCCATCCCTGATCCAGGAAGATCCCCTAGAGAAGGAAATGGCAACCTGCTCCAACATTCTTGGTTGGGAAATGCCGTGGGCAGAGGAGCCTGGTGAACTACAATCTAAGGGGGTGCAAAAGAGTTACACACAACTTAGCAACTAAACAACAGCCCTTCATTCAGCATCCCTAGGAGTGGGGATCTTTCATCTGTGCTTTGCTGCAAGAAGCCGCTCATTCGAACACATGATTATCAAAGATGTGTGCCCTTTGTCTCCTTAGTTCACCAACAAATTCCAAATTCCTAGAACAGTGCCTGGGCCAAAAAAGAGGGTCAGATATATTTGCTGAGTGAATCCAAGCTCCCTAGACCTCAAGTAGGCACCTTACTTTTGACACCCAATGAACATTGCCCAGTGTCAATCCACTATGATTTTCAGGAGTAGTGTTTTTTGTAAGGCCTTGCAAAGAGCCGCAGTGAATGCTGCTGATTCCCACAAACCCAGTCTGATTGCAAACCCTCGCTCAGGATGCCTCTTTAGGTTTCTTGGCAGATCTCAAAATTATGCCTCAAAATTGCTCCTCCTGTCTGCTATGTTCTTCCCTCACCACTTACCTTAAGATGGGCCCAGCTCTTGCCTTAATTCTTCCAAAGCACAGATAATGCCAGTCTGAGGTATTTAATAATCAATTTTCTCTTATGTAGAATGAGCACAGTAATAGTGGAGCCTATTTCATAGTGATTATCAGGAGCTCCTGAGGCAACAGGTGTGAAATATCGGGTGTGGAGTAAGTATGGTGAGAGTTAGCTATTGTCATTATCATCAAGAGGTGCTGGAATCAGATCACTGGGTTCAGGTTCCAGCTCTGCTGTTTGATAGCTGTGTGATCTTATTGCTTAACTTCCCTCTGCCTCAGTTTCTCATCTGTAAAATGGGGATAAAATGGAATTTGCCTAATAGGGCTTCTATGAGGTTTAAATGAATCAATATCTTGTAAAGAAGATTTATTTGCTGACACATAGTCAGTGTCATAAATGTAGCGGCAGTGGTATCTGGTCAGATACCCAGTGTCTCGGCTCCTGGAGTCCTGGGCTCTCAGGACCCGGTTTCTCCACTTTGCTTTTACTCACCACATTCTCAGAATTCCTCACCTTCAGCCTACCCAGTCTCTCACACATCCTTTGTCCTCTATCTTTCTCTTCAGACCTTGTCAGAGGAAAAACAAAAATGTTAGACCCAGAATGGGTCGGTCTACGATTAAGATGGCCTGTTAATGCTCTTGACTGAAATTCTCAACATCTCAGAAGTATATGCATGTGTCTATATATACATTTAGGCCCAGAGGCATCTGGACTTTGCTGACCACCCATCCCTCTTATAAGTCCATCTCCCGCTCCTTGACCTTGTCTCCATCCTGCAGGGTAGCCCTGATACACCTGCTTTGAGAGTCTTCTCCTTCTGCGGGGAAGCATAACGTGCTAGTGGTTAAGAGGACAGTCTGCTGAGGCAGACAGCCCCACAGGGAAGTCTTGACTCTGTGATTTCTACCCCAGGCAATTTCCTTTGCTCCTCAATTCCCTCACCTGTAAAGTGGGTAGAATAAAAGTGACCTCATTGACTGTGAGACTTAGAAAAGTTGTGTGAAAACACATTTATGTGAAAGTAGGCAGTAACATGGCAGTCATGTATAAAATTCATAGTCTGCAGTGATCCCTTTAGGTGTTTTGCTCTAATTCACTACATGAGAGAGGATGAGATGGTTGGATGGCATCACCGACTCAATGGACATGAGTTTGAGTAAACTCCGGGAGTTGGTGATGGACAGGGAGGCCTGCTGTGCTGCAGTACATGAGGTTGCAAAAAGTCAGACATGACTGAGCAACTGAACTGAACTACACAGTAAATGACAGATCAGTTATCCTTATATTATGTGGCACATTAAAATCATCTAGAGAGATTTTAAGGCTCTGAGGCTCATGGAGTATGCCAGACTAATTAGAATTTCTAGCAGCAGTGCACACTAGTATTTTTAAAATATACCAAGGGCTGCCAAGTTTGGGGCCAGTGTTATAGATTGCTTTCCAGTCTCTTTGCAAATAGCATGAACCATAGAGTTTGGCCCTGCTGTGTGATCTGATGCTGTTGTGTCTAAGGATATCTTGCCTGTGAGTGCTGTTTTGCCCATGTGTCATGTCAGCCCAGCCAGAACATAAGGGCCAAGGGAACTGACCACAGCACAGACCTCCTTGTCTTCACCATCCTAAAGCCTAGAAAGGTGCATGTCTTGAATTCAGCATGAGTTTGTTCTTGATGAATTAATTGAAATAGAAAATAGGCTTTAGCTGGTAGAAAGGTGACCTGACGAGCCATTTCAAAGAGGTTGAAAGCTGAGAGCAGGGACTCTGAGACCAGTCCATGCTGCTTGCTGCTTTATTTGAAATATGACACTCTCTAATTGTGTGACCTTAGATAAGTTAATTAACCTCTTTGTGCTTCAATTTCTCCATCCATAAAAGGGAGTTAATAATAAGACCTACTTCTTAGAGTTGTTGTCAGAATTAAATATAACACATGTGAAGTACTTAACATGATACTTCAGCAGGAAGTGTTGCCTGTTACTATTATTATTATCCTGGAGACTTGTTCTAACCTGCCTCAGAGTTCAGCTACAGGCCTATGCAACAAGCTGGTGTGATCATAAGATGTTTATTTCTCTGTTTCCTTGGATGGGGTCTGAGACAGTAGAGTTGCTTTATTTGGAATTCTGTTCTGCTTTATTGACTATGCCAAAGCCTTTGACTGTGTGGATCACAATAAACTGTGGACAATTCTGAAAGAGATGGGAATACCAGACCACCTAACCTGCCTCTTGAGAAACCTGTATGCAGGTCAGGAAGCAACAGTTCGAATTGAACATGGAACAACAGACTGGTTCCAAATAGGAAAAGGAGTACATCAAGGTTGTATATTGTCATCCTGCTTATTTAACTTATATGTAGAGTACATCATTAGAAACACTGGGCTGGAGGAAGCACAAACTGGAATCAAGATTGCCAGGAGAAATATCAACAACCTCAGATATGCAGATGACACCACCCTTATGGCAGAAAATGAAGAACTAAAGAGCCTCTTGATGAAAGTGAAAGTGGAGAGTGAAAAAGTTGGCTTAAAGCTCAACATTCAGAAAACAAAGATCATGGCATCCGGTCTCATCACTTCATGGCAAATAGATGGGGGAACAGTGGACACAGTGTCAGACTTTATTTTTCTGGGCTCCAAAATCACTGCAGATGGTGATTGCAGCCATGAAATTAAAAGACGCTTGCTCCTTGGAAGGAAAGTTATGACTAATCTAGACAGCATATTAAAAAGCAGAGACATTACTTTGTCAACAAGGGTCCGTCTAGTCAAGGCTATGGTTTTTCCAGTGGTCATGTATGGATGTGAAAGTTGGACTATAAAGAAAGCTGAGCGCCGAAGAATTGATGCTTTTGAACTATGGTGTTGGAGAAGACTGTTGAGAGTCCCTTGGACTGCAAGGAGATCTAACCAGTCCATCCTAAAGGAGATCAGTCCTGGGTGTTCATTGGAGGGCCTGATGTTGAAGCTGAAACTCCAATACTTTGGCCACCTGATGTGAAGAGCTGACTCATTTGAAAAGACCCTGATGCTGGGAAAGATTGAGGGCAGGAGGAGAAGGGGATGACAGAGGATGAGATGGCTGGATGGCATCACCCACACAATGGACATGGGTTTGGGTGGACTCCGGGGGTTGGTGATGGACAGGGAGGCCTGGAGTGCTGTGGTTCATGGGGTTTCAAAGGGTTGGACATGACTGAGCGACTGAACTGAACTGAATGCATCAGAGTTTTTTGTTTGTTTTTGTTTTTTTGTTTTGTTTTTTGTTTATTTTAATACTCAATACCATGCCTGACACATACTAGAACTCAGTAAATGTTCAAATGAAAGAATAAATAGAGGAGCTGGGCCATCTCTCTTAGACACTGCTGGTTATTGCTGTAAGAAAGGAGGGATCGTGTTTTTTTCGAAAAGAAATACAAATATAGACAAGACTCAGAATGGAGAAAGCAGACACCCCAGGCACATTGTCATTTAAATCATCATCAGATGCTACATGTAATTCCTGACACTGACTTCCCACAAGTCTGCTTTACTGTTGCAGAACAATTTTTTCTGGCTGTTTATTTTTGTAGTCTCTCCATCTCAGTCTTTGCTGGGTCCCCACGTCATTCTCACTAATTCATTCAGTTATCAATGTGGTGATGCCTAATTATAAGCTACAGTGAAACAAGTCTAGAAAGGAACACTGTGACAAGTTTCCCTCTGCCTCAGAAAAGGGCCTCATGTCAGCATGGGGCTCAGACGCTTTCTGCTTCTTGAATGCATCAGCTCAGCTACCAGGTCTATGGCCATTCATAGTGTGTTTGTCTTACAGATGCTACAGGTTCTGCTTGTTCTATATGGTGTTTTTAAATTAAGTAATTTATTTTTTAATTTTATTTGTGGTTGCACTGGGTCTGTGTTGCTGTGCACAGGCTTTTCCTAGTTACAGTGGGTAGGGGCTACTCTTCGTTATAGTGCATTGGCATCCCACTGCAGCGGCTTCTCTTGTTGTGAAGCACAGGCTGTAGGTGAGCAGCCTTCGGTAGTGTGGCACATGGGCTTAGTAGCTCCACAGCATGTGGGATCTTCCTGGACCAGGGATCAAACCCGTATCCCTTGCATTGGCAGTCAGATTCTTATCTATTGGACCATCATGAAAGTCCTGGATCATGAGTTTGTCTACCTTTAAAAGGAAATATAAACCTTTTGGGGGAGGGTACATTTATCTATTAGGTTGGGGAATCCATCTGGTATGATCTGAGAGTGATAAGAATGTGTTAGTTGCTCAGTCATATCCAACTCTTGGCAACCCCATGGATTGTGGCCCACCAGGCTCCTCTGCCCATGGACCTCTCCAGGCTAGAATACTGGAGTGGGTTGTCATTCCCTTCTCCAGGGGGTATTATCTGAAAACTAGGTAAATGGTGGGTGACAGTATAACTGCAAAACCGAAGACAGTAGATCAGGGTGTATTTTTTTTTAAATTGAAATGTAGTTGATTTAAGTGTGGTGGTTCAGTGGTAAACAACCTACCTGCCAATGCAGGTGACACAGGAGACAGGGGTTTGATCCCTGGGTCAGGAAGATCCCCTGGAGGAGGAAATGGCAACTCACTCCCATATTTTTGCCAGAAAAATTCCATAGATAGAGGAGCCTGGCAGGCTACAGTTCATGAGGTTGCAAAGAGTTGGACATGACTGAGCAACTGAGCTCACACAGCCACACAAGTCAACCCTAATGCTACTAGAGGATGTTAATACTGTTATCTGAAACCACAATGTAAACAAAGGGATCCGTGGTCAAATAAGTTTAGAAAACTGACTAAGCTCTGAGGGAGAGAAGGAATTCATCCTAGATGTATGTCCCGTTTCTGACTCTTCGGAACCAGAGCTGTTTTATTTTTGGTTCTCCAAAGCAAATCGAACTCTTAATAAATGTATTGTTCAATCACTCAATCCTGTCTGACTCTTTGTGACCCCATGGACTGCAGCACGCCAGGCTTCCCTGTCCTTCTCTATCTCCCAGAGTTTGCTCAAACTCATGTTCATTGAGTCAGTGATGTTGTTATTTAACCATCTCATCCTCTGTCACTCCCTACCCCTCTTGCCTTCAATCTTTCCCAGCATCAGGATGTTTTCCAATGAGTCAGTTGTTTTATAACGTATGGAAACTCAAAGACAGATTTCGTCTTGGAACCAGCTTTCCTGTCATCAGTAGACTCAAGACTGTCCCTGGTATCTTGTATCTCCTGTTTCCATCCCCTGGCCTGCCTTGACCATGAGGTATTCTCTCTCTGCATTACCTCTACCTGGCTGCAGCTCCCCCTGCTGCCTCTCACACCCCCTACCCCGCAACGTCTCCTGTTTAGTCTCCTCTCTCATACCTTCCTTGAGTCCCTTTTAATAATCTGGCAGCAAGAAATGTTTACATTAGCTCCAGGCTCTCTGAATATCCAAGAGAGCTTTTGGCACTGTGGCCCTCCAGCAAATGATTCTTTTAGAGCCAACGTATCTGAAGCAGAAAAAGTTCTTTCGGGGAAGTCGCAAGTCTTTGGTGGCAGGAAGTACAGACATACAGGCTAAAGGTTTTCCCATGAAATATTGAAGGGATCCATGGAAGATCTGTGGAGGAGGAACTGTGTTCTAAATCAGCAACTTTCAAGCATGTTCATTCTACAGCTTTCCATCATGGTTTTCCACCTCAAAATGTTTTTCTTTTATTTAAATAATCATGCACTTGTTTTAGATTTGTTGTTGTGGTTCAGTCACTCACTTGTGTCCGAGTCTTTGCAACCCCATGGACCGCAGCATGACAGGCCTCCTTGTCCTTCAGTATCTCACGGAGTTTGCTCAAACTCATCATATCCATCAAGTTGGTGATGCCATCCAACCATCTCATCCTCTGCCGCCCTCTTCTCCCACCCTCAATCTTTCCCAGCATCAGAGTCTTTTCCAGTGAACTGACTCTTCACATCAGGTGGCCAAAGTATTGGAGCTTCAGCTTCAACATCAGTCCTTACAATGAATATTCAGGGTAATCCAAACCCTTAATTAAAGGTGATAGGTCTCAAATTTGAGTAGTTTTAGCAAAACACAGAATATGTTGGTTTCTGTAGCTGGGAGGGATGGAGGAGAGGCTTGCTTGAGGTGTGACTGAATCTTGGAACGTAAACAATAAATATTGTCTGGGCCTCCCATCTCTCGGCTCTGCCTTTTCCTTTTGCTTCTCTTTGTTGATTTCACTTTCTTCTTTTGCAGATGTATTTCCTCCCAGTAGATGTGACTTGGATGATAGCATTTCTGGGGATCACAGCTTATTACCCAGGGTGGAGAAGGCTTCATGTCCGAACACTCAATTATAAAACCCCAGGGTCACCTGTCCATTCAGGATCAGAGAAGTGAAATAGGGTCATCACACTAGGGCTAGATCATGTGACACCCCTGCCCATCTTCCCCATCCCCCTTACAGCCAAGATTTGGGGGAATTGTAAACTGAGGCCCCACCAGAACTACTTGGAGTCAGAGAATATTCAGGTCCTCAAAAGAGGGAAGAGATGATGGACTGAATTATAGAACACATGTGTCTTACAGAATCCTGTAGGGGAGAGGGCAACACTTAAGACAAAGATATAATAGAACTTCAAACAAAAATGAGGGAGCAAGTTTAGATTTTATTAACTAAGATCACTCAAATTACTCAATATAAGCTAAATATCATGTTTGTCTAAGGAACTGACTAGTCTTGCTGATGAAAACCACTGTTTAAGTCACCTTGATCTAAGAGAAAAAGCAAATTCCCCACATTTTCAACACAAGGGTGCATTTTCTCATCACTAACTTGGCCTTGCTGATGAACCCAAGTCTCGTCATTTCTCATAATAAAATGTCTGCCGTTTAATAAATGTTTAATGCATATTAGTTATTTATGTCACTTTGACTTAGATTATTACAAGAACAGTCTCATTAAATATTTATAATCACCCTTATATATATAATAACCTCTTACGTTATAATTGTTCTTAGTCTAGGAAACTGGAACTCAGAGACTTTGTGATCATAAGAGCATACCATTAATAACGGTGGAGCTGATATTATCCAGTTTTGTCAGACTCCAAAGTCAGAGCTCTTGATCTCTACATAATGAATTTGATCGCAGGTAGTCGGGAAAGGAGAGGAGAAAATTGTCTTTCTTGACTTAACTCTAGTACAGGCCCAGAGCAGTAATTTGTACCACCCCAGCCTTTAGGCACTCACTGTCTCATCGTAATTGCAAAGCATCCATTATACAAGCACTCTTTACTTAATTTCTAAGACTGTTGAGTAGAAGATGCTGTCTTGACATCCCAATCCAATAACATACAACAAAATCTCCCCACTGACATTTCTTGCTTATATACAGATGGCATATCCTATTTAATTCGAATGGCAGAAACATGATTGGGCTAGTTTTCAGCAGTTCCATTTGATCCTTTATTGGTACCCTTTTGTTAGTAATCATCTCCTCCTGTGTTGTGGATAATTTCAGCATTACTGAAGCTCCAGGTTATCTCACTTCTGTTGATGCTGGTTGCCCATGCTTGTTCATTTTCTGCCTCCTGCCAAGATGTTCGTCTTCATTTTGTATGTGTCAGCAGCTTGAGGGCCTTGAAAGATGTAACTAAAATTCTTGAAAAAAAAAAAAAATCAAATTCACTCTGGTTTAGGCAGTGACTGCGATTTTTCTTCCGATACTTACTTGACTCTTAAGTCCTTGCTGACCCACATCTATATATGGAAATAGCATTAACACTTGTAAGAGAAAGCAGATTGTCTACTTAAAAATCTTGGATCAGATGTGTAGTTTAAATATCTTACAGTTTTATTCATCAATGGTATTTCAATAAAGTTGAAAAAAAATCTTTGGATCAGAGAGTACCATGGAGTCCCCCATCCTGGGTCTCTTCTTTGGAATTTTATGGTTCTCTTCCCTCCTCCCTGAGTCCTTAGTGTCTTTCCCCTGGCTCCTCTGGTCTCTGTCATTCCTCAGGTTCCTGTCTGGTGTATTAGGATGTTTCAACTGCAAATGACAGCTTACATTGTAAGGACACAAGTCTCTCATGTCAAGAAATCCCCATTTCGGTCAGTTTCAAGTGGGTTCGTTCAGGAACTCAGGTCATTTCCCTCTCTTGTTCTGTTCTGCTTGTTAGGTACCTCGGTTCTCAGGCTTGTCCTCTTGTTGCTGCAACTGACTTCGAATTCCAGGTGTCACGTGATGCAATCTGACTAGCTGAAATAGACACGTTTATGTCTTGCCCTCTTGTCATCATTGAGGGATGCTCTCCCACAAGCCCCCAGCTCTCACTTCAATGGGAGGAACTGCAGCCCAGGTTCATGCCTGAACCTTGCGGTTTTAAACTAAAAAGGATTTATGTTCTGTGATGAGGAAGAGGCCCTGCTCTGAATACCTAACTGTGTGGGGTGAGAAGAACAAAATAACTGGGTTCTATCACTAAAAGAAGTGAGATACAGAAGGTAGAGTCTGTGTCACTCTCTTGGGCAGACTTTAGGTGTGGCTGATACTAAACTGAATGACCTTGGCTGTAACCAGCAGGGTGAGGACTTCTAGTTATTTATTGTTAGCCTGGGTTTCTTCTGAGAATCAGAGTGTAAATTCCAAATAGCTGCTTAGCTCTTCCACTTAGATATAGTTCTTGCATTTGGGTAACCTACAAACTTCCAGTCATTAACAGCTCAGATCCCACAGGCTCCTTCCTTGAAAATGTCACATGACTTTTCAATTTGCCTCTTTAATTTTTTGGAGTGTATCCAGGCCAGAACCCTAAGCAGAGGTTACTCAAATGAACAAAGGTCATGACAGTGAATCTCATTCTCATTCTGGTGTGTGCTATGAGCAGCTTTTATGGGGCTTTGTTTTTCTGTTGTGCCTTATGTGAGCAGAATTCCTCAGTGAAAGATCAGGGAAATACAGAAGTCTTTACATGGTAGCGTGGGGCTGTAAAAATGGCCATGCAAACTCAATCCACACAAAATGGTCTTGATAATATATGAGAAATTATACTAGTATTTTGTGACCTTTAAAAACATCTTTTGGAAGATTAGGATGACTTATATAATACTACTGTGTATAATATAAAATAGATGACTAATGAGAACCTACTGTATAATGCAGGGAAATCTACTCAATGCTCCATGGTGACAAAGAGGGGAGAAGTGAAACTCACTCAGTCACTTTTGACTCTTTGCAACCCCATGGACTATACAGTCCGTGGAATTCTCCAGGCCAGAATACTGGAGTGGGTGGCCATTCCCTTCTCCAGTGGATCTTCCCAACCCAGGAATTGAACTGGGATCCCCTGCCTTGCAGGTGGATTCTTTACCAGCTGAGCTACCAGGGAAGCCCTCAAAGAGGGAATACGCACACACACACACACACACACACACACAGCTGATTCACTTTGCAGTACAGCAGAAACTGATATGACAATGTAGAGCAAATAAATTCTAATAAAAATTTGTCTATCTAAACATTAAAACCTCTCTTACTGTTACTTATAAAAATATATGGATATGGAAAAATAGTACAACTGATATTCACTTAATGTTGTTTAAATCATAAGAAACATTGAGAATCAAAATGTTGTGTTTCTTTAAAAAAAAGTTATAAAGAGTAGTGTGAACAGTGCCTGCCTTCTTCCCATCATATAATTCATAATACTGTGTCAAACTCTTTTCTGTCTTGCTTCTAAGTTTGAAGTAGCTTCCAACATTTTATCCTTTGCACTTTTAACATTGTGAAATAGCACCAAGAGTTCTTTTCACGAGAAGGTTTTAAAGGCACCAATTTCTTTAGGGTATTTTCCTTCTTTTCTTCATTTATGTGGCTAAATCGCCTTCAGTAAGTTCCTCTGGCTGCCTATCTAGAGTTTCTCCAGTTGCAGCAGTCAGCATTCCACTGTCAGCTATTGAGTTGGCCAAAATGTTCGTTTGGGTTTTTATATAAGATGGTTTGGGAAAATCCAAATGAACTTTTCAGCCAACCTAGTATTACTATGCTATTTGCATTCAATCTGAATTTTGCTCTTAGTGTTTTTATTTGTTCTTTGCTGCACATTCCTCGTTGTTGGCCAGCCTCATCTTTTGGTTACCCCTTTCTGTCAAATGTCCCACAGGTTTATCACTGAGAGACAAAGAGACGACACCGCTCCAAGGTTTGCTGGCTGTGAGTGAGCTGAACTACAAGCGCATTCACCAGTCGCTGCTAGCCTTTGTAAGATGTGAGTTGATTGACCCCTGTCTTTGAGGCATATCTGCTATTGATATATTAGAGTGATTTGTGGACAGGTGAGTCGGCAGCACAGTTTCAACTTTATTCAATGACTCACAGTTAATATACCATGGTAACTGAAAATCGAACTGTGTTGTTCAGGGACTGGTGTTACTGAATTAAACTGTCGCATCTGAAATCTGCACACCAGATTTCAGACTCTGAAGAGTGAAGGGTGCCTCTGTTGTAATTCAAGACAGTTCCACTCGTTCAGTGGCCACTCCCTGTCAGTGTTTCTTTCTGCTCTATACTTCCGAGACACCCCAGGTCAGCGTCTTACTTCCAGGCAGCTATGACGTAGGCAGAGCATAGCTTTCATCAGATGCCCACCCCTTGATGATGTATCTCATCTCTAGCTTTAGCAAGGATGTGCTTTTAGCCTTGAGTCTGCAGCAGGCATGGACTGGAAACAGCGGTATTTAGGGGGGTGTTGTGCAATGTATCACTGCTGACAAGCAAGAATGCCATTAGCAAGTTTAATAAGCCACATGACTGCCCATGTGTCAACCAAAGATGGTAAAGGGAAAGTTATGTAGTCAACAGGTTTTCCTCTCTGTTTCTGGTCCTTTGATAAAAGTGAAAATTCACCCTCTGGGCGGATAAGTTTTCAAAATCTAGTCTAATCCAATCAAATAAGCCAAGCCCTAAGAAAAGGCCTGGAAGACTAGCCCTGCCTTGCTGTGTGACCCTGCACAGAAATCTTAACCTTGGTTTACCTGTGTTATGTTCCTCCCTTGGCTTTCAAATCCTCTCTGTGCCTCAGATACATTATAGTTCCTTTGGTACTCTTCAAGGTAAATTCTGCCTTAACCTCTGGTGGTTTGCAGTAGTGAGGAAAATTTGGGGCTTACTGACTTGGAACTCATTAAAATATCACTCTTTTAGTAAAAATAGAGGGTATATGCATCTCCTGTTTTTTTCTTGTATTTACTTAGTTATATGCTTCCTTTTATGTGACAAAGAGAACCATTAGGTTATGAAAAGAGCACAGATGTTGGAATCAGACAGGGCTGAGTTGGAACCCAGCCTTGTACTGAGTATACCTGAGATGTTTTATGTCATCTCACCGAGAATGAACTTGGTATGTGGTGGCTACTGTCATTAACTGATCATAAGTTGATGTGTGGGTCAAATAAGCTGATGTATGTGAAATATTTCACATAATAACTGGAACATTAAATGTGCTCAAAATTCTATCTTTATAACTCCTCTGTTCTCCTTTCTACTTGAACTTCTGGTAAATTCAGAGACAAATCTCAGTTGTTCAGTTGTAATGATTAACCAATCCTAAACATTTGATGTAGCTAGCTTTCTGCATTCTATAAACTACTTTTTTTTGAATGGATTTTATTCTTAATTGTTTCCTTTTGAAGGTACTTTAATATAATATTAGAACCCCCCTCAATTTGTGGATATAGTTGGGAATACAAAAAAGATGAATGAATAAATAGTTGGTGTAGGCATACCTTAGAGATACTGTGTGTTCAGTATCTCTACAGTAGAGTATCTCTACCACCATGGTAAAGTGAATATATTGTAATAAGGTAAGTTACATTACTTTTTTGGCTTATCAGTGCATATAAAATTTATGCTTACACTACACTGTAGTCTATTAAGTGCAAAATAGCATTAGGTCTAAAAAAATGTACATACCTTAATTTAAAAATACTTCATTGCTAAAAAAAAAAAAAAAAAATTGCCAAGCATCATGAGTCTTCAGTGAGCATTTTACCCACAGTAGAACTTCTTTAAAAATGGAGTCAGTCGTCTCTAACCTTGTCATTGCTTTATCAACGAAGTTTATGTTATATTGTAAATCCTTTGTTGTCATTTCAACAATCTTCACAGTGTCTTCACTAGGTTTATATTCTATCTGAAGAAACCACTTTCTTTGCTAATCCATAAGAAGCAACTCTGGTTCCTCTGCCTTTTCTAAATCCAGCTTGAACATCTGGAAGTTCATGGTTCACGTACTGTTGAAGCCTGACTTAGACAATTTTGAGTATTACTTTGCTAGCATGTGAGATGAGTGCAATTGTGCGGTAGTTTGACCATTCTTTGACATTGCCTTTCTTTGGGATTAGAATGAAAACTGACCTTTTCCAGTCCTGTGGCCAATGCTGAGTTTTCCAAATTTGCTGACATATTGAGTGCAGCACTTTCAAAGTATCATCTTTTAAGATTTGAAATAGTTCAACTGGAATTCCATCACCTCCACTAGCTTTGTTCATATGATGCTTCCTAAGGCCCACTTGACTCTAGGATGTCTGGCTCTAGGTGAGTGATCACATCATCGTGGTTATCTGGGTCATGAAGATCTTTTTTGGATAATTCTTCTGTGTATTCTTACCACCTCTTCTTAATATATTCTGCTTCTGTTAGGTCCATACCATTTCTGTCCTTTATTGTGCCCATTTTTGCATGAAATGTTTCCTTGGTCTCTAATTTTCTTGATGAGATCTCTAGTTTTTCACATTCCATTGTTTTCCTCTATTTCTTTGTAGTGATCACTGAATTTTTTAATTGATCACTGAATTGATCACCATGAACTTCCAGATGTTCAAGCTGGATTTAGAAAAGGCAGAGGAGCCAGAGATCAAATTGCCAACATCTGTTGAATCATCAAAAAAGCAAGAGAGTTCCAGAAAAATATCTACTTCTTTATTGACTATGCTTTATTGACTATGCCAAAGCCTTTGACTGTGTGGATCACAACAAACTGTGGAAAATTCTCAAAGAGATGGGAATACTAGACCACCTGACCTGCCTCCTGAGAAATCTGTGTGCAGGTCAAGAAGCAACAGTTAGAACTGGGCATGGAACAACAGACTGGTTCCAAATCAGGAAAGGAGTACGTCAAGGCTGAATATTGTCACCCTGCTTATTTAACTTTTATGCAGAGTACATATGCAAAATGCTGGGCTGGATGAAGCACAAGCTGAAATATCAATAACCTCAGATATTCAGAAGACACCACCGTAATGGCAGAAAGTGAAGAACTAAAGAGCCTCTTGATGGAAGTGAAAGAGGAGAGTGAAAAAGTTGGCTTAAAATTCAGAAAACTAAGACCATGGCATCTGGTCCCATCACTTCATGGCAAATAGATGGGGAAACAATGGAAACTGAGAGACTTTACTTGGTGGAGGAGGGGGGGGCTCCAAAATCACTGCAGATGGTGACTGCAGCCATGAAATTAAAAGACACTTGCTCCTTGGAAGAAAAGTTATGATCAACCTAGACAGCATATTAAAAAGAAGAGTAATTACTTTGCCAACAAAGGTCCATCTAGTCAAAGCTATGGTTTTTCCAGTAGTCATGTATGGATGTGAGAGTTGGACTATAAAGAAAGCTGAGTGCTGAAGAATTGATGCCTTTGAACTGTGGTGTTGGAGAAGACTCTTGACTGCAAGGAGATCCAACCAGTCCATCGTAAAGGAAATCAGTCCAGAATATTCCTTGGAAGGACTGATGCTGAAGCTGAAACTCCAATACTTTGGCCACCTGACGTGAAGAACTGACTCATTGGAAAAGACCCTGATGCTGGGAAAGATTGAAAGCTGGGGGAGAAGGGGACTATAGAGGACGAAATGGTTGTATGGCATCACTGACTCGATAGACATGAGTCTGAGTAAGCTCTGGCAGTTGGTGATGGACAGGGAGGCCTGGCGTGCTGCAGTCCATGAGGTTACAAAGAGTTGGACAAGACTGAGTGACTGAACTGAACTGAAGAAGCAACTTAATTCCTTTAAATTTTATAAAATTCCAGCAATTCAGTTACATCTTTGGGCTCCATTTCTAATTCTAGTTCTCTTGCTGTTTCTACCACATCTGTAGTTACTTCCTCTGCTGAAGTCTTAAACCCCTCAAAGTTATCCATGAGTTCTGAAATCAGTTTCTTCCAAACTGTTGTTAAGGTTGATGTTTTGATCTCTTCTCATGAATCATGAATGCTCTCACTGGCATCTAATATGGTGAATCTATTCCATAAGGTTTTCAGTTGACTTTGCCCAGATCCATCAGAAAAATCACCATCTCTGGCATCTATACCCTTACAAAATGTATTTCTTAAATAATAAGACTTAAAAGTCAAAATTATTCATTGATCTGTGGGCTGCAGAATGGATGTTGTGTTAACAGGGATGAAAACAGCTTGTACATCTCATCTCCATCAGGGATTTTGGTAACGCAGTTGCATTGTCAATGAGCAGTAGTATTTTAAAAAGAATTTGCTTTTTCTTCTTGAGCAGTAGGTCTCAACAGTGGGCTTAAAATATTCAGTAAACTATCTTGTAAACAGAGGTGTTGTCAGCCAGGCTTTGTTATTTCATTTATAGAGCAAAGGTAGCATAGATTTAGCATAATTGTAAAGGGTCCTAGGTTTTTCAGAATCGAATATGAGCATTGGTCTCAACTTAGTCACTAGCTGCATCAGCCCTTAAAAAGAGAGTCAGCCTGTCCTTTGGCATTGATGTCTCTCTAGGTATTAAAATATTAGAGGCATCTTCTTCCAATGTAAGGCTGTTTTGTCTACATTGAAAATCTATTGTTTAGTGTTACCACATTCCCCAGTTATCTTAGCTACATCTTTTGGGTAACTTGCTACAGCTTCTACATCAGTATTTGCTGCTTCACCTTATACTTTTGTTATGGAGATGGCTTCTTTCCTCAAATCTGATGAATCAATCTCTACTAGCTTCAAACTCTTCCGCGGATTCCTCACCCCTCTCAATCTTCATAAAATGGAAGAGAGTTAGGCCCCTGCTCTGGGTTAGACTTGGGCTTATGGGGCTGTTGTGGCTGGTTTGGTCTTCTATCCAGACAGCTACAACTTTCTTATCAGCAGGAAGGCTGCTTTGCTTTATCATCCATGTGTTCATTGGAACAGCACCTTTAATTTCCTTCAGAATTTTTCTTTGCATTTACAACTTGGCTAACTCTTTGGTGCAAGGGGCTTAGCTTTTGGCCTGTCTTGGCTTTCAACAGACATTCCTCACCAAGTTTAATCATTTCTAAGTTTTTAAAGTGAGAGATGTGAAAGTTTTCCTGTCACTTGAACACTTAGTGGCCATTGTAGGGTTGTTAGTTGGCCTTATTTCAATACTGTTGTGTCTCAGGGAATAGGGAGGCTTGGAGAGGGAGAAATTTGGGGGAATAGCTGACCTATGGAGCAGTCAGAACACACACAGTTGTTCTTCTATGAGCACAGTTTGTGGCACCCCCCAAATAATTACAATAGTATTTCAAAAGTCACTAATCAGTGATAGCCTTACAAATACAATAATAATGAAAGAAACTTGAACTATTGTGAGAAGTACCAACGTATGACACAGAGACATGAAGTGAACAAATGCTGTTGGAAAAATGGCACCGGTAGGCTTATTTGATGCAGGGTTGGCACAAAGTTTCAATTAGTAAATAACACAATATCTGTAAAGCACAGTAAAGCAGAGAGGAATAAAATGAGATCTGCCTGCATTGCATTTCGGCCCCACTGGGGTACAAATCATTTTGCCCTCCTTACATTCTTCAGCTGGTGGAGGGCTTTACTTCTGAAATAATTTAGTTTGCCCTACAGATATTTAGTTGCTGTTCTACAGTTGGCACAATATCAAGTCTGTGACCATGATGTTTTATCTGCTAGCCCCTCGTTGACAGCCTAGAGTAAGAGCTGGTGCAGTTTGAAATGGAAGAAATAATGCTTTGTATTCAGCAAGACCTATCACATTCATTCTTTCTGGCTCACAAGAAAACTACCTTTGTTTACAGTTAGGTTGAAGTCATGACTGGGTACATGCAAATAAGATGTGGGTAGAAGTGATGGCCTGGCCAAGAAACTTTTCCAGAAATTGATATCATTATGTTCTGATTTCCTGGTGACTTCTAAGGCTGGTTTTTTTTTTTGTTTGTTTGTTTGTTTTAACAGAGACTGATAATATAGAAAGGTACTGGTTATCACTCAGGAAAACCATCTCAGAGACCCATATGAACCTGCATCAGAAAATAATATGACATGAAACCAATCTTTGTTGAGTTAAACTTCTGAGCTATCAGGGCTTGTTTGTTATTGAGGCATAGCCTAATCTATGCTGACTAAAACACTCCCCTATATAAATCATGAGATTTTCTGGGGAGAAAATGATACTACCCTCCTGTTAATACTTTAAAAATATATAAGAAAACAATATGTGAATGTATCACATTGTTATTTGTGGAAAGTGCCCAGGTTTGGAAGGTAAGAGACCAAACTCTTATAAGGATGTCAAATCCTCCCATCTCTCTCATCTTTTTAGCCCCCTCAGCTGTGAAGTAATGGTCCTAATCCTTGCCATGACTACTTCTCTAGGTTATTACAAGATGTAAAGGAAATCATGGACCTGTAAGAACCTGGTAAACTGTAAAGTTCTGTCAAATAAAAGGCCCTGGAATGATTTCTCTGGAACTTCGAATCTCTCTGAGGATTACCCTTTTCACATAGAAGAGGGATGTCTCACTACCCCCAAAGTGTTACTGTTTTCTAGAATGTCAGCACTGATTCTTGTTCAGCAAAGTACGAACCCAAACCTCCCGAATGTAATCCGAAACATTTGGCAGGCATTTTTCTGCCTGGAACGTCTGCTTGGAGCTGAAAATAAAGGTGGCTGTAATTCTAAACACAGAATGTCTGGAGGGAAGTAAAAAGAACCTTGAACAGAGCTTTGATCTCTCCTAAAGGCAAGGGTAGAGACAGAGAGGAGAGTATGTGATCAAGGTCTGGCATAGGAGAGGGAGAGGGGTCAAACTTTACTTGGGGGACAGCTCATAGAACCCAGAAAGACCAGGGTATGGTCATGGCTACATACTGAGCTGCCTACAGTAAGCTTTTGCAGGAGCAGATGTCCCCAGGATTACATTCCCCTCTGTAGCTGGTCTCTGAAAATTCCAGGGTAAAGTGTCTATCTTTTTAGCTGGCAGCATTGCTTCCTATCTGGATTCAACTAGTTGAAATGAATTCAACCAACATTCAATTCAACTTGAACAGTCTTGTTGTGGGGGTATTGTGCCAAAAGTTAATATTGTCCTAAGGAGACTTTGGAGGAATGTGGAAGCTGAGATGTGGTCTTGATGGCATGGGGAGACAGAGTGATTCACAGATGAAATTTTGGAGCCAAGATCAACCAATAGTCCCTTAACCCAACTTTCCCATTTTAGGGCCCCTCCACTGCAAAGACCTCAGTGTTCACTTTTGTAGCTCTTGCTGCATGCCAGACACCCTCAAGTGCTTCGCAAATATTAGCTAATATGACAAATATTAGTCATAAAAAGACCCTGGGAAGTATGTACTATTATCCTCCTCATTTTAGAAATGGGGAAACCCAGGCCCAGAGAAATTGAGTTCTGGGACACAAAATAATAATAAGTGGCACAGCTGGGGTTCAAGCCCAGGCAGCAGGCTCTGCAGTCCTTGCTCCAAGTTCTGACTCTGCCAGCTCATCCACAAAAGGAGCCTAGTTTGCTCCTGAACCTCAGAGATTCCCTGGCCTTCCGTATCCTGGAGCTTCTCTGGCTTATACCCATCAGATGAGATTCAGTTAAAAACAAAATCAGGCACGAAAGCCACGTCTTGACCAGTTCATGTTGTACAAATATGTGCTTTCAGCTAACAGAAATAAATTGCAAATCTTCTTTGCCAGTTCCTTGCTCCTGGATACAGCATCTCACTCTTTGAGGCTCCAAAGCGAGTCAAACGCAACCATCAGTGACCCCCCAGGGCCCAGAGCGTGGAAAGCCAGACCCGAGTGAACTCATTACCCATCACTTGGTTGTTGGCTGAAATAAATATATAACCAATAAATAAAAAGAAAACCCTCTGGAGTGATGCCTGCAGTCGGGCGCACTAACATTCATTAGCATATCTTCATAAAAATGTGTGTCTGCTGCACATGTTCATTGCTCCTCACAGTGGTTATACACACCTCATTAATTACCAGTTGCCTTTAGCCGTTTACTTGAAGGCAGTCAAGTACTATGTAATCGAGTAGAGCTAACAAGTTACTTTTGTGAGGAATCTGGAAAAAGGAAAATGTGAGATTAGCAATTAGTATTTGTCTCTGACTTTGCTTGATGGCTGGTTGCTTACCTTGTAATGATTTGAGCATCGCGCAGCTGAGTTTCAGTGAGTCTTCTCTCCGGACTCTCTGTCTCCATCTCCCAAATGAGTATTTTTCTGCCATCTTCTCTTCTTATGACTAAGTCAGAGTTGTTCAAAGTGTGGCCCAGACTACCTGCATCTGGTTTTGTTCAGGGGGTCTTGATTAAAAGTGGGGAGTCCCTGGCTCCAGCACAGGCCACTGAATCAGAAAATCTTTACAAATGAGGCCTAGGTGGGCTGACAGCATGAACCAGTCTGTAACCATTAGTTCAGAGTTGCTTTCATTTTCAGAAGGGTTCTGATTTTGATAATAAACTCCATGGGTACTCCAGGCGTGAAGTTATGCATTGGCACATGAGCCCAGGTGATTCTTAAGCATATTAAAGTTTGAGAACCACCATCCTAAGTGTGGTAGAGGGCCTGGATGGGATAAAACTGCCAGTAGTAGTGAGTTTGATGGAAAAAAAAACCACTCTCAGTTGTCATTTATAAGAATCATATTACAAATATCACTTGTTTGGGATAGAAGATTCTTCTATAGGGAGAAAACCATGCAAAATACACTATCTTACATACTAATTATGAGACTGCTTCTCTGATTGGCCTCAAGTCAGGAAATGTGGCAAAACCCACATCAGGGAACACAGTAGAATTCATCTCTGCCTAGAATTCTCTGAAGACAGGTGTGGCCTGAACACAAAATCACAAGCTTCTTTAGAACTGGCCTCCAAGGAGTGGCCACCATAAAACAGCATCAGCCTTGTCCACAGGGCTGAGGAACTTTGCAGGCAACAGTCACAAACTAGCCAGCCACAGCTATGTTCTGCTTTGCACGTCATGACTTACACACTTTATGTCATTTTCATATATTTAAAAATCATTGTCCAAACAATTATCCTATATTCTCTTGAAATATCAGAGGGATTGGCAAACATGGACTTTGTTCCCACATGGCAGGAGTTGACTAGCCTAATAGTGACTGCCCTCTTTGGACAGAGTGTAGGTTTTTACTTCCATGTGGTCCCCAGGCAGCCTGTTTCCTCCATTTCCATCTCCTGCCAAGCCCCATGGCTGGGATGTTGCTGCTTCTGCTCTGTGACCTGGCAGTCTTCAACCGTGGCTACATGTTGAAATGAACTTGAGAGCTTTGATTTTTTAAAGAAGGAGGAGGAAGCAGAAGAGAAGAGAAGAAGGAAGAAGAAAAGAGGAAGAAGAGGATTGAGAACCACAGCTTCACCCTTAGACCCCTCATAGAAGCTGCCTCCAAGGAGGATCCCAGCTGATTCTTGTGTACCTGATGGCTCATCTGTAACTAGTTTATTTAAGAATCACTTGGTGAATTTAACCTTGAGATACTACCCCTAGAAGATTCTATCTAAGTGGGTGCTATGGGGTCAGGGTTTACATTTTTCCAGGCAATTTTGAGGCAGATGGTTCAGAGCCCACACTCTGAGTATTTGCTCAGAACTCTCCTTCCCTTCCTCCTAACAGTGAACTTTAAAAGAATCTCACCCTTTTCTTCTCACCTGACTTCTGTGAACAGCTGGTCTCTGAGGATGAGGTGTCGATGTTTGAAACTTAAGTGCCAGGAACAGTTCTTGGCTAGAGCTAATTTATCCCTCTCTGCCTGTTTGGTGCCATTTGAACTTTCAGAAATGCTGTCTCTACAAAGATAAAATGGTGCAAATGGAAACTCATCAGAGGAAAGGCCACTCAAGTTTTCCCTGATTCCAATTTAATTTGCTCCACCTTGTCATTCTGCATGTGGCTGAAAGTCTTGATAAGTTTTCATTCAATAGTTCCTTTCAAGGTCTAAGAAAGAAAGAGAAATGGGAAAACATAGGAGAAATCCTTGTGACATGGGATTAGGTAGAGATATCCTAGGTAAGCCACCAAAAGAGTAATCTATTTAAAAAAAAAAAAAGATAAGTTGGACTTTTATCACAATTAGGAATTTCTGGCCTTTGAAAGTTACTATTGACATGGAGAAACTATTTGCAAATCCCATATTTGATAACTATATGCAGCATGTATAAAGAATTCTATAATTCTCAAATATTGAGAAAACAGCCCAATTTTAAAAATAGGGAAAAGATTTGACTAGACACTTCACCTTATAACAAGATGAAAAATAGTCATGTAAAAAGAATCTCATTATCTTTACTCATTAGTGAAATGCAAATTAGAACTTCATTGCAATGCCACTTTATACATTAGAATGTCCAAAATTAAAAAGACTGACACATCAAATGCTGGTCAGGATGGTGAGGAACTAGAACTCTTATGTGCAGCTGATGAGAATTAAAATGGTACAAGAACTTTGACAAAGAACTTGGCAAAGTTTTGAGTGATTACTCCAATGCAACAGGATCCAACCATTCTACCTCTAGGTATTAACCCAAGGGTAATGAAAGTATATGTCCTTATAAAGACATACCTGAATATCCATAACAGCTTTTTTTGTATTCACCTCAAACTAGAAACTATTCATATGTTCATTAACAGGTTAACACAACACACAAATTGTGGCATATACCAGTGGAGTACTACTCAGTAATAAAAATAAACTAAGGATACATGCAGCATATAGATGAATTTAAAAGTAAATATGCTCAGTGTGCGAAGTCAAGCCAAAATAACAGTATGTACCGTATCAGTTACAGTCATATAAAATTCTAGAAAATGCAATCTATGACAGAAAGCAGATGGGAAAAGGGTGAGAAAGAATAGGAGGGGGAGGGATTATGAAGGGAGAAGAATAAAGTTTTGAGGGAAATATGTTCATTATTTTAATTGTACAGATGGTTTCCTGGGTATGTGCATACATCAAACCTTATCAAATTTTGTATTTTCATTAGTGTAGTTTATTGCTTTCAGTTTTACATAAAACTGTTTAAAAAGAAAAGAAAAAACTGAACAACAAAAAATCAGTTTTGTGATTGTTGTTCAGTTTCTCAGTCATGTCCGTCTCTCTACCACCCCATAGAATGCAGCACACCAGGCTTCTCTGTCCTTCATCATCTCCTGGACCTTGCCCAAACTCAGGTCAGTTGAATCAGTGATGCCATCCAACCATCTCATCCTCTGTCATCCCCTTCTCTTCTGCCTTCAATCTTTCCCAAAATCAGGGTCTTGTCTAATGAGTCGGCTTATCAGGTGGCCAAAGTACTGAAGCTTCAGCTTCAGTGTCCGTGAATGTTCAGGATTGATTTCCTTTAAGATTGACTGATTTGATCACATTGCAGTCCAAGGGACTCTCAAGAGTCTTCTCCAACACCACAGCAATTCTTCCGCATTCAGCCTTCTTTAACATATTTAAAACATTTTTTTTATTTTATTAAGATTTTTCTGTTATAAGTGATAGAAAGTTGAAGGCAAACTGGCATAGGTGAACCTGAGTCCTCTGGAAGATGTTTGCCTCATTAGAAGGAATAAATGTGAAATTAAGGAAGCTAAAGCTTGGACAGTTTTCTGTTCAACTATTTTTTCCTTTTGGCATGATCAGAAATAAATGAAGTTAACTCGCTTTCCCATTTTCTTTATAAAAAGTTTTGTCTTCTCAAAGGTCAAACAGAATGAGAGCAGAGCTTCTTGGCTGGACATAAGATGTATATTCCTCCAGCAAGAGGGCATGACAGTGAAGCAAGGAAAAATGTCTTTTCTCCCTTTCATCAAGGTCTTTGGATAAGCTTTTTCTTTGTTCTTCCTTTTGCAGAAGGAAAGGTATAGGTCAATTACTTAGAAGGCAGGTCATACTGAAGAGCTGGAAATTATAAGGAAGCTTAAGGATCTGTGAGGACAAAAGTTCCTCCATGGCTCTGGATACCAGACCGTGGTGAAAAGACACCATGCCCTTTTACACCCATCAGTGTGCCATTTGAAAGAAGCCTTTCCTTTCAGTCATTAAAGACAAAGGACAGGGCAATGGAAATGTCCAGACAGTCCATGATGTAAGTGAACAAGGAGATGCTCACTGCTAAAGAGAGGGGTGAGTTTTCAACTCATCTGGTCCCTGGGAAATGGGTGTTAAAAGATCCACTGCATTGATAAACAAGTCAAAATATCTAGAGAACTCATAATACTTTTTCAAATAAAACGAACTTCTAGGCATTCATTGCTCCCACCACGAATAGTTAGTATTTTTTTTTTTTTATCATTATCTCCACTGTGTAACAGAAGAGATAGTGACTGCTCCATCCAGCATCCCCCTAGAGAAGTTAATCCATCACAGCTCTGGAAAGGTTAGCCCTCCACACCGCGTGACCTTGCGCCTTGGCCACACTGATGGATGCTGTCACTCATTGGCTTAAGAATTGGTAAAACCTCAGGCACCAAGTCGGTGAATGCTACATGGTCTGAAAACTCAGACCAAGAGGGGGAATTCACCATAATTTCTGGTAGAGCTGAGGCTAGAATTCACATCTCTTCACTCCTGTGCTGTGCTTAGTCGCTCACTCATGTCCAACTCTTTGTCACCCCATGGACTGTAGCCTACCAGGCTCCTCTGTCCATGGGGATTCTCTAGGCAAGGATATTGAAGTGGGTTGCCATAACCTTCTCCAGGGGGGTCTTCCTAACCCAGGGATCAAACCTCAGTCTCCTTCATTGCAGGCGGATTCTTCACCATCTGAGATACCAGGGAAGCCCAAGAATACTAGAGTGGGTAGCCTATTCCTTCTCCAGGGGATCTTCCCCACCCAGGAATCAAACCAGGGTCTCCTGCATTGCAGACAGATTCTTTACCAGCTGAGCTACCAGGGAAGCCCCTCCATGCTCCATAGGCCTATGCTTTCTGCCATACTAGCATCTTTTGTCCTTCTAGCCTCTATACTCTTTCCATCATTTATACGGGTGACCTCAGAAGGACCAGCAAACATCTATATTACTCCTGTTGTTAGATCTTCCCTTTTCTGTAAAAAGAAGGTTCAGAGAGTTCCAGCTCACCCACCTAGCACCACTCCATGACTAGGGAGAAGTGGTGATGTATGGGTTTCCCAGGAGGGGCCTGACCCTGGTGACCGAAGCAGGAAGGACCAGGGAGAGTGGCTCAGGATGGGACTGCATCTCTGCCTCACCCCTGAGGCCATCACTAATTCCAATCTGCTTTCTCGCATCCTTCCTAAGCCAGCATAAGGTCTACAAGTCAGAAACCCAGGAGTGGATTTGGACTAATTGATTGGCCTGGGGGAGCCCCTGTGTTGATTTTACAACCTCCAGAAATAAATACCATGTGAATGAGACATGATTAACGTGGATGCAAATGCCAAAGAAAGTAATAAACATTTGACACTTATTAAAAAGTGTCGCTAGAAAAACATGAATGATTATTTTAATATATTCAGTAAATGCCGTGCAGTACATATCCCCTGCTTTCCCTTCATTTCCCCAGAGATAGGCTGCTGTGCTTGCCATCCCTTGTGAAGCAAATGAGAAATTATATTTGGAATTAAAATTTTCAAAGGAATTGAAATTGTTTTAGTTACAAGTCACCTAGGATGGGTCCTGAGCTAGCCAGGAATTGGAGTGTCAAAATTGGCAAGGAATTGAGCTCCAAAGCACGGGACTTGATTTTTCGGCAAACACTTATGCCACTGCTCACCTCCCACGGGGAGGAGCATATTTGTTATTATTATTAAATGCAAAAGCAGGTTGAGAGCCTTTTTCATTCTAACATCCTGGGCCTTCCAGGTATGTAAATCCTATTAAACCTAACGGGACTCCTCTGATTAAGGATTTGTGCTCTAAATTCAGAAGATGTTCTTCAGGGCATATTGTGAGGGAGCCTCTTGAGGTCTTTTGCGTAAATAATCTATATACTAATAAGCCCTTAAGTTACCATTAGAATTCAAAAAGTCTCCTCTATATGTACTGAATTACCACTAGAATAGGAATTCCAAAGTAGGTCGTAACCCTTTCTTCAATTTTTATTGAAATATAGTTGATTTGCAATGTTAGTTTCAGGTGTACAGTAAAGTGATTCAGTTATATATGCATATATATTCTCTTCCATTACAATCAATATCTTTCAACAGCCTGCTGCTGCTGCTAAGTCGCTTCAGTCGTGTCCGACTCTGTGCAACCCCATAGACGGAAGCCCACCAGGCTCCCCCGTCCCTGGGATTCTCCATGCAAGAACACTGGAGTGGGTTGCCATTTCCTTCTCCAATGCATGAAAGTGAAAAGTGAAAGGGAAGTCGCTCAGTCGTGTCTGACTCTTAGCGACCCCATGGACTGCAGCCTACCAGGCTCCTCTGTCCATGGGATTTTCCTAACCCTTTCTAATTCAGCATAATGGAAATAACACACTTGTTCTTCTTTCCTTATGCCTGCTTCTCCTCTTGTGCTTTTAATATCATTAATGGCACCACCATCTACCCTGATAGTCCTCTCTTTTCCCCATTCTTAACTGAAGCGGACATCCTGAATCCTCTCAGCACCATTTCCTGCTGTCCTGAGATGCTTTTCATCTGGAGCTCTAGCCCAACCCTGCCCAGGTACAGCATCGGCTCTCGGTGTGAAGACGTTTTCCAGTTCATCCTGATAGCCTCTCTCCTCATCCACATTTCTGACTGGTCACTGACTGCAGTGGAGCCCACCTTCTACATAGCTCTTTCATTTGCACTTTCTTCCTATGTGCATTTTTACCACCCTCCATAAAGATCCTCCAGAGTTTCCCATCACCTTCTGAGTAAGTTCCAAGCTCTGTAGTCTGGTAACTGAAGTCCTAAATGATCTCTCCTAATTCTCCAGCTTTTATTAACCCCATCTCTGCACTGAGTCCTTCTGAGCCATCCCAACTCACTGCAGTTCTCTAAGTTCAGGAGGTTGTTTCAAGCCCCTGCGCCTTTGCTGCTGCTGTGCCCTGGGCCTGCTATATTATGTGTTCAGATGCCAGTCACAGCCTGCTACTGCCACAGCCCACGTCCCTTCCCTTAGTGACGCTTCGTTTGATCGTCTACTCAAGTTGAGGATTTCACCATTGTCTACATTGTCTTCAGATCTCACCGTTGTCTACTTCCCTTTGTCATTAGTGAGAAGTCTGTGGGTAGCATTTTGTGGCTGTGTGAAGTCCTATTCTCCACCAGCAGTTTATATAAGGCACTGAAAAAAGGTGATTTTTTTCCATTTCTGTCATTTGTTACATTTCTCATTTAGTTTTTCTGTAAAAAGAACTACTTTTCCTCTTTGTTGCTCTCTCACTCCAAATAACCAAATGTTGTTTTAAAATAGCATTCAATGCGTATAGTCCTTTACTATTACTATTTCTCTCTGGTGTTTAAATTGTTCAAAATTTGACCAGTGGGAACTGTTCAAGTCAGCCCTTACGTCATTCTCATGCGCTTCTGTTATATTTGAGCACCTCTGGCACAAAATAAAATGCCAGGTTCTCTTTATTCTGTCTCAGCTCCGGACTCAGACCCAGGCACTTCTCCAGGGAACTCCGGTGATTTCCAGTGGGAATGATAGTCAGAATCCAAGGCGTGAGTCCTACCAGGTATCATTGCTTCCAGGCCCCAAGTTTATGGAAGAATTTTCTATTCAATCTTAATATAATTGATATTACAAGGTCTGTTCTTACCTTCCTTTTTTTGTATGCACATTTATAACAAACATCTTAGTTCTAAGAACATGTTTACTTTATCTTATTTTCTATTATAAAAGAGTTTCAGGATTACTAAACTCATTTTAATACAATAAATGTATTTAAAGTTCCAGGATTCTTTGCAGTTCTTTTAGATTTAAAAAGCCTGTGTTCATACAAAGATTTGTAGATGAATGTTAACAGCAGCCTTATTTGAAATCACCAAAAATCTCAGATGACCCAAATGTCCATCAACAATAAACATATATTCAAGTTGCGGTATAGTTATACAACTAAACATACCTCATCAATAAAAGGAAAGAACTATTACTGTATGTTGCAATAAGAGTGACTCTCAAAATAATTATCTGGAGGGAAACAGCCATAGAAAAACAGAAGAAGAAGAGAGTATATACTGTATGATTCCACTTATATAAAACTCTAGAAAATACAAATAATCTGTAACCTTTACCTACAAATAATCTCTAGAAAATACGAACAATCCATCTGAAAATACAGACAGACTACCTGAAGAGTGAGCTTCCCTGGTGGCTCAGCTGTAAAGAATCTGCCTGCCAATGCAGGAGATGTGGGTTCGATCCCTGGGTCAGGAAGATCCCCTGGAGAATGAAATGGCAACCCACCCCAGTAATCTTGCCTGGAGAACCCCATTGACAGAGAAGCCTGTTAGGATACAGTCCATGGGGTCACAAAAGAGTTGGACACAACTTAGCGACTAAACAACAAGAATAACCACATGAGGAGTAGGGAAGGTAGGACCAGGGTGGGGATTTCCAAGGGGCACAGGGGCACTGTTGGGTGATATATATGTCTACCACCTTCACCATGGTTACAGTTTCACAGGGGCATACATACATCAAACAAAAACTGTACACACATATGTGTGTTTATTGTATGTGATTAAACCTAAATAAAATGATTGATTTTTAAGTAAAAAAAAAATAGTTATAGATTTATAGGGAGTAAAAAGAGGTCTTGTGTATGCTTCACCATACACTGGACACAACTTTCTTAACTTTAGCAGAGTATCAAGGCCAGGAAATTAACATCAGTACCATCTACAGAGTTTATTCAGATTTTACCAGCTTCTCATGCGTTTATTTGTGTGTGTGTGTGCATGTATGTATTGTGTGTTAATTTCTCAGTCATGTCAGACTCTTTGCGACCCCAGGACTCTAGACCACCAGGCTCCTCTGTCCATGGAATTCTCTAGGCAGAAATGCTGGAGTGGATTTCCATTCCTTTCTTCGCTCTATGCAGTTTTATCACATGTGTAGATTTTTATAATACATTCAAAATATAGAACTCTCTCTTTACCACAGAACCCCCTCATTTGCAGGGTTTTTTTTTCTTTGTCTTAGAATTTATCCCTCTAAATTTTTATAACTAGAGAACTATGTTTAGAAGTTACTTGAATTAACTCTTTTTCTATGGGCTGTGCTATTGACTTAACACAGTTGCATCACTTTCTATTTGACTTCAATTTTAGGGTTTGCATTTTTTCATCCCTTTGATCTCAACTCATTTCAAAACCCAAACTACAAATAAGTATACTTGGAGAATTCCTGCTCCCATTCCTGTCTTCCTCAGCACATTCCCACCTAGCTCCTAGAGGTAATAGCCTTTAATAGTTTCTGATATATTTTCCCTATGATTCCTTTTGCCAAAACAAGATACATGCTTTCCTTTTTCTTCTTACACAAAAGATAGCACATCGTATTTGCTTTCTTGCAGCTTTGTAGCAGGAGCTCCCAGTCCAGCTTCAGTCAGACCTACATCTCCACAGGTGTGCCCAGGGTACCTGGGGATAGGTGAGTGGGTGGGTGGTGAAGAGGGGAGGCAAGGCTGGGCTTCAGGCTTATTATCTCTGCTGCTACCTTAGTTGTTCACTTGGCCACTTGTCTTGTGTGATGAGATTTCTGTGGAATACTTTGTTTAAAATAGAAGATTGAAAATCACTGATAGAGATTGAAGAAAGAACAGTTTGCAAATACAAAAAGCTAGGAAATTAGGGTACATATTTGCTTTTTCTGGAGAAAACCCAATTTTGTCATAAAGGATAAGTTTAGATTGACAGGAGCTGGCAATTGGCTATTTCTGACTATTCTCCATTGACCACACCGCCCCCAGATCTTGTCTCTATTCTCTGCTCACCCTGTGGCCCAGGTGAGGCTGACCTCTGGAGACTGTACCACAAGGATTCTCTTGCCCTTTGGTTTCTGTTTGAGTCTGGAAAACAGAAGGCACTGGCCAGAGATTAGGGTGGCAGAGGGGGTAAGGGGGGACAATAAGAGGAGAGAGGTATGCTGCTGCTGCTAAGTCGCTTCAGTCGTGTCCGACTCTGTGCGACCCCATAGACGGCAGCCCACCAGGTTCCCCCGCCCCTGGGATTCTTCAGGCAAGAACACTGGAGTGGGTTGCCATTTCCTTCTCCAATGCATGAAAGCAAAAAGTGAAAGTGAAGTCGCTCAGTCATTGTCCGACTCTTAGTGATCCCATGGACTGCAGCCCACCAGGCTCCTCCATCCATGGGATTTTCCAGGCAAGAGTACTGGAGTGGGGCGCCATTAGGGTTGCTAAATTTTGCAAATAAAAATACAGGATCCCATAGAAGCTCCTGAGCATGATACCCTTCTGCAGCTTGCTCTGTATTCCTCTTCATTTGGCTGTTCATCTCTGTCATTTACAGAGTCCTTTATAATTAACTGGTGTTTGTGCTCAGTTGCTTAGTCATATCTGACTCTTTGCAGCCCCATGGGCTATGGTCTGACAGGCTCCTTTGCCCATGGAATTTGGCCATTTCATACTCCAGGGCATCTTCCTGACCCAGGGAGGGAATCCTCGTCTCTTGAGTCTCCTGCATTGATAAGTGGATTCTTTACCATGAGCGCCACAATGGGAAGCCCATTGCTGTTTAGTAGCTAAGTCATGTCTGACTTTTTTGTGGCCACATGGACTGTAGACTGCCAGGCTAATCTGTCCATGGGATTACCCAGGCAAGAATACTGGGATGGATTGCCATTTCCTTCTTCAGAGGATCTTCCTGACCCAGGGATTGAACCCGTGTCTCCTGCACTGGCAGGCAGATACTTTACCACTGAGTAACCAGGGAATCAGGAAGCTCATAGTTAACTGATAATAGTAAGTAAAGTTCTGTGAGCCATTATAGCAAATTATTGAACCCAAGGAGGGGGTTTTAGGAACCCCTGATTTAATGTAGCCAAGTTGGACAGAACTGTGTATACCTTAGGAACCAACACTTGTGGTTGATGTCTGAAGAGGGGGATTAAGACTTTAATCTGTGGGGTCTGTACTAACTCCTGAGTGCTGCTAAGTCACTTCAGTCGTGTCCGACTCTGCGACCCCATAGACAGCAGCCCACCAGGCTTCCCCGTCCCTGGGATTCTCCAGGCAAGAACACTGGAGTGGGTTGCCATTTCCTTCTCCAATGCATGAAAGTGAAAAGTGAAAGTGAGGTCGCTCAGTCGTGTCCGACTCTAGTGACCCCATGGACTGCAGCCCACCAGGCTCCCCCGTCCATGGGATTTTCTAGGCAAGAGTACTGGAGTGGGGTGCCATTGCCTTCTCCGAACTCCTGAGTAGTAAGTATGAGAAATGCTTGGTATGGAAATCCCACAGATTTGATGTCAGAAGTGTAGTGAGTAGAGGCATCTTGTTCTTTTATAATGGAATTATTATTAATTATTTTATGAGTGATAATTGTATGTGGTTGTATTATAGAAAGGGAGCTTCCCAGGTGGCTCAGTGGTAAAGAATCCTCCAGCCAATGCAGGAGACATGGCAGCCCACTCCAGTATTCTTGCCTGGGAAATCTCATGGACAGAGGAGCCTGGTGCAACCTAAGCCAGGGGGTCACGAAAGGTCCGGCACAACTCAGCAACTCAACAACAACAAATGTTAAAAAGAGTTCTTACTGCTAGCTATATACTGAAATATTTATGGGTGAAATGCTATGATTCCTGAAGTTTATTTGAAAATAATACGTGGGAGGAGGCAGGTAGGGATATGGATGAAGGCAATTTATGAGTTGGTAATTTATGGCTTTGAGTGATGGGTACATGAGGGTCTATTATTTTTTTCTACTTTTGGTGCACTTTTTCTACTTTTTAAAAATTTATGTAATACAAGCATTACAAATATAAAAAATACAGTATCCTGGCATCTCCTGTTTCCTTCATCATCCAGCCCCTGGTAATCACCCTTCTACTCTCTGTTTCTGTAAATTCAACTTTTTAAATTTATATTTTATGCAGTAGTGAGCTCACACAGTATGTCTTTCTCTGTTTAATTTTATGGCTTTATTCTGTTTAATTTTAATTTTTTCCAGTTCATTCATGTTGTAGCAAATGGCAGTACTTCCTTCTTCCTCATGGTTGAGTAATATTCTGTTGTATAATATAATATACAATAATAATGCATTATGGCACCCCACTCCAGTACTGTTGTCTGGAAAATCCCATGGATGGAGAAGCCTGGTAGGCTGCAGTCCATGGGGTCACTAAGAGTCGGACAACGACTGAGCGACTTCACTTTCACTTTCCACTTTCATGCATTGGAGAAGGAAATGGCAACCCACTCCAGTGTTCTTGCCTGGAGAATCCCAGGGACGGGGGAGCCTGGTAGGTTGCAGTCCATGGGGTCGCACAGAGTCAGACACGACTGAAGCGACTTAGCAGCAGCATACTTCAAATTTACTGAGAGTATATCTAAAGCATTCTCATCACACGCACAAAGAAAAGGTGACTGTGAGACGATGGGTGTGTTAATTAACCTGATCGTGGTCATCATTTCACAATGTATACATGTATCAAATCATCACATTGTACACTTTAAATATATATAATTTTATTTGACAACTCTATCTCAGTAAAGTAAGGGGAAACGTACAGGATCCCAGTGAAGTCTAAATTGTAGGTAACCAAAAACATTTTGTAATGTAAGTACATCCCATGAAGTATCTGGGGCCTACTTATACTATAAAATTATTTGTTGCTTATCTGAAACTCATATTAGACTCTGCACATCCTCTATTTTGTCTGGCAGTCCTAGAGATGCTGGAGTGTTTATTCCTGTTCTTGCTGCTTCCTGGCTGAGGTTTTGATAATGACTCTGTTCTTCTGACAACAGCTCCTGGTGGGCCCCTTTCTGTGGCTTGACTTTTCACTGGGATCTGAAAATTCCATTCCATTCCCTTCCCACTCCCCACTGTTTCCAGTCTCTGAGAGCCTCACCCTCCCTTGTTGGAAATAAACCCTCAGGAAATAGTCCCTTCATAAAATTTAGTTCAATGAAATCCTTTGGAATAGATCATCTGCTTCCTGTCTTAAATAAGAGCCACCCCCATACAGGTCATCATCTGGCCCCTGGTATGTGAGGAAGGGCGCCCCTAGCTTGGAGTTCACACCGTATCATTCTCCAGGGCAGCAAGTCAAAAGGGTGGGTCCAGAGATCAGTCACCAACACACCCATATCTATTGTGAGGATTGGAATTAGAATATGGTATAAGTGTTAGTCACTCAGTCATGTCCGACTCTTTGCAACCCCATGGACTGTAGCTCACCAGGCTCCTCTGTCCATGGAATTCTCCAAACAAGAATACTGGAGTGGGTAACCATTCCCTTCTCCAGGGGATCTTCCCCACCCAGGGATTAAACTAGGTCTGCTGCATTGCGAGCAGATTCTTTACCATCTGAACCACTAGGGAGGAATATAGTATAAGCGGAAATAATTCAGGTTTTATAGGCTAGCTATCAGAATGGATTCCAGAAACATAAGAAATGTCAGTCATTTGGCGTGTCTGTGTGTGTGCACACATCATGCACCTACACATGCATGTATATACACATACATATATATGTGTGCTACACACACAATGTGCATTCTATTTTATTTTTGAAGTTCATTTTAAAAGAAAAAATTTATATATAACATATAGAAATTATATATTTCTATATTTTCATAAAATATAGAAATTTTTCTTTTAAAATGAATTTCAAAAATAAAATAGAATACACATTATATATGTAGTATGCATATATATGTATGTGTATGTATATAGAACAGTCTTTTGGACTCTGTGGGAGAGGGAAGGGGGGGATGATTTGGGAGAATGGCATTGAAACATGTATAATATCATATAAGAAATGAATTGTCAGTCCAGGTTTGATACAGGATACAGGAAGCTTGGGGCTGGTGCACTGGGAGGACCCAGAGGGATGGTATGGGGAGGGAGGTGGGAGGGGGGTTCTGGATTGGGAACACGTGTACACCTGTGGCAGATTCATGTTGATGTGTGGCAAAACCAATACAATATTGTAAAGTAATTAGCCTCTAATTAAAATAAATAAATTTAATTTAAAAAATAAAAAAAAATTTCTTAAAGTGAATTTCTAAGAAAAAGAAACAAAAAAAACCCTATAAATTTATTCCTTTTCTTTAATAACCCGCATTATCTGCTATGAAGAAAAAGTAAAGCACACCAGTGGAGTTGAGTGTGATCCCCTGCTGGACGAGGGGCCACAGCTCCATCAGCTCATAATGAGCAGGCCAGTTTCAGGAACCACGGAGGTGATGTATATCATCTATTGGGTCATCATTATTCTTTATCTTGTCTCTTGATTTATAATTTCAGAACATATTTGTGAGATACTATCCTTTGTGTTTCTAATAAAATGAACAGCATTGGTTTCTTCGATTTGTCATTTTTTAGTTAACCATAAAATTTGAACAGAAATGAAAGATAATTTCCACAATTCCTTGCAGCAATTCATTGGCGAAGTCATTTCTTGATGTCTACCTTAATCTAAGCACTCATTATACCTCCCAAGCCCCAGTGGTATCCCATCAACAATGCATTAACACAGAAAGCACATCCTTGATAAACTAAATCGCGAAAAAGCTGATGGAATGCGGTCTCAACACTTTAGTGCTCTGGGTGATCTACGAGTCACAAGCTATGTTCAGCACCCCTCATTCCCATTATAGGCCCCACTGCCTCCTTTGAGGCTGGCAGAATTGTATCAAGGAATGGAGACACCCCCTTTTCTGCCCTTCTAAGCAGCTCCACAACCCACTCTCAGAGGCTTTCTCTCCAAAACCCCGCCCTCAGTTCTCTTCACTCCTGTGTTCCCTTCCAGAGACATCTCTGTCATCTTTTCCTCTGCCTTCACATTTACCCACTCAGGAATGTTGAGTCTTCAAAGAAATTAAGAGATATTTCTCCCTAAAAACTAAAAACCACACATTGGAGATCCCTGATTTTGGAGTAAGAGTCCTTGACTCAGAAGGAGTTTGGAGACCTGGATGGCACCCTAGCTGTCTCCTAAATGTTGCTTTCAGCCAAATTTTCCCTTCACGATAGTCAGTTCTCATGTGAAATGGGTGTAGTATCTGTCTGACTAACTCACAGGACTTTGGCTGTTACTCAGGGATGTGATGGATCTGAAATGAAGTGCTATAAAGCTGATATAAGTTCACAATAGGATTAAAGAAAATGGATCACCTTGACTAACTCAAGCGTACAATTCACGAAAACCGCCAACTAATTTTTTTTTTCCTACAGAACAAGTCATGGATTTGACTCTTCTGGTTATTTTGGCCTTGTGGGAGGAAATTCAATTTTCTTTCATTTTAACAAAACTGAATCGAGTACCTGTAATGTGACAGACAGTATTCGTAGGAATGAAATAAAAAGTTAGTGCATAAACTATAAACCTTGCCATCCAAGAGGTCACAATGAAAATACTTAAAGAGGATGCATAAAAGGAAAAAAACAGACAAAATCAAAGCATAGCAGTAATAAAGTAATCACAAAATCAAAAAGGAAAAGAGCCAAAGATAAAAAATGAACAAAAGAACTATAAAACAGAAAGAAAATTCTTCAGCTCCAGAATTTGTTTGGTTCTGTTTTATGATTTCTATCTCTATTTAAACTTCTCTTTTTGTTCATGTATTTTCCTGATTTTGTTTAGAAACTGCTTATGTTCTCTTGTCGCTCACTTAGCTTAAGACAATTATTTTGAATTTTTAAGACAATTCACGTGTGCTGTGTGCTTAGTCGCTTGGTTGTGTCCCACTCTTTGCGACCCCATGGACTGTAGTCCACCATCCTCCTCTGTCTGTCTGTCTGTCTGAGAATCCCCATTCTCCAGGTAAGAATACTGGAGTGGGTTGCCATGCCCTCCTCCAGGGAATCTTCCCCCCAAAAGGGATGGAACCCAGGTTTCCTGCATTGCAGGTGGATTCTTTACCATCTGAGCTACTAGGGAAGACAATTCACTGGTCTCCATGTCTTTGGAGTCAGTTACTGAGAATTACTTCATTCCCCTGGAGTGTAATGTTTCCCTGGTTGTTCTTGTTCTTTGCATTCTTGTATTAGTATCTGCACATTTCACAAAGCAGGCACATCTTCTGCTCTTTATGGCAGTGGTCCCCAACCTTTTTGGCACCAGGGACTGGTTTTGTGGAAGACAATTTTTCCACAGACTGACAGGGAGCAGGCGGTGGGGAGAATGATTTGGGGATGATTCAAGTAAAGTACACATTTACTGTGTACTTTATTTCTATTATTGCATCATTTGCACCTCAGATTATCAGGCATTAGATCCTGGAGGTTGGGGACCCCTGCTTTATGGGATGCCTTGTGAAGGAAAGACCTTTACCTGTCAGCCCAGTAGAGAGTCTAAGGGTATCTTAAAGATTTTCTGTGGATGCACACACTCTACCCCTCTAACTTATTCCTGGAGAGGAAGTCTTAGGATTTTATGACTTATCTCAAGCCACAAATTTGTCTTGAGTCCTGAGAGTCACTTAACTTCATCTCCCAAGGGCAGTGCCATGAAATTCTGGAGCTCTGGGCTCAGTCTCCATGTCTCTCCCTTCCTGCTACAGGAGATATATTGGGACTATACATTTTTACCCTGTCCTGCATAGTCATGCTAAGTACTGAAAGTTGCCTACTCCTTTCCCTAAGGCAGTGTATAAAAATGCTGGGACGTGTGTGTAAGCTCTGCTCCTCTCTCCACCTTCTGAAGGAGCAGTCTCAGGCTATTGTGCCTCCTGCCAATCCAAAGTACTTGATTGGATTACTGAAGTCCATCCTGGCTCCTGAGATCTGCATGTCACCTGAGGGGACACATTTGTGGCATATGTAGGGGCATATGGAATGCCAGGTGTGCAGGGGAGCACAGGACAGTTGGTGGTGTGTGCAGTCAGCCATCTGGTGGGGTCCATGCACAGACAGATATGCTGGACGGTAGGGTTTGTGTGTAGGCCAGCTGACTGGTGGGATCTGTGGGTGGGCTGGCTGACAGGGTCCATAGGCCAGCTGGCCAGGCCTGTGAGATGGTTGTTAAGATCCCTGTCCCAATTGCTGTAAGACCTGTCCCTTTTCTTTGTTCTTTGCTGCCCCCAAACTATCTAGTTATGCTAGTTGCCTCAGTATTCTGGGTGAGAGGGGATAGAAGCAGGCTTATCAGGCAATGCCCTGAAAGACTAGGGAAGCTGCACACTCAACTCTCTCTCTTTATCCTGCAGGAAAAATCACAGCCTAAGGAGATCTCTCTTGTGCTGAGTGGTCTGGCTTGTGGGAAAATGATGCAGGTAAAGTGAAGTACTTTTTATCCTTTTCTATGCAACTGTTCTCAGATGTTGTGCTCCACTAGGGTGTTGGAACCTCTCTACTCAACTCCTGAGATTTCATAAAGGTATTGATTGTTAAATCAGTGTTTGCATCAGGGAACGAGGACTGAGGCCTCCTATCCTGCCATTTTGCTGACAGATGTTTATATCAGCTTTAGTAATAACAGGCAAAGACTAATAAACAACTTGAGTGTCCTTTAGTGGATCATTTGTTAGACACATTGTGGTATGTCCATACAATGAACTACTACTTGGCAATAAAGCAGAATGAAGTATTGAGAGATGCAACAACTTGGTTGAATGGCAAAGTCATTCTGATGAATGAAAGAATCTAGTGTCCAAAGGTTAAATGCTATGTGATTCCATTTATATGACATTCTCCAAAAGAAAATATCATAATGATGAAAACTTAGTGGTTGCCAGGGTTTGAGGGTGGGCAGGGTGTGACTCCAAAGCCAGAACGTGAGGATGTTTTATTGGCCGAGTGGAACTATTTTATACCCTGATTATGGTGGACATCAAAGTTATTTCATCTTCTGGGCTATGGTGTCATTTATGAACCTTGGTGATACAGGAGGGAGAGCTTCTTAATTTGGTAGAAGAAAGCTGCTGTTGTTTGATAAATTTTAACTTGTTTATATGTATAAACTTATCCAAGTTTGCATATGGTCTTTTTCAGTATGATTGCTAAGGAGGTTTTTATTCCCCATGACATGCTTGACAAAACGTTCCACTTGTCACCCCAGGGATGTCCTCTCTGCTGTTTACAGGGCACTGGAGACTCTGCCTGTCTTTGTTCTGCTGAGAACCCTCTGAGTCCTCTGAGGGGAGGTTTACCTTCTCAATTCAGTGCTTGGTGCAAAGCTGGAGTAGATGCACATGTGGTTCCAATGTCTTTTTCCTGAAAAAGCAGCTTGCCAATTTCCATCTGAAATATACTACTCCATGGAGCAGAATCATCAAATTGCAGTAGCATCTCTAGTATGCCAATATATTTTAAACACCTTCCTCAATCCATAGCATTCTTATATCATTCTTATTCCTCAGTTTTATATCCAATGTGATGAAGTTGCCAATACAAGTACTCAAATGTTCTTATTCTAAGTAAACAGTCCAAGGGGCTTTTTTCCCCCCTCTCTCTGCTGCCTTCTAGTTTCTTCCAGAATGTTTAGGGAATCTCTGCCATAGCTGGGAAAATAATCTCAGTACTCAAATATCTATTAGGCTACATTTCCTCTCAGAGTAATTTGTACGTTACAGCTATTTAATGACATATATGATCCTAATAAGAAAGGAAGTTACATAAAGGATGAGATAGCTTTAACAAACTCATTTAGGGGGTGTCAGTTGCAATTTAAAAGAAGCCCTGTATACATTTTCTATCTATCTCTTTCTATTCTTCTACTTTTCTTGCTTCTCTTCCTTCTCACTTTCATTCCATCCTATTTTATGAATGAATATGTTAAAAATTAGTTCTACCCTAAACTAAAAGCATTCCTGAGAAGTAATTGTTAATGTCGTTTTAACAGCTTGTCAAGATTCAGGATTCCTCTTTTCACTATGATGGGGTTTAGGACAAGTACTCCTTGGACGTGAGCTTGTTCTTTGATGCTTTAGAGAAACATCAGAAAATATGGCGAGAAGTTTCTGCTTTGTCTAAAGCTAGGCACTTCTAGACTCTCCAATGCAGATTCTATCTAGGACATCTTCATCCTAATTGAGGATTAGTATCCATGTGAAAGTTGCCAAAAAGGAACGATAACTCAGGAATTGAATCATACTCTGCTGATTGGGCAGAACAGCATTGTGTCGTTCTTTTAGAAGTACAGATGGTCTATTTCCTCAATCTAATGACCATGGCCATAATCTTGACGTGAACTCTATTCCATGCCTGAAGAAGTCTTTAGAAGCAATGCCATGAATGAGGGTGAAGCACATGTTCTCTGCTGAGTTGCCAAGCTGAGTCCTAGCCTGTGGCAGCGGTGTCCTCTCACTTCATTTTGCCTGTGGCTCTGAGGCTCAGATGTCCTCTAAAATAATTTGTTTGAAAGTTTTCTTTTCTACTATTTATTAAGCTATGTTATTTTATCATCAGAAAGGAAACAGCAATTATTTTCAGGTGTGTTTCTCATACTTCTTATTGTTGAACAGATTAAAAAAAAATACAATCATTATGTACTATTGTGTGCACATCGCCTTTGTCGCCTCTGAAAGTCCATTCTCGTAAAAATATCATATGCTGTTGTAAAAGTGTACCTCATGCAAAAAAGTACAAGGAAGAAAGTGAAAATAATCACAGAAGATCACACCACCTAGAAAAAACAATTTTCAATTTTTTCAAGAACAATTGATTGCGTTTAAAAGGCCTTCTTGGATTAGATGTAGTAGGGTTATGGTGTGAGGGCATGTGGGAGGGGAGGAAGAACAGGCTGCAATTACCATGAAGAGTTTTCTCCAATTAAGAATTACCAAGGAAACCAGGTGTTTAGAGGAGAAGGGAGGGAAATTGAGAGGATAGGGCAGATGTGTGTGTGTGCATGTGTGTGTACATGTGTGTCTATGTTCATGTAAAGAAAGGAAGGAGCATGGGGGATGCTCAAAATGGATGAAAGTAGGTAAATCCAGGTAACATACTGTTAGAACCAGCGTGTATAGAGTAGAGTTTTCTCTTTGATGTGGTTCCCTGGGGCTGGTAGCGTATCATCCACAGGGCTAACCTGTGTCTACTCAACAATGATTTGAACACTTTTGGAATGAACTTCCTAAATGAAATTAAGTCTATGTATTAAAACTACTGGGCTGCCCTGGTAGCTCAGCTAGTAAAGAGTCCACCTGCAATGCAGGAAACCCCAGTTTGATTCCTGGGTCTGGAAGATCTGCTAGAGAAGGGATAGGCTACCCACTCCAGTATTCTTGGGTTTCCTAATTCATGTCAACTGAAAATGTCCAAGTGGCCTTGTCTGTGAGTTTATACATGTGTGTATTTGTGTGTATTTTCCATGGCTAAACAAACAGAGACACAGATCCTTTCAGTTCAGTTCAGTTGCTCAGTCGTGTCCAACTCTTTGCGACCCCATGAATCGCAGCACACCAGGCCTCCCTGTCCATCACCAACTCCCGGAGTTCACTCAGACTCACGTCCATCCAGTCGGTGATGCCATCCAGCCATGTCATCCTCTGTCGTCCCCTTCTCCTCCTGCCCCCAATCCCTCCCAGCATCAGAGTCTTTTCCAATGAGTCAACTCTTCCCATGAGGTGGCCAAAGTACTGGAGTTTCAGCTTTAGCATCATTCCTTCCAAAGAACACCCAGGACTGATCTCCTTTAGAATGGACTGGTTGGATCTCCTTGCAGTCCATGGGACTCTCAAGAGTCTTCTCCAACACCACAGTTCAAAAGCATCAATTCTTCGGTGCTCAGCTTTCTTCACAGTCCAACTCTCGCATCCATACATGACTATTGCTTGGGTCTTAATAAGAGAAATAAAGGGTTCACATGATTTGTCATCTTCTTCCTGGTGAGTAGGGTTTAGAAACCCTTCACTGTTAGCCAAGTCTCAGGTCAACCTATGCTGGCTTTATCTTTTAGTCCAGAGAAAGGCCACAGCTTCCTTTGCAACTGAGCCCAGATCCCAGGGTATAGAGGCACTGGCCCACGATGGTTCCTTGAAATCCAGAGAGGCCAAGAAGCAGAAACCAGCACTTTGAATGCCACGTAGTTTTGTTTTGTTTAGCTTTTCTTCTCCCTTCCCTTCCCCTAGGAGGCCCTGGATGCTGAGTCTCAAGGAACATAATAACACATCTTAGATTTAATCAATTTTAGACTCTCAGGTCTGTTTGCTGACTAGTTTGGGTGTATTGAATTTCCTCAGCAGGTTGGGAAGGGGAACAGTGGTTTACAGCCCAAGATGGAGCTTGACTTTTTGCCTGAATGTTTCATCCTTTGTTTGTGACAAATGCAGTAAAGATTGGTTTTGTAACTCTGCTGAATGGCTTCTTGCCTGCTAGCTACCCCTAGACAATAAGAGTTTTATCACACTGAATCACCATAATAAGAATCATTACCAATATGTCCCCTGGATAAATAGCTGCTTTTTGACTAAGCTTGCCCTTCAGGGTTAAATAGTTAAAGACCCATACATCTCCTGTCATTAACAAGTTAGCAGATAAATAGTTCTATTTAGTAATTTTCTTTGTTGGTTTAGACAGTTATAAATTCACATAAATGGAGACAGTTTTCATTTGGAGCCCCCACTTAGCATTCTGTATTATTGATGCTTGCCAGATAAAATACAACCTCTCCCTTTGCTTGGCAAGCAGCTAGAAGAGTTTATTGGGAACCCTCTGGCTCCAATATTCTTTCCTGGTTCTGATGCTCGAGTCACTCTAGAGTCAGAGCCTTTTTACTCAGGAGCAAGTTGATCTCACAGGATTGACCTCGTAGGAATTCACTCCTTGAGTGCAGAGAACTATAACAGAGAAAGACCAGCATTCAGAGGTCTATCTGTGGTTCTATAGCAATAATTAGATTTGAAATTAGAAAGAATAAGAACCACTGAACACCAGGAGAAGGAAGGACTGTAAAGAATGTGCAACCTTGTCTTGTTATAGATGAAGAAATTTGGTTGAAGAGAGGGAACTGCCTTATTCAGGGTCACACAATTAATCTAAATTGGGAAAAAAGTAAAGGTCCACATACCAGCCCTCTAAGAGATGTGATTCTCTCTAACACCGTTTGCATGAGTTCTTTTGGGTTAGGGTGACAGTTCCCACAATGGACCTGTTAAAAAGAAAAGGCTGCTTGGGAGAGAGAAAACCTATCTAAAAGTCTTGTCCTTCCACTTAAGCAATTAACAAGAGCTCCTTTATTTGGGAAATTGCCAATGACGACTCAGCCAAAAAGATAACATGGAACTTCTCTAACTCCTGTTGAAGCTGGACTCACCCCAAACTTCTGACACTAATGTCAAGAGCATGAACAAAATCCTGGGAGCCCTGCCCTTGCAGAATACCTCTTCTGCTCATCAGGGAGGCCCCTCCATTTCTACAGCACTTGGGGCTTTTGACCAACCCCCCTCATTTTAGATTTTTCTATGTAATGATCCCTTAACCTCCCTGATCTCCTCTTTCTGATTTCTCTTCTCTGGAAATCAGGTCTTCCCCTAACTTGAACTTGTGTTCTTGATAAAGGACATTTGGGAGGGTCATAGCAGCTCAGCACCCAGTCAGCCGGGCTGCCAGACTCATACTGACCTTGCGTCCAGCTTTAATGATATGCACGGTGACCAGGTCTCTGACAGACGGGTGGAGAACAATGAGATAGTTGCAACTAATTTTTAAAAGGTTTCAAACCACCACTCTGTATCGATACAGGATGCTGTCTCACTCAGGATTTCCCTCCACAGGGAATTCTGTGGCTTGAGAACTGGGCATGCCTATCCACCTGGCCAAGTCCACCCACAGCTTGAGAGCCAGATGGCTGAGGTGGATGGAGCTGGAGGAGGCAAATGGTTGAGCAGCCAGGAAGTTGCCTGCAGGGAGTCAGAAGACAGATGATAATGCCAAATGTCCTTGGCTGTCCAAGGCCAAGAAGCCCAGAGCATGCTGGGGAACTACCGAAGGGAAATACATCTTTGAAATCTACTCTGAAGGACACAGGACCCAGAGGTTGCCATTAGCCAGAGAACTGCAGGATCGATTCCAGCCATCTCCTCTATTTCTAGGACTAGTGATTAGGCTGCCTTATGAGAGGTCCATGACCTACCATGTAAAGGGAGTAGATTAAAAAACCAAGAAAAGACTATGTGAAATCAGCCTTGAACCACCCGATTGTAGCTTAATCTTTCTGTAGAAAAGCGTTTTCTTTTGACACTGCATTTCCTAGCTAAAGCTAGACTTCATGCTGACAGGAAAGGCCATCTGTTTGAGGAGGATATTGTTATTATTTCTTTAATGTTGAGAGTTAAATGGCTCACTTTGACAAGCTCCAGAGGTTGGTATAATTCAGCTGGCAATCTGAAGTTAGAAGTGGCCACCTGAGGGCCTTGAGACAAAACACGAAGCAAGCAAGAAGCAGTCATTTCTCCACGCCTGACCTTTTCAGTGCGGCCTTTTGTATTTCATGAAGGAAAGAAAAGGGGTGTCTTAGTTTGGGCTGCTTTGAAAAAATTCCATTGACTGGATGGCTTAAACAAGAAACATTTGTCACAGTTCTGAAGGCCGAGAAGTCTAAGATCAAGGCACAGGCAGATTTTGTGTCTTTTGAGGACACGCTTCCTGGTTTGCAGAAGACTGCTTTTTTGCTATGTGTTCACATGGTTAAAAAAAAAAGAAAGCTCTGGTTTTCTTCTCTGCTAGTAAGGGCATCAGGGGCTCCACCCTTGTGACCTCATCTAAATCTAATTATCTCCCAAAGACCCCAGCTCCAAATATCACATTGGGTATTAGGGTTTCAACATATGAACATTCAGCACATAGCAAAGGATTCAGAGGTTGACTCCAAAAAGCATGAGAGAGGAAAGCAGGTGGTAACTTAAAAAAAAAATTGTTTGTTTATGTGGCTACATTGAGTCTCCGTTATGGTGCGCAGCTTGTCATTGTGATGCTTCTCTTGTTGCAGAGTATGTGCTCTATGGCACATGAGCTCAGTAGTTGCGGTACAAGGGCTTAGTTGCCTCATGGCATGTAGAATCTTCCCAGATGAGGGGAGGAATCCATGTGCCTCGCATTGGCAGGTGGATTCTTAACCACTGGACCACAAGGGAAATCCAGGAGTAGCTTTTTGAATGCTCAATGCTAGTGGTGTTTTTCAAAGTATCTTATTTCAGAGTTGGCCTAATTAAAGAATCTGTTTTATTTCTCACATATCCAATAAGATAAATTTAATATCCCTATACTGACAATAAAGCACTCCAAGACTCAAGGGCTTAAAACAATACTCATCTATTGGTTACATGTGTGGAAATCAAGGGAGGTTAAGGTGAGTTCACTGGGTAGTAATTTAGGCTCTGCTTGGTTGGACAGTTCTCCCGGTCTTATCTGGGCTCCCTCATGGTTCTGAGCTTGATTGGCTGTGTTGATTTAGGATGGCCTTGATGCATAGAGGTACCTGGGGTGGCTGGGGTCTCTCTCCTAAGTGTCTTTCACATGCTCCCAGCAGGCTGACTCAGGCATGTTCTCATAGCAATGGTGGAGAAACCAGAGGGAAAGCAAAAAATCTGTGAGTGCTTCCACAAATTTCTGCTGGCATTAAATTTGCTTACTGTCTCATTGGTCAAAGCAAGTGACACGGCCAGAGAGTCAGTGCATGAGGACAATTTTAAAGACATAATACAGTGAAGCTATTAATCAGGGTCATTCATACAGTCGTTCTATAATACCATAGAGAAATCCAGCTTGCTCAGTAGTGGTTCTACCAAATCCTTACCATCTTTAGGACAGTGATGACATTTAGACAGATTGCACCCATGGGCAATTTCGGCCTCTACTGCATTGCACACCGTAAGGCTGGGTTTCCTAGATGAGCTTTGGTTCCTGCCTGTCTTTCCTCCCAATCTGACTCTAATTGACTTTCAGCCCTAGCAGCAGCCCTGGATTGCTGGGCATCCATTCTACCATCAGAACCCAAAGCAAGAGCCTATTATCTCCTTGTTCAGCTTTAGCCTCCTTTTCTTGTGTGTTTGAGGGAGACAGTGAATGTGCAGAGAAGCCCAGAGGATCAAAGGAACTTTATTAGGCATGGTTCCAGAGAAACAGAGCCAGTACATGTGTATGTGCCTGTATACAGAGAAAGAGAGGATATATACATCCCTATAATAAAATCACTTTGTATATAAAATGTTTTATTATGAGAATTGACTAGTGTGATGATGGAGCCTAAGAAATCCCACAGTCTGCCATCTGCCACCTGGAAGCCCAAGAAAGCTGGTGGTATCCTTTCAGTCTGACTCAGAAGGCCTGAGAGTCAAGGGAGTTGATGGTGTAAGTCCTAGTCCAAGAAGAGAAGATCCAACCAGCAAATTCTCCCTTCCTCCTAGCTTGATTCAAGCCCTCAGTGGATTAGATGACGTCCACCCTCCCTGGAGAGGGCCATCAGCTTTACTCAGTCTACTGAATCACATACTAATCTCATCAAGAAACACCCTCAAAGACACATTCAGAAATAACGTTTTTAACCAAATATCTGAGTGCCCTGTAGCCCAGTCAAGTTGACACATGAAATTAACCATCGCAAGAACAATCAGTGGAGATTGGAGAATGAGGACAAGATTACCTTATACGTTCCCTGGAGATTGTGCGTTTGAGTCATAGATTCCCAGAGAAGGGAGGAACACTGGGAGTCATATCCCCAGTGGCAGGGATCTCCATGTTGTGTGTTTCCATAATATATTTAGGATATCTCAAGTTATAGATTTCAACCCCTTAGAGTTTGTGTTGTGCTCAGTCATTCAGTCATGTCCATCCGACCCTTTGTGACCCAATAGACTGCAACCTACCAGGCTCCTCTGTCCTTGGAGATTCTCCAGGAAAGAATACTGGAGTGGGTTGCCATGCCCTCCTAGAGGGGATTTTCCCAACCCAAGGACTGAACTCAGCTCTCCTGCATAGCAGGCATATTCTTTACTGACTGAGTCACTGGAGAAGCCAGATCCTGTTCCTCATATTTGCGTTTTCTGGATTCATTTCTTAGAGTTTGCTGCTTTTATTTTGGACTTCATGTTATACAGCGTCAAAGACTGAGGAAAGTGTCTGGGTCTATAATATTCAGGAAGAGACTTGACTACATGTTTCAACTTATCTCTCTCACTCTCCCTCCCCCACTCAATACACTTGACCCTTGACACACTCAAGGTGCAGCTTTCTTAACCTCTTTCCATTTCCTATTTCTTAGTCTAGATATTGAGTTGACTTCATCATCCTGTCTTAACCTGCTATTCTTCTTCCAGCTAGTGCAGAGTCCATTCTGTCTGTTTCTCTTACTTGATCCTCTTTTCCTACTTTTTTCTTTCAAGGCTTAGGCTTCACCTCTATATTCCCAGAAAAGTAACACTTAGCTATTTTCCCACTTAAGGTCAGTGGCAGAGTGACATAAAAGTTATATTCTCTGACGTAATCCTGAGCAAAAAAGGTACAAGGGGAAGAAAGAAAGAAATATTCTTTGAATATTAGAGCCTTGATGTCACTGGAATTTCATAAATGCTATATTAAGATGGATAATGTGATGGCTCAGAGGGTAAAGAGTCTGCTTGCAATGTTGGAGACCTGAGTTTGATCCCTGGATTGGGCAGATCCCTTGGAGAAGAAAATGGCAACTCACTCCCATATTCTTGCCTAGAAAATCCCATGGATGGAGGAGGAGCCTGGCAGGCTATAGTCTATAGGGTCACAAAGAGTCAGACACGACTGAGTGACTTCACTTTCACTTTCCTTGCTTTATGAAACAGGAGCTGGGAAACTCAATAGGGTAAAGGATTCTATACCTAGATACATAGTCAATTTTGTGGAGACTGGACTCAAGTCTTTTGACTCCTAGCTCTGAGTTCTTCATTCAGTGATGATATTTAGAGATTGGGAGTGTCTTCTCATCTCTGAAAATGAGAAGTCTTTCAAGGAAAAGACTTAATAACCTTTGTATCAAGGAAGGATTTGGATTAATTGGCCTCAGAGGCCTTTACTGATCTGAGATTAGAGACACTGAATCTAATCCCTCAATATACAGATGAGGCAACCAAGAGAAGTCAAACAGCCCACGCCCTGTTGGCCACAGGGTTATGATGTAAATTGTGATCTTCTGTCCTTGGTTGGCATTCTTTTCTTGCACTCTCCATCTTAAGAGTGTCTTGCATGGATGAGAACTGCAGTCTTGGGTGTTTCTCACCCCAGTGAAACTGAAGTGAAAGTGAAAGTCACTCAGTCATGTCTGAGTCTTTGTAATCCCATGCACTATACAGTCCATGGAACTATCCAGGCCAGAATACTGGAGTGGGTAGCCTTTTTCTTCTCCAGGGGATCTTCCCAAGCCAGGGATCAAAGCCAGGTCTCCCACACTGCAGGCAGATTCTTTACCAGCTAAGCTACAAGGGCAGCTCTCACCCTAGAGTTGCTTCATATTTCCTGAATCTCAGTGCTCTAGAGCAGGAGAGAAGATCCTGTTCCTCATATTTGCATTTGCTAGATTCATTTCAGTTGCTCCTAGGCCAGGAATTCATTTTTTAACATTTACTGTAAAGTTGCACAGCAATTATTTGGATCATTTAAAGTAATTGATTTTTTTCTTGCATTTTTTTTTTTTCTCAATTCCTCTGGAAGAATTTGAATGAACACACAAAGAAGAAAGAGGCAATTTTGAAAGAAACACCTTGAATTCCTTTCTCAGATTATAATTTTCTTGTGGATGAACACACAAAGAAGAAAGAGGCAATTTTTGAAAGAAACATCTGAATTCCTTTCTCAGATGATGATTTTCTCATTCCTAATGATTTTCCTCTTCCTGAAATTAATACAACTGAATTTCCCCATCAAATACTCTTAATAAGGAAGAAGATGGAGCTGGTATTTCTGCTGGAGAAAGAACTCTAAGATCCTCCCCCACTGCTTACCTTGACATTTCTTTGAAGCCTTTAGGCTTTGTTTTAATAGAATTTCACATCCTACTCTCCAACCTATGCATTTTGCCTGTCGGTTGGTTTTTAAGTGTTTCAACTTACCAGGAACTAAAATGGATTCTGTAGGAAAGGCTACCATGTTTATCCTACAGCATCATCTATCTCAGCGATATTGCCAGCTATTCTTTTGGGCATTCATCATCTTCTTTTTTTTTTTTTTTACATAGGTAAGAAATAGATTTATTAATAGTCTTTGTAAAGAGACTGCAGGAAAATGGGGCACAAGAGATCTCAGGTGAGTTCCTGGAATGGGTGACCAAGTGAAAGTCTTTGGTTTCACACAGGAAAGAATTAAAGAGTGAGCCGTAGTCAAGCGAAAGCAGGCACATGCATTCCACAGGCAGAATGTGGGCCTTTTCAGATGCGTGCCTGCGTGCTAAATCACTACAGTCTTGTCCGACTCTTTGCAACCCTATGGACAGTAGCTGGAGGAAACATATGAGGAAACATAATGAGACTTGAGTTCAATCCCTGAGTCAGGACAATCCCCTGGAGGAGGGCATGGCAGCCCACTCCAGTATTCTTGCCTGGGGAATCCCATGGGCAGAGAGCCTGACAGGCTGCAGTCCATAGGGTTGCAAAGAGTTGGCTATGACTGAAATGACTTAGCATGCAAAGATATTAAAATTACATTCTATTTCTTTAAGGGAAACACCTTCCCCAATATATTTTATATATAGTGTCTTGCAATATTAAGAGCTAACCTTTGAATGTTTTGTACATAGTCTCTCTTCATCCTCAGAACTCTGTAAAGTAAGAACAACATCATCAGCTCCATTTTCAAAGATGAATTGCAGCTTCAAAGGAGTGAAGTAACCTGCCCAAGGTCACATAACAAGTGAAGGAGTGGAGGTGGGTTTTTGATGAGACTCAGACAGTGCAGTCCAGAACCACCATTCCTTCTGGCTCCTCTCCATGAGTTTCCTCCCATTCCCAGTCAATGGTTGTTGCTCCAGCTGACAGGCTACTTTTCCCAAGGATGATTGTTCTAGAAGCAGATCCCAGTGTCTTGTGTATCAAAGGATAGTTTGTTTCTCATCTGTTCCTCCAGCGAAGGAGAGAACAAAAGAGCCCCTTGGCCATTTTCAGATATCCTCTGTCTTTTCAAGAAAAACAGGCCATTTGTATCAAAAGTAAAAACCATATCAAACCAAAACAAAAATGCAGTGACTTAGATACCACAGGGAACTAATCCTAGAAATACTTAAACCAGCAAGGATGAAGTCTTTAGCTCAGGGGGTGTCACACTATAAACCCGCAGAGAGAAGACTCAGTCATGATGGAAAAGGTTTCTGGGAAGACAGTCCCCCAAAGCGGGGTTCTGTTGCTCCCTTGCTTTTGTGCTGTGCATTGTCTATCTGCCTGCATTCTCTTCTGTTCATCCATTTACCCCTTGCTCAGCCATTTCCCCTGGCTTGTCCTTTGGGAACAAGGGTAATACTATTACCTTGATCCACTTTGTTTCAGAGACAATTACAATTTCTTCCAGCACTATACCCTTAAACGTGGGGATGTCTGGCACTATGCTACCAGCACCCCAAGAAAAGGAGCGTTGACTGTCTCAGCTCTGGTTCTCTAGAGTCATGGAGCACCTCACCATCCTACCTGATTTACTCTTCATTCAACAGTATTTATTAAGCATCTACTTTGTGTAAACCCTGGGCTAGAAACTGTCGATAAAACAATAAGACACAGATGCTCCCAATATCTGGAAGACTCAGATAACAAGGCTCAGGGGGGACTCAGTTAATAAACAGTGCACATCTATGCAAACTTGCTCTGGGTAAAAGGAGATGTGTATGATGATGCTGTGAGAACATTTAGCAGGTGCCCCTGACATTGCCTGAGAGAGTTTAAAAGGAAAAAAAAGACTTCTGCAAAAACTAAAAGACGAGCAGATATAAGTCAGGTAAAAGTAGACGAAGGGCAGAGCATCCCAGGCAAAGAGAGCATCACAGAACACCTTTGAGGCCAGAAGGCAGGTACCACAAATAAAAGTGACATAACATGAGGCTGCAGAGCTGAGTGAGATTATGCCGAGTCTTCTAGGTCATGTGCATGACCTTATTGCAAGAGCATAGGAAGCCATTGAAGTGTTTAGTGAGGGAAGGGCTGGGGATCTCAACATAATCAGAGTTATGGTCTGGAAAAGATTGCTCTGGCTTCAGCATGGAAAATGGTTTAGAAGGAAGGAAGAGGGGATTGGAAAAATCAATTAAGAAGCTATTAAAGATGTTCAGGCAGAAAGGCTTAGACGAGAGTATTGACACTGGAGCTAGAGATAAATGTCTAGATAAGAAAGACATAGGAATATCAATTCAATAGGAATTGCTGATAGATAGATTTGGAGGAAGTAAAAAATGACTTCTTTCTGGATTGCAAAACTAGATGAATTGCATGACATTCAGTGATATAGGGCATCAAAAGAGGGCCAGGTTTGGGGATAAAAATCACGTTTGGTTTTGGATCTTTTTTTTTTTTTTTTTTTTTACTTAGACCCTTCTAGGTTTGAAATAAAGGTATTAGTAGGCAACCAGATATATGGGTGTCTGGTTTAGAAGAGAAGTCTGAATCAGAAGTATAAATTTGAGAGTCACTGGCATAAAGAACATAATTAAAACCATAAATAAATAGATGACTTAGGGAGGGAATTTCAAGTGAGAGAAGACAAATTAGAACTAAGCCTTCAGTTCAGTTCAGTTCAGTTTAGTCCCTCAGTTGTGTCTGACTCTTTGCAACTCCATGGACTGTAGCACACCAGGCTTCCCTGTCGATCGCCAACTCCCAGAGTTTACTCAAACTCATGTCCATCGAGTCAGTGATGCCATACAACCATCTCATCCTCTGTCGTCCCCTCCTCCTCCTGCCTTCAAATTTCCCAGCATCAGGGTCTTTTCATTGAGTCACTTCTTCACATCAGGTGGCCAAAGGATTGGAGTTTCAGCTTCAGCATCAGTCCTTTCAATGAATATTCAAGACTGATTTCCTTCAGAATGGACTGGTTGGATCTCCTTACAGTCCAAGGGACTCTCAAGAGTCTTCTCCAACACCACAGTTCAAAAGTATCAATTCTTCAGCACTCAGCTTTCTTTATGGTCCAACTCTCACATCTATACATGACTACTGGAAAAACCATAGCTTTGACTAGACGGACCTTTGTTGGCAAAGTTATGTCTCTTTTAATATGCTATCTAGGTTGATCATAACTTTTCTTCCAAAGAGCAAGCATCTTTTAATTTCATGGCTGCAGTCACCATCTGCAGTGATTCTGAAGCCCCCAAAAATAAAGTCTCTCGCTGTTTCCATTGTTTCCCCATCTATTTGCCATGAAGTGATGGGACCAGATGCCATGATCTTAGTTTTCTGAATGTTGAGTTTAAAGCCTGCTATTTCACTCTCCTTTTTCACTTTTATCAAGAGGCTCCTTAGTTCTTCTTCTCTTTCTGCCATAAGGGCAGTGTCATCTGAGTATCTGAGATTATTGATATTTCTCCTGGCAATCCTGATTCCAGCTTGTGCTTCATCCAGCCTGGCATTTCTCATGATGTACTCTACATATAAGTTAAATAAGCAGGGTGACAATATACAGCTTTGATGTACTCCTTTCCTGATTTGGAACCAATCTGTTGTTCCATGTCCAGCCAGACATCCTGGAATGTGAAGTCAAGTGGGCCTTAGGAAGCATCACTGCAAACAAAGCTAATGAAGGTGATGGAATTCCAGTTGAGCTATTTCAAATCCTGAAAGATGATGCTATGAAAGTGCTGCACTAAATATGCCAGCAAATTTGGAAAACTCAGCAGTGGCCATTCCACAGCTGGAATATGTTGGAAATCATAGCTTTGATGATAATGGTGTGGATAGCATTTATTGAGTTATTACTATATACCAGGCAATGTGCTAAGTGTTTTATGTAGATCTTTTAATCTTCACAACTATAAGGTGAATGCTATTATTATTATCATCCCCATTTTACAGAAAAAAGCCTGAAAGTCCAAAAGACTTAGAGACGTCAAGCACTTTGCTCAACGTAATACATAGTAAAGTCATGGTGGAGCTCCTGAGTCCACTCAAACTCTAGAACTTGTGCTCATCATCACCAGACTACCTCCTCTCCAACCTCCAACCCTCTCATCTGAGAGCATTTGGGTAGACTATCTCCCTCAGGATTATGGCCCTTGAAATGGCTGCATCTCTGTGACCAGTCACAGAAGAAAGCAAGCATCCATGAGATTTCTGACACTTCCTGTTCTCAGCTAGATAGAGGGAATGAGGTTCAGTGAAAAGGGTGGTGGTCAACTTGGAAGAACTGGATTCCTTTTTGACGCTGCAGCTTCTTAGCTGTGATTCTGAGGAACTCAATTCACGTTTTTGAGCCTCACTTTGCCACTTGCTAATATCCATTAGGTGCTGAAGGAAGGCATTTTCATACTATTATCTCATTAAATCCTTACCCTCCCTCCAAAACTCCTTGTAGGGTTGTTGTTAGTATTCCTCCTATTTTATAATTGAGAAAATATTCTTAATGAGGTAAATGCACAGTGCATGTATCTGGACATCACCTCCGCCTTTGTGCAGGGCTGGCCCCTCTTCCTGCCTGCAGAACCACCCTACTAACCCCTTTCAAGCACCCTCTGAGAGATGATCTAACTTCTAAGCTCTTCCTCATCTCAGCCAGGTACCTCTCTCATCTCTTCAGTCAACAGGCGATAACTGAGCATCTACTCAGTGGGGAAAAAGAGACTTTTTCTGTACCTTTTGAAGCTGGCATGATGGGTAGCTGCCAGCTGCTTGGTAGAGCTGCCGTCTTTTTAGGAAGCTGAGTCCCTTTACTAATTCCTCTCCACCTCAGTGTGAGTCCTTAGTCATGTCAGTCGTGTCCAATTCTTTGCAACCCTATGGACTGTAGCCTGCCAGATTCCTCTGTCCATGGGCTTCTTCAGGCACGAATACTGGAGTGGGTTGCCATGCCCTCCTCCAGGGTATCTTCCTGACTCAGGGATCGAACCCATGTCTTTTCTGTCTCCTGAATTGGCAGGCAAGTTGTTTATGGCCAGCGCCACCTGGGAAGTAGCCCACATCTTAATTGTATGTCTGCTGACTCTCTAGTAGAAGGGGAGGGAGGAGGATATGGCGGTTTATGTGTATCAGCATGGGCAACAGGCTGATGCTCTCTGCACAATGGGCCTGGAGTCTTTGGTGCCCACTCAGGGCGTCCAGCTGGCCAGAAATCCCACTGAGTGAGCAGAATGAGTCTGATGCTCATCATTATAAGAGGCTAAGAGTGAATGTAGTCATTAAAATTATCAGTCTCCAGAAAGCATGACTTTTAAGTGGTAAGAAAACAGGAGGCTGCTTCTTGTTTGACATTACGTTGACTTTGAAAAGCACTGCCATGACCACAGGCAACCCGAATCCTTAGAAAAGTCCATTTGTCCTTCAATATTCCTCGGTTAGTTTTTCCTTTCTGAGGCCCTGGATGTAGAGAGCTTTCCTCCTCATAGGGTGGGGGGTGGGGGGAGCTTACTGGAAGGAGCTTGCGCTCCAAGTAGGAAGCCTGAATGTGGTGTTCTCTCCACCACAGTTGACCTTGACTAGCATCTCTCGCTTCTCTGCACCAGTTCTCTTTAACAACTGACGTTGCCTCCCAAGTCTTTCCTGGCATCTTGCAAAACCAGCTGCAGGAGGAAATGGGCTTTTTTTTGTTGTTGTTGTTCTTTCTCAGGTTTTTAATTGTACAAATTCCATCTGACAGTGTATCTCAGCCAATACCCTAAGGGAATTTTAAAGATTTCTCAATAAGATGAAAATAGGTGCTTAGTTTGTGTCTATAGTCTTATACTGACAGCCATGACTTGCTTTGAAAAAGTTTGACTTTGGCAGGACTCTCTAGTTCAGACTAAGAATATTAAAGTTCACATCAATGCCAAACCTTTAATGGTAATGCAAGTTCAACTTTAAACAAATTTAGGTGAAAATTACCTAAAAACAAACGATGGGGATATAGTGCTATTTTTCTTTTGTATTTAGGCAGGATTTTCCGGGCATTTACAAACTAGTAGGAGTCAAATCAGTTAAAGACATGTCATCATTAGAGAGCAGATACCGTACTTGGGCCTCCCAGGCACTCCTAGTGGTAAAGAACCTGCCTGCCAGTGCAGGAGGCATGAGAGACACGGGTTCGATCCCTGGGTCCAGAAAATCTCTTGGAGAAGGAAATGGCAACCCACTTCAGTAGTCTTGCCTGGAGAACCCCATAGACGGAGGAGCCTGCAGAACTCTAGTCCGTAGGATCACAAAGAGTCGGACAGGACTGAAGCAACTTAGCACAGCACACAGCCTACTAGCCCAGACTTTTCTTAATGAGAAACGTTGGCTTGCTGGTGAAGGCTTTCAGTGTTGGCCTCCAAAAAGTCTTCCAGCCAGGAGGTGGCGCTGCAGGCTATATCCAGTAGAGCTTTCCAGCTTTCTTTCTGTTCTTCACTTTAACACACACTTACATGTGTAATTGTTCAATCACTGGATTGGGAAGAGTCCCTGGAGAAGGTAATGGCTACCCACTCCAGTATTCTTGCCTGGGGAATTCCATGGACAGAGGAGCCTGGCAGACTATAGTCCATGGGGTTCAAAGAGTCAGACAAGACTATTTATCGCTTTCACTTTCACTTTCACTTTTTGCATATGAAATACTTTAAATTTAACTTGGTGATTACTTACCTTTATCTTTTTGCCCCTTTTCTATGCTTTTGTTTTCTTTCTTTTCCTGTCTCATACTATGGTAAATTTTATTGTAATTTAGTCCTATATAGCAAAAGTCTTAAAAGACCATAGGTTGATTCTACTAAATATATTTGTGTTTGCATGTATACATGTATTTGATGTTGCTTTTCTAGTATTTTCCACCTCTATTCCACAATTCTATCTGTGTCAACCACACATAAGAGGTTTTATATACTAACAAAGTTACAATTTGGGGTTCTACCCTAAGATTAATAGAATTCCTTTAGGTAAATATTATCCTTGTCCTTTAGAATAAGCTTCCTGGTCTGTTTTCTTGTTGTAGAATTATATGGTAGTTTCCCCTACGCTGCTGTTGTGCACATGTGCCCCTATGCCGCGTTTACCATACTCCTGTTTTTCTTGCATATTGTTTCTTCCTTTTAATCTTTTCCCTTATGTCTATGGACACAGGCTAGATATCATATTGGCAGCTTGAGTCACTGTGAATGAACAGACAAAGAATTAATGGACAGCTGGTTGAAATCCTTCATGTTGTGGCTTTAGGAAATAAACTGTTTTGTCAATCTAGTTCTCATAAAACAATCTAGTTTTCTATGTTCTCAGAAAACATATGCCAACCAGTGGAGCCTTGGAGTCTCCATATCGTCCATCTTGCTGTCTTTTCATGATGTATTTTGCTCCCTGTTGTACATGTATTTGTAGTTTATTTTATGCCAAGGACAAACTTATCAGGTAGAAGATTCCCCAGGTCCCAACAGCAAGTGCACAAACTTTGTGCAAAGGTCTTGGAGACTCCTCTTGCAAGATCTTCAATCAAATTCATGAGAATTGCACCCTCCCTATTTTTCTCTGACTCCTTTGTCTCAGCAGAGTGGGAGAACCATACATTTTCAAACTTGAAAAATTGTAAAATTTGGCAGGAAGTTGTCCTGAAAGCCATGGCCTTATGCTCACCTAGAAGCCATCCCAATGCCAGAAACCTGATCCCTGTCTAAGACAATTGTTCAATAAAACCAGCCTGGAAAAATCTCAGCCTTAGTCTTGGCTTGGTACTCTGTGCCATTCAGCCATCAGAACAAGCATCACTTCTTCAGAGGAGCCATTCCTGACCAGCCAACAGTAAGCAGTTTTTTGGATTCTTGCTATCACATTGCCCCATTTCACTTCCCTGTCTCATTGAATCTGGTATTTCCTTTCTTTCATATGTATATTGGTATGTGTTTATTATTGTTCTTCTGCAAAGGAAAGATAATTCCAGAAAATAAAGGTCACAGTCTGCTTTATTTGCTTATTCCAGCACTGGGTCAATTAGCCCCAGCTGTGTAACAAGCCATCCCTGAAAGTTAGTGGCCTGAAACAACAAACCATTTCTTGGTGTGCTTATGGTTCTGTGACTCAGCAATTTGGGAGGCGCTCTGCAAAGACTGTTTTTCTCTTCTCATCATGGTGTCAGCTGGATTCACTCATGTATTTGTAGTAAACAAATGGTCAATATGTTGCTCTCATCAGGCAGGGAAACCTGGACTCATTCATTTAGTGATGGTCACAGGGTTCCCATGAGCAACAAGGAAGGGTAAACCTCAATGATCAAGAACATTTTTGTTAGAGCCTGATTGTATGATACATGCTAATATCCCCATTGGCCAAAGCAGGTCACGTGGTCAAGCTCAGCCTAAAGGAGGAGAGAAATACACTCTTTTCATGGAGGAAATGTCAAAGTCACATTGCAAAGAGGCTACAGAATGGGAAACCAGATACAGAGATGGGAGAAATTGATGACCCTCTGCAATTTACAAGTGCATGATGCATGACAGTCACTCAGTAAATGTTTATTGAGTGGATAAATGCATGAGCAAATGAAAAACCAGTTATCCAAATCCACTAAGTGGAATCTCAGGTCCCTCATATAAGTTCTAGCTTATGATACTAAGTATCATGTTTAGAGGTTTTGGATCTGTCTTTAAAGAATTGACCTAAAGAAGCATAAAGATCGGCTAGAGTTAACAGTAGAGATGGTCATGTGGGAGTGTGTGCTTATTACAGCTCCTGTATCCACGATGGCGGAGGCACTTCAAAGAGAAAGCTAGAAAAGTGTGCCACAGACAACATCACCAGAGGCACAGCTCTGGCAATTTAGAAAATGAACAATAAATTCAAACGTCAGATACCAATGGGCTAGGTTTATGCAATCAGCCATAATTTGTATTTATGTCCTAAAAGCCATTTATTGACTTCTCTACATAATCAGTTCAATTCAGTTCAGTCGCTCAGTCGTGTTCAGCCCTTTGTGACCCCATGGACTGCAGCATGCCAGGCTTCCCTGTCCATCACCAACTCCCAGAGCTCATTCAAATTCATGTCCATCGAGTTGATGATGCCATCCCATTATGTCATCCTCTGTCAACCCTTCTCCTCATGCTTTCAATCTTTCCCAGAATCAGGGTCATTTCCAATGAATCAGTTCTTCGCATCAGGTGGCCAAAGTATTGGAGCATCAGCTTCAGCATCAGCCCTTCCAGTGAATATTCAGGACTGATTTCCTCTAGGATGGACTGCTTGGATCTCCTTGCAGTCCAAGGGACTCTCAAGAGTCTTCTCCAACACCACAGTTCAAAAGCATCAACTCTTCAGTGCTCTGCTTTCTTTATAGTCCAACTCTCACATCCATACATGACCACTGGAAAAACCATAGCTTTGACTAGATGGACCTTTGTTGGCAAAGTCATGTCTCTGCATTTTAATATACTGTCTAGGGAAGCCTGGTGGGCTGCCATCTATGGGGTCGCACAGAGTCGGAAATGACTGAAGCGACTTAGCAGCAGGAGCAGCAGGCTGGTCATAGCTTTTCTTCCAAGGAGCAAGCGTCTTTTAATTTCATGGCTGCAATCACCATCTGCAGTGATTTTGGAGCCCCCCAAAATAAAGTCTCTCACTGTTTCCATTGTTTCCCCATCTATTTGCCATGAAATGATGGGACTGGATACCATGATCTTAGTTTTCTGAATGTTGAGTTTTAAGCCAACTTTTTCACTCTCCTCTTTCACTTTCATCAAGAGGCTATTTAGTTCTTCTTCTCTTTCTGCCATAAGGGTGGTGTCTTCTGCATATCTGAGATTATTGATATTTCTCCCAGGAATCTTGATTCCAGCTTGTGCTTCATCCAGCCTGGCATTTCACATGATATACTCTGCATATAAGTTAAATAAGCAGGGTGACAATATACAATCTTAACGTACTCCTCTCCTGATTTGGAACCAGTCTGTTGTTCCATATCCAGTCTAAATGTTGCTTCTTGACCTGCATACAGATTTCTCAGAAGGCAGGTCAGATGGTCTGGTATTCCCATCTCTTGAAGAATTTTCCAGAGTTTGTTGTGATATACACAAAGACCTTGGTGTAGTTAATAAAGCAGAAGTAGGTGTTTTTCTGGAACTCTTTTGCTTTTTTGATGATCCAGCAGATGTTGGCATTTTGATCTCTGGTTCCTCTGCCTTTTCTAAATCCAGCTTGAACATCTGGAAGTTCATAGTTCATGTACTATTGAAGACTGGCTTAGAAAATTTTGAACATTACTTTGCCAGCATGTGAGATGAGTGTAATTGTGTGTTAGTTTGAGCATTCTTTGGCATTGCCTTTCTTTGGGATTGGAATGAAAACTGACCTTTTCCAGTCCTATGGCCACAGGTGAGTTTTCCAAATTTGCTGACATATTGAGTGCAGCACTTTCACAGCATCACCTTTTAGGATTTGAAATAGCTCAACTGGAATTCTATCATCTCCACTAGCTTTGTTCATAGGAATGCTTTCTAAGGCCCACTTGACTTGGCATTCCAGGATGTCTGGCTCTAGGTGAGTGTCACACCACTATGATTATCTGGGTTGTAAAGATCTTTTTTGTATAGTTTTTCTGTGTGTTCTTGCCACCACTTCTTAATATCTTCTGCTTCTGTTAGGTCCATACCATTTCTGTCTTTTATTGAGCCCATCTTTGCATGAAATGTTCCCTTGGTATCTCTAACTTTCTTGAAGAGATCTCTAGTCTTTCCCATTCTGTTGTTTTCCTCTATTTCTTTGCACTGATCCCTAAGGAAGGCTTTCCTATCTCTCCTTGCTATTCTTTGGAACTCTGCATTGAAATGGGTATATCTTTCCTTTTCTCCTTTGCTTTTCACTTCTGTTCTTTTCTCAGCTATTTGTAAGGTCTCCTCAGACAACCATTTTGCCTTTTTGCATTCATTTTTTTGGGGGATGGCCTTGATCCCTGCCTCCTGAACAATGTTGTGAACCTCTGTCCATAGTTCTTCAGGCACTCTGTCTATCAGATCTAATCCATTGAATCTATTTGTCACTTCCACTGTATAGTCATAAGGGATTTGATTTAGGTCATACCTGAATGGTCTAGTGCTTTTCCCTACTTTCTTCAATTTAAGTCTGAATTTGGTAATAAGGAGTTCATGATCTGAGCCACAGTCAGCTCCTGGTCTTGTTTTTGCTGAATGTATAGAGTCTCTCCATCTTTGGCTGCAAAGAATATAATCAGCCTGATTTCAGTATTGACCATGTGGTGATGTCCATGTGTAGAGTCTTCTCTTGTGTTGGAAGAGGGTGTTTGCTATGACCAGTGCGTTCTCTTGCTCTGTTAGCCTTTACCCTGCTTTATTTTGTACTTCAAGGCCAAATTTTCCTGTTATGACATAATATTATGGAGTAATATTAGTAATATGGACTAATAGTACTAACAAAGTATTATGTTACTCTACATAATAGTTTTTTTTAATGCTCATTTATTAGGCCAAGTCGGCTCAAGTTGCTGCCCATGCTATCTTCATTGCATCACAGGAATCTTTCGCTGAGGTTCAGGGACTCTGTATTTGTGGTGGGCACGTTTAGTTGCTTCACAGCCTGTGGGATCTTAGTTCCCCTACTAGTGATCAAACCCACATCTCCTGAGTTGCAAGGCAGATTCTTAAGCACTGGATCACCAGGGAAGTTCCAGAACAGAGATTCAAATCAGAGGAATCCCCACTTTGTTATAATAAGCCCAAGTCCATCATGTTCTACATTTTGTTGCTAAAGACTCATGCTAGCTCAAGTCAAGTTTTAAGACATATGCCACACTCTTGCGCTACAAAGATAGGGAACATTTATATAAATATATAGACGGGGTGGGGGAAAGCCTTTCACTACTTGACATTTCAAATTTCTCCCTCTCTCTCCTCCCAGTCTAATTTTATTTACATCTCTTATACTGCAATTTTGGTGATAACTATATCCTCTCCAAATTCTGATAAAAGTGATCCTTAGACCAGCCACATTTACTTCTTAATATGATTCCACACACATAGTCTTATTTGGAGATTTTAGGGACCCCTTTTCTCTGCCAGATTGAGAGGCAACAGAGTCAAAAATCTGAGGAGCCAACTATTAGCTTTATTGTCAATGAAGCTGTTTTGGAGGATATGGCTTAGATATGCAGCAACACAAGATTACTGATGCTGAACCCCAGAATTGGGCTCCCTGCCTGGTCAGAGGCTCACAGCATAACCACGATACTTTCCTCACAGGGACTTGTTCTAAACATGAAGACCAGGAGGAGCAAACTGGAATTCTAATTTCCAAATTTGGAAATAAGAAAGAAGAGAGAAGCTAAACCAAGAATTTCCCTGCTTCTTTTCAGTGAATGACTACTTATCCTTCTAGAGAGAGAAGTGAGGTTGAGGGTGGAAAAATCAGGGAAAGAAGCCAAAGGGGTTTCTCCATGCCAGTGCCTTGAACCCATTATATATTTTCTCATTTGCATTGAGAGATCCAAGTTTCTTATACCAAGTTCCCTAGAATAAAGGTTAGGGCCATGTATGTATTCCCAGCTCACTAGATATATCCATATGTGGGCTGAGTGTCACTGTCTTAGGTTTGGGATTAAGAAAAAATGGTTTGAGACTTTCTCATGCTGTATCATATTAACTGTTGCATCCTATATTGCTCAAGTCTTTCTCCTGCCAAGTTGCAGCAGGAGTGAAGACAAGAACTCCTTGACTTGCTGGCATTTTGGGCTGTAGCACTGAGTATTCCAGCTATGTTTTGAAATAAGGGCTTCCTCTCTCTGAGGTGCTGAGCTAGACTGACCCATCAATACAGGCTTCATTGAGAGGTGCTTCTGTACCAAGTGATAGAGTAGCACAAAGAAGTGTCACTAAGTAGGGAGGAATGGCCTGGGTCATGCTCCCCTGTGCTGCATGATTTACTGTGGGAGGGTGCAGACGTGCCCAGCCCCCATCTCACCTGCTGAACTGCCAAGGATATTATTTCCAATGTGTGGTAAATAAGAGTATTTTAAAATAATTGTTACCTTCTTAAGTGTATCTAGAGGAATCTAAACACTTGAGCAATGTGACATTCACTGTCTCCAGTTTGAAACACACAAGTTTTTAACAGTACATGAGTTCCTTTTCTTTCTGAACTCAAATTTCCATTCCACTTCCCACACATAATTTTATCCTAATGTAATGTATTTTAAGCTTGAAACTGTTTTATACAAAACCCTATTATGCTTTTCTAAATGAAAAGTATTATATATAAATGGATTTGTCCCTTTGCATTGCCTGTTAGCATAAGGCTCTAAGAATTAACTTTTTTCTGTATGAGATATTAAAATTATTATTTTGTATTTAATCAAGACAGCAAATATGTTTTAAATTCTGAACAATATTGATTAAAAAATAAGATATTATAGTAAATATTTCTTAATGAGAGAAAAGAGATTTTAGCTTAGATGGTGTGTTTTAAACAAGCGTCAATTATTGTTAGAATGAGGTGGGATTCACCATCAATTTTACTTTTCTCTTTTTGTCTTTAAAATGTAAATAATGGCCAGCTATATTTAAGATTTGTTATAACAATGCCACTCAATTCTTTGAATGCTTTCTGAGTTACACACTAAAAAAAAAAAAATAGGGATTTATCATTAAAAATTATTGCTAGTCATCTATTGACGACTCAGATTACATTGCCCTTCAATTTTATTGAAAACAAATTAGAAACTACATGTCTTACAAAGGATTGATTTCTAAATCATTAGTCATTTACTTTCTCAAAACCAATAACAGCATTTCAAATCTGTTACTTTATTTACTGCCCTGATGATTTTTACTCCCTAAGGTGATGCTTCTTAGTGAGAATTGGAGTGGTGTGAGATGTGTTTTCCTTTCGTAAAGCTGGGAGAAAAAGGAACACTGTCACCACCTTAGCCACTTATCAGGTAATCTTTAATCTGAAGATTGATTTCCATAAAACTATACCTGCCTGGTAACCAAGGTTGTTGTGATAAGGCTACTCTCTGAAATAGAAAAGCTCAGATTTATAGTATTTGCTGAGTTCCCTGTTGTAAATATACCCATGATATGCATCTGATATCACTGAACTGCAGAGCTGGGGAAAAAAGGTACCGTCAGCTCTCAGGAGCCAGTAGAAGCTGAACATCCACTGCTCTGTACCCCTTAGAAAGTCATCATCTAGGCTAATTTGAATACTGCTGCTCTAGATCACTGTAAGTCTCCGTTTCAATCTTAGCATGTTTTTTTTAAAATCAAAAGGCAATTTAAATAATGATTATCTCTTACAACCCAGAAGGTGCATTATGCAGATAAAGGAACTGCAGTTCATAAAGAACAAGTAACCTGCTCAAGGTCATACAGCTAGTTTGTGAGAAGAACTAAGCCAAGAATTCAGATTTTGTACTTTCAAAGTTGTTATCGAGTCCACAGGTTAGTTTTTTTCTAGAATCCTGCAATCTCAGAGTTGGAAGGGGCCATGTGAACATTTCATTCCCTGTCCACTACTTGCAGGCTTCCCAGGAGGCGCTCTTGGTGAAGAACCCATGGATTTGAGATCCCTGGGTCAAGAAGATTCCCTGGAGGAGGGCGTGGCAGCCCACTGCAGAATTCTTGCCTGGAGAATCCCATGGACAGAGGGGCTGGTGGTGGGCTGTAGTCCATAGGGTTGGACACGATTGTAGCGACTTAGCATGCACGCATGCCACTACTTGCAGGAACCCCCCTCCCTAACATTCTCTAGAGACAAGCATCTAGTTTCTGGTGAAATATTCCCAGAAATGTTGGTTCTTACCTTTATGGTGTGTTCAGTTTCATTTTTTGACCAGCATTATTGCCCCACTCCCTTCTTTTTTTACAGTGACCAAATTCCTTTTCATGTTAATTTCAGTAAGCTATTTCTGACCTGCCTTCTGAAGACTCTGGGTTAAACCTAACTGTTCTTTCATGGGACTGACTTCAGCTATTGAAGGATTTTAATTGTAATTTCAGTCCCCTGTTTGAGCTCTCAGTGCAAGAGGTAAACGGAGTCAATGCAGCCAGTGGTTTATATTGGGGTGTATGGGCTATGAAAATCCTTGGTCATCTAATGGAGCCTCTCTGACATTATTTGAGGTATACACTATCTCACCCTTGGCACTGAAGCACCAACATTCTACCTACAGAAATTTGAGTCTGCAACCTAAGATAAAACACATCTCCCCTTATGTACTCCATGCCTTTCCAAAGCCAACTTCAGCGCTTCACTTTACTTCCAAATTGTATGTTTATTTAGCCAAATTCATTTTCTCTGCCTAAGATGGTGTAGAAGTTTATATGTTATTCAAAGGGCATGGTTGAAGAGCAAACTAAAGCTTATATCACTGATTGATTTTTTCTAATTATGTCACTTTCCCTAGCTAAGCATGCAAATGGCTTCAGTGTTTTTCATGAAGCATTTTACTAGACTATAATGTGAGCTAGAACAATATAATTGATGACTAAAAGTTAATATTTTTGCTCTAAGTTCAGGAAGAAGACAGAGATATTCGGAACACTTCTGTTCAACATTGTACTAAGAAATTAGGCAAGAAAGAGAAATAAAAGTCATATATATTGGAAAGGAAGAAGTAATTATTTCTATTTGAAGATGGCATGATCTTACATGTAAGAAGTCCTATCAGTTCAATTCAGTTCAGTCACTCAGTCGTGCCTGACTCTTTGAGACCCCATGGACTGCAGCACGCCAGGCCTCCCTATCTATCACCAACTCCCAGAGCTTGCTGAAACCCATGTCCATTGAGTCGATGATGCCATCCAACCATCTCATCTTCTGTCATCCCCTTCTCCTCCCTCCTTCAATTTTTCCCAACATCAAGGTCCTTTCCAATGAGTCAATTCTTTGTATCAGGTAGCCAAAGTATTGGAGTTTCAGCTTCAGCATCAGTCCTTCCAGTGAATATTCAGGACTGATTTCCTTTAGGATTGGCTGGTTGGATCTCCTTGCAGTCCAAGGGACTCTCAAGAGTCATCTTCAACACAGTTCAAAAGCATCAATTCTTCAGCACTCAGCTTTCTTTATAGTCCAAATCTCACTTCCATACATGACTACTGGAAAAACCATAGCTTTGACTAAATGGACTTTGTTTGCAAAGTAATGTCTCTGCTTTTTAATATGCTGTCTAGGTTGGTCATAGCTTTTCTTCCAAGGAGCAAGCATCTTTTAATTTCATGGCTACAGTTGCCATCTGCAATGATTTTGTAGCCCCCCAAAATAAAGTCTCTCACTGTTCCCATTGTTTCCCCATTTATTTGCCGTGAAGTGATGGGACCAGATGCCATGATTTTAGTTTTCTGATTACTGAGTTTTAAGCCAACCTTTTCACTCTCCTCTTTTACTTTCATCAAGAGGCTCTTTAGTTCTTCTTTGCTTACTGCCATAAGGGTGATGTCATCTGCATATCTGACGTTATTGATATTTCTCCTGGCAATCTTGATTCCAGCTTGTGCTTTATTCAGCCCAGCATTTCACATGATATACTCTGCATATAAGTTAAATAAGCAGGGTACAGCCTTGATGTACTCCTTTCCTGATTTGGAACCAGTTCATTGTTCCATGTCCAGTTCTAATTGTTACTTCTTGACCTGCATACAGATTTCTCAGTAGGCAGGTCAGGTGGTCTGGCATTCCCATCTCTTGAGGAATTTTCCACAGTGTGTTGTGATCTACACAGTCAAAGGCTTTGGCATAGTCAATAAAGCAGAAGTAGATGTTTTTCTGGAATTCTTTTGTTTTTCGATGATCCAAAGGATGTTGGCAATTTTAATCTCTGGTTCTTCTGCCTTTTCTAAATCCAGATTTAGAAAAAGAAGTCCTATGGAATGCACTAAAAAACATAACTAATAAATTCAGCGAGATAGAAAATCTATGTATGAGTCAATTGTACTTCTATGCACTAGCAATGAACAACTGAAAGAAGAAATCAGAAAAATAATTTCATTTGCAATAGAATCAAAAAGAATACAGTACTTAGGGATAAAGAGTTGTAAGAGTTGTGCACTGAAAACTTAAAAATATTGTTGAAATTAATTGAAAAAAGATTATAAATAAGTGGAAAGACATTCTATGTTCATGGATAGGAAAATAATATTGTTAAGATGATAATATCCCATAAATTGATCTACATATTTAATGCAGCTCTTACTAAGAATCCAAGTGCCTACTTCTGCAGAAACTGACAAGCTGATCTTAGCTTTTATATTGAAACTCAAGGGACTGAGAATAAGTCTTCAAAAAGAAAAACTTGGAAGACTTATATTTCCCAATAAGTTATACGAAGCCTATTGGTTCTGTTTCAGGAGAACCGTAACTAATGCACACATACAAAGCAATCTGATACTTGATCTGAGGCTCTTTGGAAAGCTCTCCTCCTTCATGACAGACCTCCTTCCTTAAGCTTGTTTCTAGAGAATCTGCCATTAGATTAGAAGTCCAGGTAAGTAGATATACAATACATTTTCAAAGAGATAGAAACCAGAAAATCAATTCCCTAGCATTTTAATGCAGTGTTTGTGATTAACACTACCCAATAAGGCAGTAAAGTTCTGGATATTTCCAGTCAAGAGTAGGGTCTGAACAACCTGAGGGATCATGTCACTAAGTGGAGCTTCAAGGTCAGCAGAAAGTGGAGTGAAAGTGTTAGTCTATCAGCTGTGTCCAGCTCTTTGTGACTCCATGGACTATAGCCTGCCAGGCTCCTCTGTTCATGGAATTTTCCAGGCAAGAATACTGGAGTCCCATTCACTGGAGTTGCCATTCCCTTCTCCAGGGGCTCTTTCCAACCCAGGGATCAAACCTGCATCTCTTACATCTCCTGCACTGGCAGGCAGATTCTTTACCATCTGAGCTACCAGTTAGCAGAGGCCACAGTTAAATTTGTGGCTACTGGCACCGAACACAAGTAAGAGGGGTGGAGGTGGGTGGAGAATTTTGCTAGCTGTTGAAGAGGCTCTAATAACTTATAAATGCCTAATTAGCATATGTCACCAAAGAATTCTTTAAGTTGTCTGCTGGTAATTGGCCCAGGAAAGTCACAGATGGCTTACAATCTTTGAGAAGAAACAGTCTTTCCATTCTGCATTATGTCATAGCCTAGACAACGTACTTCAGTATGACAAAGTTGAAGATAATCCTTGGAGATTTGTGTCCCTGAAATGCTAATGCTGTCAGCAAATGAAGGGAATCAATTCTTTAATTGTACATTCTGTCACATTCTGGAAATGTAACATGTTATTTAAGAACAGAGTCCTGGGTGATTAGGATGCTTCTAAAGCTATGGTTAAATAATTTTAAGAAGTAAGAGGGTATTTTGTAAACCATTGTGGCAAACTGTTGATATATACCATTCATTTTCCCAAGTAAATGCAAATAGATACAAGTCTGTGTGCAAGGGTATACTAAGAAATTTGTTGTTCCTTAGTTGCTAAGTCATGTCTGACTGTGAGACCCCATGAACTGCAGCACAGAGTCTTTCCCAATGAGTCGGCTCTTTTCATCAGGTGGCCAAAGTATTGGGGTTTCAGCATCAATCCTTCCAATGAATACTCAGAGTTGATTTCCTTTAGGATTGACTGGTTTGATCTCCTTGCAGTCCGGAGACTCTTAAGAGTCTCCTCCAGCACCACAATTTGAAAGCATCAATTCTTCAGTGCTCAGCCATCTTTATGGTCCAACTCTCACATCCATACATGACTACTGGAAAAATTATAGCTTTGAGTATACGGACCTTTGTTGGCAAAGTGATGTCTCTGCTTTTTAATATGCTGCCTAATACAAGGGATAACTATACTCATGTAAAGTAAGCAGCTATTTTGAGTATTGAAAACAGGATGGTATTAGGGTTTGGGGTTGCAGAGAGTGGAAGAGACACAGTCTTGTTAATGATCCTTAAATCCTAAACAGAGCAGAGGCCATGACCCTCTCTCTGTACTTAGAACAGATATGCTACAGGCAGGTAGAAGGGATAATGAATCCTTTCAGGAAGTATGCAAACACAATGGCCTGCATTATCCTTTCATACCCTCGCTTTTGAGTGGGTCTTGGGACAGTTTTGGTAAGAGCATTGCTGGATTGAGAATTTAAAGGCTCAGCCTTCCTAATGTGTCACACTTCTTATCTGTTCTAGACCTAGAAGCTCTTAGGGAAGATTTAACATCAGAGATATTGATAGTGAGTAATCAATCTGTGAAATTATTAAATTACATACTGGGGATTCTTCTTGGTATTATAGAAAGAGGCCAATGATCCATATTTAATAGTAGCTTCCCTTTTAGAAAGAAAGTTTCATTCCAACTGACTCACTGGGGTGGCTTCACTAGGCAGAAAGGATGTCGATTGGCAAAAGAAACCATAGGAACAAGAGTCAGTGAGACAAAGGTCGTCTAAGGGGTATTTGAGATTTCAACTGTTGGAACTTTTTTGTTATTCTGAGTAAGAAATGATTGAAAGGCAGAAAGGTTTGTAGTAAAGAGTGTAGCGTAGAATCATCTAGAAATAGAAGCCTCTGCTTTTGAAAACGCATGGAAATTTTTCCTTTCCTTGTTAAGAGTAGAGAGGCTAACTTTTTCAGAGGGCTGTCATTCTGTCAAAGTTTTGAGATTTTTATCTTTCAAGCTAAGCTAAGGAATTATTCTTCCAGAGCCTCCTTTCCTCACTGCGTTGGCCAGTGTCTTCGTATATATCAGGCACAGAGGTGCCCTTGTTCTTGGGTTTACCTAATCACTTAATATGAAAAGCTATTATTTTGGTCTGAAATTTTTTCTTTCTGAGTCAAAATGCCATCAAAGTGTTCAGCAAGCCCTGTTAATTTAGGAGGTGGGCAGACAGTCTTTCTGTCCTCTACCTAAAAGTGCCACCTCTGGTTTAAGAACATCAACAGTGAGTAATGGCATTATTAGGATATCTTTGTCCCTGTCAAAACTACAGTATTTCCTATGAGATTTCTTTAAGCAGTTTCTGAAATCGGAGATTGATTTATTCATTTTCTCTTTATAAGGCTGGATTGTCAACGAGTCAGTTTTAACAAGAAAGACCTCAGGGATAGCTGTTAATTATTCTATAATCAATACACTGCAGTTTCTAACCCAGTTCCAAATCTTTAGGTCTCACAAGACAGTGAGCCAATTGATAGTGATCAGGCAATCCAGGATTATAAGATCATAGGGCAGTTCTAAATACTTCATTGAACTGTTTTCCATTATGTGTGTGTGTGTGTGTGTGTGTGTGTGTGTGTGTGTATAGTTGATTTACTGTGTAGTGTTAATTTCTGGTGTATAGCAAAGCAATCCATATATATTCTTTTTCTGATTCTTCTCCATTGTAGATTATTACAAGGCATTGAATATAGATTCCTGAGCTATACAGTAGGACTTTGTTGTTTATTTTATATGTACTAGTATGTGTCTGTTAATCCTAAGCTCCTAATTTATCCCTTCCCTCCCCTTCCCATCTTTCCCCTTTGGGAAACATAGCCTTGTTTTCTGTCTGTGGGTAGGTTTATATTTTGTAAATAAGTTCATTTTTATAATGTTTTAGGCTATATATAAGTGATGTCAGCAAGAGAGTTCCAGAAAAACATCTATTTCTGCTTTCTTGACTATGCCAAAGCCTTTGACTGTGTGGATCACAATAAACTGTGGAAAACTCTGAAAGAGATGGGAATACCAGACCACCTGACCTGCCTCTTGAGAAATCTGTATGCAGGTCAGGAAGCAACAGTTAGAACAACAGACTGGTTCCAAATACGAAAAGGAGTACGTCAAGGCTGTATATTGTCACCCTGCTTATTTAACTTATATGCAGAGTACATCATGAGAAACGCTGGACTGGAAGAAACACAAACTGGAATCAAGATTGCCGGGAGAAATATCAATAACCTCAGATATGCAGATGACACCACCCTTATGGCAGAAAGGGAAGAGGAACTCAAAAGCCTCTTGATGAAAGTGAAAGTGCAGAGTGAAAAAGTTGGCTTAAAGCTCAACATTCAGAAAACAAAGATCATGGCATCCAGTCCCATCACTTCATGGGAAATAGATGGGGAAACAGTGGAAACAGTGTCAGACTTTATTTTTCTGGGCTCCAAAATCACTGCAGATGATGACTGCAGCCATGAAATTAAAAGACGCTTACTCCTTGGAAGGAAAGTTATGACCAACCTAGATAGCATATTGAAAAGCAGAGACATTACTTTGCCAACAAAGGTTCGTCTAGTCAAGGCTATGGTTTTTCCTGTGGTCATGTATGGATGTGAGAGTTGGACTGTGAAGAAGGCTGAGCGCCGAAGAATTGATGCTTTTGAACTGTGGTGTTGGAGAAGACTCTTGAGAGTCCCTTGGACTGCAAGGAGATCCAACCAGTCCATTCTGAAGGAGATCAGCCCTGGGATTTCTTTGGAAGGAATGATGCTAAAGCTGAAACTCCAGTACTTTGGTCACCTCATACGAAGAGTTGACTCATTGGAAAATACTCTGATGCTGGGAGGGATTGGGGGCAAGAGGAGAAGGGGTCGACAGAGGATGAGATGGCTGGATGGCATCACTGACTCGATGGACTTGAGTCTGAGTGAACTCTGGGAGTTGGTGATGGACAGGGAGGCCTGGCGTGCTGCGATTCATGGGGTCGCGAAGAGTCAGACACGACTGAGCAACTGAACTGAACTGAACTGAAGTGATGTCATATGATATTTGTCTTTCTTTGACTTACTTAGTATAATAACCTCTAGGTCCATTCATTTTGCTGCAAATGGCATTATTTCATTGGTTATATAGAAAAATAATAGTTTTGTATGTAACTTGTAACTAATCATTTTATTAAGCTCTTTTGCTAATCTCAATAATTTTTCAGAGTCCTCTTGAGTTTTCCAAATAGATAAAATTAGGTGAAAGGAAGTGAAATCCAGCCCCTCCTTCCCATACCACAAAACTTCATCCTTCTTGCTTTTGTATTCACCCATTATCTTTCTTCCCCCAGAAGTTGTGGTGAGCTAATCTTATTACCAATCAGAGTTCTTGGACTCTTTAATCAATCAAAATTGATGAGACCAGATGAGAAATTCAGGCAAGGCTTTATTGGATTTAGCAGTGTAGCAGAAGGGAGCAAAGACAAGTAACTGACTCCCTTGCTCACTCATGAGGTGGGGTGAGCTGATCCCTCGTATGAAATGTGGGTAGGGGCAGGTCTAGGGTCTGGCCAGAGGGGTGACTTGGGTGGTGTGCCCACCCACTTGGTGGTTCTATGTACAGGGTGCATACATTTTTATTTTTCTCTCTGTTCCTCAGAGGTAGCAGTTGGGTTTTTGGTCTTCTTGTATCTTGTTGTTCATAAGTCACCCAACTGGGCATGCATACAGTTATTTTTAGTCCCTTATAGTTTCTTTATATTTTATTGCTGGAGGAGACAGCAAAGGGTCTCAGATCCCAGCCTGTATCAATCTGATTGATCATAATCTAGGACAGTTGATGGGAACACCTCTATTATTGATACAACAACAATAGAAATAGTTACCTTTTTTGTGTTATATTTATATAAGATTTTGGTTATTGGGGTTATGAAAGTGAAAGTGTTAGTCACTCAGTCATGTCCTAGTCTTCACAGCTCCATGGACTGTAGCTTTCCAGGCTCCTCTGTCCATGAGATTATCCAAGCAAGAATACTGGAGTGGTTGCCATTCCCTTCTCCAGGGGATCTTCCTGATGCAGGGATCAAACCCTGGTCTCCTGCATAGGAGGCAGATTCTTTACTGTCTGAGCCCCCTATACCAGCTTCAAAAAAAAAAAAAAAATTGGGAATCTTTCTCTTTTCATGGAAAAGTTAAAACAATATAGGTATTGCCTGCTCCTTGAAGGATTCATATATATTCATCTGGGTCTATTATACATCATAAAAATTGTTTTTTGAAATTCAACTTCTATGAGAAATAGATTTAAGGGCCTAGATCTGATAGATAGATAGATAGAGTGCTTGATGAACTATGGAATGAGGTTTGTGACATTGTACAGGAGACAGGGATCAAGACCATTCCCATAGAAAAGAAATGCAAAAAAGCAAAATGGCTGTCTGGGGAGGCCTTACAAATAGCTGTGAAAAGAAGAGAAACAAAAAGCAAAGGAGAAAAGGAAAGATATAAACATCTGAATGCAGAGTTCCAAAGAATAGCAAGAAGAGATAAGAAAGCCTTCTTCAGCGATCAATGCAAAGAAATAGAGGAAAACAACAGAATGGGAAAGACTAGGGATCTCTTCAAGAAAATCAGGGATACCAAAGGAACATTTCATGCAAAGATGAGCTTGATAAAGGACAGAAATGGTATGGACCTAACAGAAGCAGAAGATATTAAGAAGAGATGGCAAGAATACACAGAAGAACTGTACAAAAAAGATCTTCACGACCCAGATAATCACAATGGTGTGATCACTGACCTAGAGCCAGACATCCTGGAATGTGAAGTCAAGTGGGCCTTAGAAAGCATCACTAAGAACAAAGCTAGTGGAGGTGATGGAATTCCAGTTGAGCTATTCCAAATCCTGAAAGATGATGCTGTGAAAGTGCTGCACTCAATATGCCAGCAAAGTTGGAAAACTCAGCAGTGGCCACAGGACTGGAAAAGGTCAGTTTTCATTCCAATCCCGAAGAAAGGCAATGCCAAAGAATGTTCAAACTACTGCACGATTGCACTCATCTCACACTCTAGTAAAGTAATGCTCAAAATTCTCCAAGCCAGTCTTCAGCAACATGTGAACCGTGAACTTCCTGATGTTCAAGCTGGTTTTAGAAAAGGCAGAGGAACCAGAGATCAAATTGCCAACATCCGCTGGATCATGGAAAAAGCAAGAGAGTTTCAGAAAAACATCTATTTCTGCTTTATTGACTATGCCAAAGCCTTTGACTGTGTGGATCACAATAAACTGTGGAAAACTCTGAAAGAGATGGGAATACCAGACCACCTGATCTGCCTCTTGAAAAATTTGTATGCAGGTCAGGAAGCAACAGTTAGAACTGGACATGGAACAACAGACTGGTTCCATATAGGAAAAGGAGTATGTCAAGGCTGTATATTGTCACCCTGTTTATTTAACTTATATGCAGAATACATCATGAGAAATGCTGGACTGGAAGAAACACAAGCTGGAATCAAGATTGCTGGGAGAAATCTCAATAACCTCAGATATGCAGATGACACCACCCTTATGGCAGAAAGGGAAGAGGAACTCAAAAGCCTCTTGATGAAAGTGAAAGTGGAGAGTGAAAAAGTTGGCTTAAAGCTCAACATTCAGAAAACAAAGATCATGGCATCCGGTCCCACCACTTCATGGGAAATAGATGGGGAAACAGTGGAAACAGTGTCAGACTTTATTTTTCTGGGCTCCAAAATCACTGCAGATGATGACTGCAGCCATGAAATTAAAAGACGCTTACTCCTTGGAAGGAAAATTATGACCAACCTAGATAGCATATTCAAAAGCAGAGACATTACTTTGCCAACAAAGGTTCGTCTAGTCAAGGCTATGGTTTTTCCTGTGGTCATGTATGGATGTGAGAGTTGGACTGTGAAGAAGGCTGAGCGCCGAAGAATTGATGCTTTTGAACTGTGGTGTTGGAGAAGACTCTTGAGAGTCCCTTGGACTGCAAGGAGATCCAACCAGTCCATTCTGAAGGAGATCAGCCCTGGGATTTCTTTGGAAGGAATGATGCTAAAGCTGAAACTCCAGTACTTTGGCCACCTCATGCAAAGAGTTGACTCATTGGAAAAGACTCTGATGCTGGGAGGGATTGGGGGCAGGAGGAGAAGGGGACGACAGAGGATGAGATGGCTGGATGGCATCACTGACTCGATGGACGTGAGTCTGAGTGAACTCTGGGAGTTTGTGATGGACAGGGAGGCCTGGCGTGCTGCGATTCATGGGGTCGCAAAGAGTCGGACACGACTGAGCGACTGATCTGATCTGATAGAGGAAGGAGAGAAATAGGCATCCTTGATTATCATCCAAAATTCTTTATAATTCTTAAGTACATTTTGATCATTTACATTATTAACAAAATTTATCAATTTTATTCAATTTAAAGTTTTTCAATTTTCATTTTGTTATAAACTCTTATTCATTTCTAATAGAAGATAGCTCCCTCACCCCCAATGCATGCTCTTATTCTCTTTTTTCCCAAGATATACACATTTCTAGATGTATGATTAGTTTCTAGAACCACTCTGCTTTGTTAATAATTTTTCTTTACCTTCTAATTCATTCATTTATGCTTTCGTCTATCATTCTTCTCTCCTACTGAAGTATATTTTGTCTCTTCCCTAACTTCTTGATTTTAATGATTATTTCCTTTTATTTATTTTTTGGCATTTAAAAATGAAAGAATTGATGATGATATAAATTCCTTTGAATGCAGTTTTGACCATATTTCATAAATTTGATTTGCAGAGGTTTTTATAGTAGCTATTCTCTAAAAATCTGTAACTGCAACGGTCTTTTCCTCTGTGATCTAAAGCTTCTTAGAATGTTTTAAAATTTCTAGTTTTTTTTCTAGATTTAAGTGTTTCTTACTAATTTTAATTTTCCTTGCTTTGTTTACCCATCATCCAGTTTAAGAATGTTTGCTTCCTAAGAAGGTAGGATTGAGCTGTACTTTCTATAGAGTTTCCAATTACTTGGAGTGGTCCTTGCTTTCTCTAGTTCCCTAATGATACTTATTTTAGTTTGTTTGGTGCCATAGTTTTATTGTTTTATTTATTTATTCTTTGTGCCTTGCAGAATGCAGGATATTAGTTCCCTGACAAGGGATCAAACCTGTGCCCCCCTGCATTGGGAGTTTGGAGTCTTAACCACTAGACCTCTAGGGGAATCCCTGTTCGGGATCTGGGGTGGAGAGTTATGTCTATTTCTGTACCTATCTCAGTTGTACAAACAACTTAAAGATACAGCCCATATTTTATAATTGTTTCTGTTTCCCCATATTACTTATTATTAGTTGATCAGTAAATATATGTGTACTTCTTTATATCTCAGAGATGGTGAGACTGATACAGAATGTAAACAGATCAAAGCCCTTGTTAAGAGTTGTTGATGTGATTAACCTTTTTACTAAAATCTATTTATATGATGCATTCTTCTGATTGTGAGAAATCCTGCTTTCCTGGTAATGACCATGAGCATGAAAACTCATGATTGTTAACACTATTTATGGAACACATCTACATTCCAGGCACTGCTTTAAGAACTTTATATGTTATTTCATATTTCTTCACAATAGCTCTTTCAGGTAGATATGGTAATTATCTTCAGTGCCCAGATGAGGGAAATGAAGCTCAAGGTCAAGACCATGTTCAGGCTCTTACAGGTGGTACAGATGATGCCTTGATTGGATTCCATATTTGTCTATCCCTTCTCCTCCTGCTCCACATTAGATTCTGTTAATTTACTCTCCTACTTACTTACTCATTCTCTCTTTTATTCTGCCCAACATTCAAACAGCTAAATGTTGGCTGATTTATTTTGCCAGATACAGGACTAAAAGGCAAGGAATGTGAACGTGCATAAAACATGGCTCCTGCTTTTGGTGACCTTCCAGAGTCCAATGGGGCCTTTTCTCTGACATGTACCAAATTGTATGCTGTTACAGAATGTGCTCATTGTATCTAGGCTTCCCTACAGTCCCTTCACTTCAGTGTTCTCTGCTCCCGTGCTGTTCAGGTGTTAACCGTTTGCCCAAACGGATTCAGATCCCTTGCTGTGAGAGTCAGGGCATATAGAGTCATTGTATGCTCTTTGTATGTGCAGAAAGAACCCAGGATTTTAATAGCCTCTCTCTACCCACCTTCAACTTTATTTCCCTCAGGAAAATAACATGAACTCAAAGCCAAAGACAATTATAACAATGTTATTTCTTATGGAGAAAATTGATGTTGCCAACCTGCAATACACGCCAGACTCCTGAAACTTACACAGAAATCACTCTTGAAGGGCAGGGAAGACTAGCTTCAGAAACATGTTTTATATGAAGGAAAATAACCAGACTATTTCTTTACCTAGACTGTTTGGTCATCTGGGCTCAGAATAGGCTTAGAGAAATCACAACCATAAGCTCTTTCCTTCTGCATGTCCACCTCCAGGCGCCCAACTCAGAGCCTACATAAATGCCACAGCTCCACACGTGTACCACTCTGTACCACCTAGAGTGACAAAGATTGGACCAGGGAAGAAAAATGCAGAGGGGCCCCCCATAACCTGTCTCACTGAATTGAATGAAATCTTCCACAGGCTTTGGATGTTGCTGGGAGATTTCAGCTGTTAAAGTATCACTCTCAGTAATGTCATCACCACCTCTCATCATCTCCTGTCGCTTCACTCTACTTTTTTTCTTACTAGCCTAACCTTTAATAATTACATGACTATCCATCTATTTCTAGTGTTCCTCCCCATATTAAATAATGCAGCCACTTTGTTTTGTCTATTTTTGTACACATGATGCTAAAGCAGTGCCTCACAGATGGTCAGCTCTCAGCACATATTTGTTCAGCGATTGAATGAACCATGATGAATCGTTATGATGATCCACACTGTTTTCATCTTATTTACCACCATCTTCTCCAGCTACTTTATCATCATGCATGTCAACATCTTCATTTTCTCACAATCTTTTGTGTCACTGGTACTTTATAGTTCTCCTTGGGCCTTCCCATCCTTGCCTCCTCTCAATATTTCCAGCTCTCGTTTCTGCTGTCAGATGAGGTAGGCAGGGAAAAATGAATACCCCCAGCTCACTGCCGAGGAAGCTGAGCCCCAAAGAGGTAAAGTAACTTACCTCCTTGGTCAGCTTGGGGCAGAAGTGTAACCCCTCTGCGGTGGTACTAATGACCCACTCACCTGGGCAAGGATTATTTGTAAATGGCTTTTGAACCAAAGTCCTTTCCTTCTTTGTTCTCTTAAGAGTACTTCCCATGGAACCCAGTAGTAACTTAAGAATATTTACTGAAGGACCAGATGACTTGAGAGGCTTCCATGACTGAGCCTCCAACTTCGTTTCCAGCCTTGGCACTCCTGCACCCCAGCACAGGTCTAGACACTGTCCTTTAACACAATGATCTGCCTGCCTGAAGTTCCTTTTCTTGTACTTCTCTCTCACTGCCCAATCTGCCTGCTTCATACAGCTTTTCAGGCTCTTCCAGCTTAAGTTGATCATTGTTCCCTTGGATGATAACCACAGCCTATAACATTCCTCTGTCATAGTTATGGAGAAAATAACAACCCACTCCGGTATACTTGTCTGGGAAATCCCATGGACAGAGGAACCTGGTGGGCTACAGTCCATGGGGTTTCAAAGAGCCTGACATGACTTAGCACATGCACTGCTACTACTGCTACAGAAGTGTGGTAGACTTTAAGCCCCTACAGAGCAGCATGCTTGTGGGTATAGCCCTTCAGTCTATCACAGCATCTATCAGTCCATCAGCATCCATCAGCCTATCATAGTCACACAGCGGCTGCTGTGTGTGCTCAGTCTCAGTCGTGTCTGATCCTTTTCAACCCCATGGATTATAGCCCTTGTCTCCTCTGTCCACGGGCTTCTCCAGGCAAGAATACTGGAGTGGGTTGCTATTTCCTCCTCCAGGGGATCTTTCTGACCCAAGGATCAAACACATCTCCTGTGATTCCTTCTTTGACAGGTGGATTCTTTACCACTGAGCCACCTTGGAATCTCTGCAGTGACTGCTAGCAGCACGGAACACTGTTGGCCAACCACGAGATTTGTTGATACATATGTGTGTGTATGTGTGTGCACACACACGCATGAGTGCACACACACTTGCTTAATTGTGTCCATCTCTGTGGTCCCATGGATTGTGGCCTGCCAGGCTCCTCTGTCCATAGAATTTTCCAGGCAAGAATACTGGAGTGGGTTGCCATTCCTACTCCAGTGGATCTTCTTGACCAGGGATCAAACCCATGTCTCTTATGTCTCCTGCATTGACAGGTGGATTCTTTACCACTGAGCCACCTGAGAAGCATCAGTAAACAAGGAACACATTAAATTTTGCTATATGTAAATCTATCCTTGAATCTCAAGCAAAAAATCCAGAATCATAAAAAAATCACTTAAGCAATTTGAATTTAATACTTTTTTAACATTACATGGAATGATTTCTGATCTCTACACCCTTGTGCTTTCCTTGAGACAGGGGTCTTCCGCGCATCTTGCTGAGTGATGTACTTCCTCAAATGGAGGTCCCTTTCACATCCAAGACCTCCTCCTTTTCTTGTGCTCAAAAATAACGGGGAGTGGCTTCCGTGTTGACAAGCTCTTTCTGTACCTGTTCTGGTGGGTGGTGTTTGCCACAAGGTTAAATGGCTAAGTTGGCATTCTTTCTTATTGTGTTTCCTTCTACAAAAGATAGCTCAGTCGCAAGTCTCAATGGCAGGGATGGTGTGCCATTCCCTAGCCCCTCCCCAGGCTACCTTCTCATATATATAATCTAATAAGGTACTATTACCCACCAAGGATGACTACTTCAACATACTTCCCCAAGGCATGAAGCCTCTGACCTGTCTTCTTTTTAGAGTCTCGCCTAAAAAAAGTTATTTCTTACCAGACTCTTCAAAACCATAATTATAGTGATATGCTTGTGTCCTTGGCACTATTTTCATAGTAGCAGAATAAAACAAATGTGTACAGTGATCATTCTTTTCCCCTTGACTACTGGGAAAAATCAAGAAGACTTCAGAACTTGAGTTGAAGAGAAAGAATAAACACACTTCGTTCATTTTTGCTTCTTTCAAATGTGGCCCTTGCCAAACACAGGGAGGGAACTCATCCTTAATGTGAGCAGGGCCCTGTCTCTCTCTAATATTCCTGGAGTCATGTCAACCTTATTTAAAGGAGCAGTGGGAATCTTTTTGAGACTCTCTAGTCTAATTAGCCGCCAATAGTGAATGAATAAACTAGTCAACAAAACTACCAAATGTTAACAGAAGATTCAATATCCTTATTTTATAGAAGAAACCACTGCAACTCAGGAGAGGTGAGTTACCTGCACCCTGCTCGAGTAGCCTGGTGTGGTTCAGTTCAGTTCATTTCAGCTGCTCAGTCATGTCCAACTCTTTGTGACCCCATGGACTGCAGCACACTAGGCTTCCCTGTCCATCACCAACTCCCGGAGTTGCTCAAACTCATGTCCATCGAGTCAGTGATGCCATCCAACAATCTCATCCTCTATTGTCCCCTTCTCCTCCTGCCTTCAATCTTTCCCAGCATCAAGTTCTTTTCCAATGAGTCAGTTCTTTGCATCAGGTGGCCAAAGGATTGGAGTTTCAGTTTCAGCATCAGTTATTCCAATGAATATTCAGGACTGATTTCCTTTAGGATGGACTGGTTGCATCTCCTTGCAGTCCAAGGGACTCTCAAGAGTCTTCTCCAACACCACAGCTCAAAAACATCAATCCTTCAGCGCTCAGCTTTCTTTATGATCCAACTTCACATCCATACATGACTACTGGAAAAACCATAACTTTGACTAAACAGACCTTTGTTAGGCAAAGTAATATCTCTGCTTTTTAATAAGCTGTCTAGGTTAGTCATAGTTTTTCTTCCAAGGAACAAGCATCTTTTAATTTTACGGTTGCAATCACCATCTGCAATGATTTTGGAGCCTAAGAGAATTAAGTCTTTCACTGTTTCCATTGTTTCCCCATCTGTTTGCCATGAAGTAATGGGACCAGCACCCTGCTCTGGTAGCCTGGGGTTGGTGCCTGCTTCTATTTTATTTTGTTCTTTTGGCTGTGCTGTGCAGCAAGTGGGATTTTAGTTGCCTGACCAAGGATTGGACCTGCAGCCTCTGCATTGAAAGCATGGAGTCTTAACCACTGGATCATCAAGGAAGTTCCTGGTACATAGATTTTTAGAATCCAGAGACTCACAGCTCTGCCACTTATCTTTTATATGACCTTTGGTGGCTATTTGACTTTCTGAAACTTGGATCTTTTTATCTGCAGAATGATTACAATAATGATTTTTTTTGTCTCATAGAATTGAGAAAAGAACAGGCTATTTTCTGTCTTATGTAGCTATATCTCTAAAGCCTAAAATGATGCTTGACATGTATAAAACACTCAGAATGTACCTGTGCAATGAATGAATGACTAACACAGGGCATGATATATAGTAAGTATTCACCTGGCCAGGTGAGTGATAAAAGCAGGATTCAAAACCGGGTCTTGCTGATCCTGAGAGCAAGTCCAAGCAGCTCTTTCTTTGTGTTGCCCATCCGCCCACATCATTTCTCTCCTCCCACCCACAAAGAGCTTCATCCTTCAGCCACTAAAATCACTTTGCAAATAAAGTCTTCCACTTAATTCATTCTGTACCCGATTGTCTGAATTCAACCAAAAACAAAAAAACTTGAAGTTTTCCAAGTGTCTATAAGGAAAAACATAGATTCTGTCAGCTTACTCTCAAAGTGTCTCTTTTTTTCCAGATCCGCTAGCACCTCTAAACTTCTCCAGAATTCTTAATACAGACTCTGTCTCCCAGACTGAGCAACTCAGTGTGCCCCTAAGCTTTCCCTCCGCTCTGCCTTCTTCACCCTCGTCCATTCTAAGGTTCTTATCCTTTTTGTCATTCAGACCATACTCTGCCTCAGCTCAATGAAACATGCTCTGACTATGCTAACTGTAGTTATCTTTTTCTTCTTTTGAATTTGACATTTTGATCAATGACACTCCTATGGTTTTTTCCTTTGTTTTAAAATATGCTTATGATAAAATCCCCCATGCTACTTGTATTTTTGAATTTCAAGCAAGTATAACTTGCTGTATCCCTTGGATAGGCATATTTTAGTTTCAGCTCTAGTAAAATGACAAGGTATTTCCTCAACTATAAAATGGGAATCATAGGATCTACATTTCTGAATCGCCGTGAAACTTACAATAAATGCATTGTGTTCCATCAAGCACTTTGCACATAAAATGTAGTTACTGTTGTTAAATATTACTTGTTTGCTAAATCTGAGTAAAGATGCTGGGCAGAGCATGTTCTGAAAATACCGAGTAATGTTGGTAAATGTTCTTCAGTTTATAAAGCCAGCCCTCCATTCTCTCTCGTCTTTGGTGGAACCTAGTTTCCTCCATATCAAGTTTCCCTAAACTAATATTACTCAGTTTGATGTGAAGGACCCAAAGATTCTCATGAGTCTCATTAATATAATTTTTTACCCCCATCCCTAGCGCTGCCTCCTGATTTCTATACTGTTCACCCAGGCAAGGACTGGTGTGTGTAGGAAGCAAACCAGATATTGTCTGCAGATTGGAAAACTCAGAGACACTTTACCTTACCTCACCTCCTTCTATGAGGGTGCATCCCAGAAGGTCGGCCTGATTTGATAAGATTAGTTTTTAGTTAAGCCTGGAAGTGGAAGGGCCGGGATAATGTCAGGAGGACCAGCCGTCATGCTATTTCCTATTGTGACTAGCAGTGGAACGGAGAGATTTCTCATTCCCAAAGGTCAAAAAGGAATAGTTAGGGGGTGGGGAAGAGGTTCCGATGAAGTTCCAGTCTTTGAAGAAATCACAGCGTCTCTGGCTTGGCCCCATGCTTCCTGGAGTTCCTGTTTCCTGGAGGACAGGGGAAAACTTGTAGACCTCTCACACCTGTGTATGTGTATGTGTATGTACACACCTGTGTATGTGTACTAGAGCAGAGGTCCCCAACCTCCAGGATCTAAGGCCTGATGATGAGAGGTGGAGCTGACATAATAATAGAAATAAAATGCACAATAAGTGAAATACCCTTGAATCATCCTGAAACCATCCCCTAACTCCTACCCCTGGGTCCATTGAAAAATTGTCTTCCCCAAAAACCAGTTGCTGGTACTAAAAAGTCTGGGGACCACCGCACTAGGAACATCTTGAGCAGAGCACCGGCTCACTGGCTCAGGCAGCTAACTCTTCAAGAGCTTTACAACTTCCCCTGCCCTAGTCAACAGTTAGCATCTTTACAACAGGGCTTGACAACTCTGAACAGTGTTTATGACCTCCCTTAAGTCATAAAAGGAGAAAATGTATGTTTACTTCAAAGCTAAGCATGTTTATAGTAATTCTAGTAGGGACCTGGGTGTTGGTTTGCATCAAGCTTTTCTTTTTTCAGTGGGGGAACAATTATGAGTCACAGTCTTAGGCTCTTGGAATCATCTATGGGAGAACCACACAAAGCTTTTGTTTTATATGTGGCTTTCTGGACCTCCCACTGCAGACATTCAGAATTAGACTCTCTGAGGGACTGGCCTAGGAATTTACATTTGATAGACTCCTCAGCACTAAAGTTTGAGGGTCACTGAGGTACCCCATACTACTGAGAACTGAGTTCTCATGACCTTCTGTGTTATGAAACTAAGGCTTTGTTTTTCTTCATTACTCATTGGCTAGAGGAAATTGACTCCCAGTTTTAATCTGATTTGGAAGAATACACAGATTTCTTAAATTGCATCACTTTCGCATTCGTTCTTTAACACATACATTTATTGAGCACTCTCTGTGTGCCAGCCACAATGCTAGATGTGTGGCTCCAAAGAAGAATAAGACATGGAATCTGAATTCAGGGAACTTCTAATCTCTTAAGAAAACACATACGTGCCATTAGGTGTGAGGGGAGCTCTGACAGAGGTCCATAAGGACAGAATGAAGCGAAGAGAGAGAAATCAATTCTTCCTGCGGAACATGGTGGCCATCAAAAATGTTTTCACACAGTGAACGATGTAGAGGTGTTCATCGAGCAGACAAGTTGGAAGAAGGGTAGCTTTCAAGGCTGATGGAGCAAAGACATAAATTCTAAAATAGCAAGACAGGTTTGGGGAACTGAAAGCAGTTCAGCATAGCTAGATGATATGATAATGGGTAGAGGAGGAGGATACCACAAGAAATGTTCTCTGGGAGATAAGGAGTCAGATCATTAAATATCCATGATGAGGAATTTAAACATTATCCTCTAGGATTGTTTTCTCAAAGTGTGGACCTCAGGGTTTCTACAATAGACTTGCCCAACTGACTCAGAATTCCCAGAGGTAGGACCTCATACTCGATATTTTAATAAGCATCCTTAATGGCCAGTACCCCAAGTTTGGAACCCACTATTTGGTAGGGTGGAGTCATTGGAGGACTTTGTGCAAAGGAGAGAAATAATCAGAAAGAACTACTCATTGGAATGAACAATGGATTAGTTGGACTGAGGTTGAAAGCAAGGAAAGTCTAAGAGGCTAATTAGTAAACCGCAGCAATTCTCCAGGTGAGAGATAATGAGGAATTCATCTAAGGTAGTATGTACCTCGGATGAAGGAAGAGGGATAGCCTGGAAGGTGTGTAAAGAAAAAGGATTTATAGGGTAGAGTTCAAGTGGAAAGAGATTTCTGAGAAGGTAGTGCAGCCAAGTACAAACCTTAGTATTTGTTGAAAGTTTTAGCCACTTTTCTGGGATCATTTCTATTTTATATGACAAAAGAAATGCTCTTTCATCAGGTCTTTCTTTGTAAAGGTAGACACCTTTATTTGTTCTCATGCATACGCATGAAGGTGCATGAAAAGTCGCACTAGTTTGAGAACCATTGAAGGCAACATTATAGATGGTGCTGAAAGCACCTGTCTTCTCAGAGACCTAATTCTGCATGGTACTCCCAGTAGTGGCTGTGGTTATCCCAGTTTGCTTGGGCTGCCATGACAAAATACAAGACTGGGTGTATTAAACAATAGAAATGCAAAGTTCTGGAGGTTAGATTTTCATGATCAAGGTGCCAGGAAGTTTGACTGCTGGTGAAATCTCTTCCCTTGGGTTGCAGATGGCTGCCTCCTCATTGTGTGATCACGTGGCCTTTCCTTGGCTTGTGTGCTGAGAGGAGGGTGGGCAGGAAGTGAAGTGTTCTCTGGTGTCTCTTATTAGAACAGTGACCTATTCGATCAGGACCCTACCCCTACCCCACTTTAAATACTTCCATAGAGACCCCAAGACCAAATACAGCCACACTGGGGATTAGGGCTTCACATATGATTTTTAGTGACACAAGCATTCAGTCAATAATATTCCACCCCTGGTCCTTCTTTTATGCAGAATAAACTCATGGAATACCAGCAGATGCAAGTGTCTTAGTCCATTCCATTAAAAACTCTAAAGTTCAACATGTTATCTAAATGTCATCTAGATCAGGGTGACACTTGAGGCTTGATTTATGTGGGGGCAAAATTCCTCTTCAGTTGTGAATCTGTGAAGCCGGATAAGTTCTGTGCTCCCAACACACAATGGCGGAAGAGACATAGGATAGACATTCACATTCTAAAAGGGAAACATTCCCACTGCAAAAGGGAGAAACAAAAAAGAGGTGGCAGGTCCCAAGCAAGTCCCAAGCTTAGCAAAGCAAACTTTCTTATACCTTACACCTTGAGAATAATCCTCTATGGCAACATTCCTGTAGAGAAAGGCTCTAGAGGCCTTTCCTTTAAGGTATCAGAAATAGTCTGTTTGGCTTTTTGAAACCAAGATGGTGGCCCCACCCTTTGGGTGATTTTTGGCCACTCCAAGTGTGCATGGCCTCTAGTTACAAAGGGAAGGATCTTCCCCTAGTGGAGTGTGTCATTTTAAATGTTTTTATTTGGCAAAGATCAGGTGAGGGAAGACTTGAAAAGAGTTTCTGTATCCCCTGGACTTTGAAACCAGGGGATACATCACTAGGAATGTTTTCTAAGTCATCATAGATGTTCTCCTTGACCCAAAGAATAGGAGCTTCTTGTCTTCAGAGAGAAGGCAAACCCTGTGGCCTCCTCCTCATGACCACCTCTCACATCTCTATCCTTTTCTTAGCTTTAAAGCAGACCAAATCTTATCCAGAAAAATGATAAAGACTGTTTAGCTTCTTACACTGCAGGAGAAGACAGCAAAGAAAGGAGAGGTGCCATTGGCCTTTTCTGACTATACAAAGTGTGGTAAAACTGTCACTGGACCCAAGCTTATGCTGCATACCACATGACAGATCAATATATCTAGAGATGAGGTATTGGGGCAAGGAATAGTGACTTTATTCAGAGAGCCAGCAGACTGAGAAAATAGTGGATGAGTGTCCCCCAAAAAACATCTTACCTGAGTTAGAATTCAGGCTTCTTTTAAACTAACAGGGAAAGTGCTGTGACTGGTTGTTGCACCCTTCTTGGTGCAGGAATTCTTTGTTCTTACAGCTGTGCATGTTAAGTGTGGTCACAATGTTCCTGTAAACCTCCAACAGGATAATGTTACTCTCTGTTCCACAACCTTTATCTCCATATGGATGAAAAGTGTTACACCCTTAAAGGTCCAGCCTGGCAGGTAGAGTCTTGAGAAGGGACTGGAATGTCTATTTCAGGCTATAGACAAGATTCTTTTACAGAGATGCAGATCCAGCATCTCTAAGCACAGGTGACAGAAGATAAGGGTGGAATATACAATATGGAGTCAGGTTTGTTTTTCTCTGTTGCAAAATGGTGTTTCTATAGCTAAGGTTCTACAGCAGGAATCCAAATCTTTCTTGGGCTTCCCATTGAGCGCAATAGCTTGAAACTGTGCAGGATGGAGAGTTCCCTTTTATGCAACCATGTTTTGTTCACTGTCTTTTTCACTCCTTTGTGTCTGCTTATCCCAGGCTTCAGTCTTCTAACAGAAGTACTTGGGATGCAGATCAACTCCCACAGAACTGGGAGGCCAGCAAGGCTGGGTAATGTGAATACAAGGTCTGTTTGTTCCAAGTTGTTGCAGGTCTCCTGCAAAGCTGGGCTCTGCATAGGTGGAGGTATTTACTATATCTCTCTTGTTTTCACATTTTTCTCTCCCAGCACTGCAGCTGCAGAATCTAAGACACAAGGGCAAGGCCATTTCCTTCCCAGAGTGGGCTGTTCTTCTGCCTGCCTATTTACAGCACTGTGGCAGATTTTATTATTCTATGTATTGACAAAATGTTCATTTTAAAAATATTGTTATTGTTTTATATACAATAAAATAGTATGAACTCCGAGAATAGTTTTTTACAACTGATAATTCAGAAGTACCTCAAAAACTTCCTTTTCTTACTGAACAACAATAACTTGTGTTTTTAGAGATTTTTTTTTCCCCTGACAATAGAAACAATAGCTAAAAGAATAACTGTTCTAACAGAATGCTCTCCAAATTAAAATGCTATGTGCTGCTAAGTAAATAAGATGTCCTTACAGACTCACATTTTGTTGAGCTACAAGAGTGTTTGGACTTTTATCACCATGTTAATTAGGAATGGAAAATTCAAAATAACAGTAGTGGCTTCTCTTTGGGACTAGGTATGAAAACATTTGGAAACTAAGACAAGTTCCTACTATTGCAGGAGGGGAAAAGTATAGAACTGCCTACTTTTGAAGACTCAGTTCACTTCAGTTGTTCAGTCACGTCCGACTCTTTGTGACCCATGAATTGCAGCACGCCAGGCCTCCTTGTCCATCACCAACTCCCAGAGTTCACTCAGACTCATGCCCATTGAGTCAGTGATGCCATCCAACCATCTCATCCTCTGTCATCCCCTTCTCCTCCTGCCCCCAACCCCTCCCAGCATCAGAGTCTTTTCCAATGAGTCAACTCTTGGCATGAGGTGGCCAAAGTACTAGAGTTTCAGCTTTAGCATCATTCCTTCCAAAGAAATCCCAGGGCTGATCTCCTTCAGAATGGACTGGTTGAAGACTAGAAACATAAATGAATGAAGAACAAACTGCCTGTGACTAACAGGCTTCACACCAGTCCTGTGAAAGTAGGGATCCATCCCGTGGGTCAAAATAAGTATTTCTCTAGTTGCAAGCAGGTCCTTAGTTCAGGTTCAACACTCAAGAAATATTTGTAGATTAAATGAACAGGGGTTAGCTTGGCCCTGGAAGAGTGGATGGGATAAAAGCTGATTGAGATTCAGAGTGAAAATGTTTTATATTTTGATCATGGTCTAAGGTAAGAGTCAAAGTTTGTATTAGCACAAAGAATGAAGCTGGAAAAATCTCTCACAGATCTACTCCAAGTCCTAAGAAAGCCAGATCAAATCCCATTTTTGAGGGTAGTGTTACAGCAGAGTATGACGTGAGCTGTTTATTTTCCATTCAGTTTCTTAGACATAAACCAGCCCTATTGACTATACACAGATTTTTTTTTTCAGTTTTCCAGCTCATAAACATACACTTCTGGTCAAAAGGTAGAAGACTTGTGCTACCCAGTGGATGATTTGTTGGCAGTTTAGTGAAAGCTCATGCTTACTACTGGAGAACATATCAGAGCAATCATCCTGGTGATGGGAAAATAAGTCAAAACTGCCATTTTGTTGTTGAGCTGTGCAGCAGAAAGATTGTTGCTGAATCACTCTTCCTAAGGTAAATAAGTTTAACTCTTCCTATTCAGCTGTAGAAATGGGCCATCCACATCTTTTGCCAGTTTGTGCTTATTATCTGGTTCAAGCAAACTTGTTGTTTAGTCGCTAAGTCATGTCCAACTCTTTGCCACCCCATGAACTGCAGTATGCCAGGCTCCTCTGTCCTTCACTATCTCCCAAAGTTTGCTCAAATTCATGTCCATTGAGTAGGTAATGTTATCTAAGCATATCATCCTCTGCCCTCCCTTCTCCTTTTGCCTTCAGTCTTTCCCAATATCAAGGTCTTTTCCAATGAGTCAACTCTTCTCATTAGGTGGCCAAAGGATTGGAGCTTCAGCATCACTCCTTCCAATGAATATTCAGGGTAGATTTCCTTTGGGATTGACTGATTTAATTTCCTTCCAGTCCAAGGAACTGCCAAGTCTTCTGCACCACAGTTCAAAGGCATCTGTTCTTAGGCGCTCAGCCTTCTTTATGGCCCAACTCTCACATCCATGCCTGACTACTGGAAAAAACCATAGCTTTGATTATACAGACTTTGTCAGCAAAGTAATGTCTCTGCTTTTTAATATACTGTCTAGGCTTGTCATAACTTTTCTTCCAAGAAGCAAGTGTCTTTTAATTTCATGGCTGCAATCACCTTCTGTAATGATTTTGGAACCCAAGAAAAGAAAATCTGTCACTGCTTCCACTTTTTTCCCTTCTATTTGGCATGAAGTGATGAGACTAGATGCCATAATCTGAGTTTTTTGAATGTTGAGTTTTAAGTCAGCTTTTTCACTCTCATCTTTAACCCTCATCAGGAAATTATCTGGTTCCTCTTCACTTTCTGCCCTTAGAATGGTATCATCTGCGTATCTTAGGTTGTTAATATTTCTCCTGGCAATCTTGATTCCAGCTTGTGATTTCATCCAGCTTGGCATTTTGCATGATCTACTCTGCATAGAAGTTAAATAAGCGAAGTGATAATATAGAGCCTTGTTGTGCTCCTTTTCCAATTTTGAACCAGTCAATTGTCCCATGCCTGGTTCTAACTGTTGCTTCTTGACCCGCATATGTGTCTCAGGAAACAGGAACGGTCTGGTAGTCCCATCTCTTTAAAAAATTTCCACAGTTTGTTGTAATTTATAGTCAAAGACAGTTGTATGATACTTTGAGCATTCTTTGGCATTGCCCTTCTTTGGGACTAGAATGAAAACTGACCTTTTCCAGTCCTGTGGCCAATGCTGAGTTTTCCAAACTGGTGACTTCTTTTTCACCTCCTTTTCAGTGTAGCTCAATAAGACTATACTCCTTAAGCAAACACTGCTGTAGGAAGCGATTAGGGAAAGTACCGTTCTGTTTTACACTTCTCTCTTCAGTCCCAGTAGTACTGGTTTGAGAAAGAACACTAAGCATCTGATAATCAGTTCTAAATCTCTACTTATTTGATTTCAATTTTACTGCCTGGAGCTGAATCCTTTACAGGATAAGAACTCCAAAACTGACAGAAAAAATAATTTGATATTGATTCTGAGTCAGTGAGAAAATATCCTTGAGATAACAATGTATATGCTCAACCAGAACAAAACCCCAGGGGGAAAAAAAAGCAGAGCATCCTCACTGGAGAGAGAGGAAAAAAAAAGTACATTATTGTCTTTCCTCTATGCTCTTTACTTTTCATGTCTGAACTTTTGCAGATAGAAACTTTTTGCCTTATTCCCTGCCTTTCTGACCTATACTTAATCCATTCTGATGATATAGCCAAATTAATCTTCATAAAGAGTCAACTCGATCATTTACAGTCTCCCCTTTAGCAATTCTCATCCCCAAGAATTCTAACACCTTGTTCTTTGGCTGGGCATTGATAACTGAGAATCAGTCCCATCTCTAAGACTAGCACCAACATCATAAACACACACTGAGTATGTAGCATGTGGCAAGCATACTTTATCTTATTTCATCTTTACTACAACACTAATGGGACCCCACTCCAGTGCTCTTGCCTGGAAAATCCCATGGACGGAGGAGACTGGTGAGCTGCAGTCCATGGGGTCGCTAAGAGTCGGGCATGACTGAGCGACGTCACTTTCACTTTTCACTTTCATGCATTGGAGAAGGAAATGGCAACCCACTCCAGTGTTCTTGCTTGGAGAATCCCAGGGATGGGGGAACCTGGTGGGCTGCCATCTATGGGGTTGCACAGAGTCGGACACAACTGAAGCGACTTAGCATAGCATAGCATGAAGATAATTATTATCCTTATATTAAAGATGACAAAACAGGCTTTGAGAGTTTAAGTCACTTGTCAAAGGTCATGAAGCTAATAACCTTGTTGGAACTCAAATTTTGCATGGTACCAACCTTCATGTTCTCTTCCTACCCGCTTCCATACACTCTCCTAGGGCATACCCACTTCCTATGTCCCCTGAATTGGCCACAGCATTCTTACATCTATGCTTCTGCTATTATGACCCAAAATGTTTGCCACTTCCCTTTTTGTTTATGTATATAAATATTTTATTTATTCAAATAATCTGGAAACAAGATTTTTAATATTTAAAATAATTTTATTCCCTATTATTAAATTTGTTAGTGTTAGTCACTCAGTCATGTCTGACTCTTTGCAACCCTATGGACAGTAGCCCACCAGGCTTCTCTGTCCATGGAATTCTCCAGAAAAGAATACTGGAGTGGATTGCCATTCCCTTCTCCAGAGGAACTTCCCTACCCAGGGATCAAATCCTGGTCTCCTGCATCACAGACAGATTCTTTACCATTTGAGCTACAGGAAAGTCTGTATTATTAAATTTAATGTCTATCAATCATATTCCTTAGTTTCCATCCTATAGTATTTTCAGGGATCACATTAGTCATCTTCCCCTACCCCCAGTCCCCACTGAACACTAAGTCCAATAAGTGGACTTTCTTATGCTCTTTGAGTCCGTTAAATTCTACCCTCTTCAGTGTATCTCTATCACTACAGCCCAAGTTCCCTCTCTTGCCTTTAAAGTCAACATGCTTATTATCTCATTGCTACTTAATAGGCTCTGTTACTCCTAGAATACATGTCTTAAATTATATACCATGAAGGCAGAGGTTCTGATTGATAATACTCATTATATGTCATTATATCAGTTCTTTGCACATGAAATAAAGCCAGCGAATATTTGCTGATTGAATGAGTGAATGTAAACCTATAAGGTCAGTGAAAAATTGTGTGCACAAGTCATAGTTGTGAAGTTAACCTTGGCTCTTTGCCACAAAACAGTCATTGCTGTCTGAAAGATTTAGTTTAAACTCTGTTCCTACCTAGTGTGGAATCTTAGGTGAGTCTGCTTATTTTACTTCATCTCTAAAATAGGACAAATATTGCCACAAAATTGGTTTTTAGAAAGTGTTAGTAATAACATATGTAAAGTGCTTGGTCTAGAGTAGACAGTCAGAAAATGGGAGCCATTTTATTGGAATTAAGGGACAATAAAAAGTAACTATAGTTGCTGGAAAAAGAGCAGCAGTCATATAACTTTTTAATTCTCCCTGAATCCCTCCATTACATTAACAGGATAGCTATAAGAACCAATCTGAAGAACTATAGACATCCACAGCAAAATTGGATAATTTGGCTTCTTCCATGAGCCCTGGATATAAACAAATGGAGACAAACCCCTGAAAAGAATCACATAGCATCAGCATCTGTGAAGGAGGAAGTGTAGGGGCAAGGAAATTAGGCTTATCATGACCCTGAGGATAGAAGAACCTCAAAATTTTTAGTAGGAACTCAGTGGGAAATATTACCAGCTAGTATAAGAACAGCAACAGAAACTGGGGAGATGTTCTGAAACATATAATTTGTGAGTGAATGAAAGGGAGTTGGAATGCAGTTAGATCTGAAGGCCTTGGGAGCACTCTGGGTACTATAAATTCTTTGAATTAACAACTAAAATTTCTTTTCAAAAGAAAGATGTGCATTTTTAAAATTCTACCTTGGATAGAAAAAGCTGGAACGAGTCACATTCCCAAACAATAAGAAAAAGTCAGATAATAAAGTCAGCAATAAGAAAAAAATAACAATAAGGAGAAGCTAGATAATCTAAAAAAAATGACAGAAGCAGAACTTTTCTTGAACTTATCAGAGATCTGAGGTTACAAACCCAACTATTCTGAAGTCTAAGGAAAGGTGGGCAGTAATGAAATTGAGGAACAAAAATGATAAAAGCTGTGTAGAAACAGCACAAGGCTAGAAGTAAATTCTTCCTTACTAGTAATTGCTTAAAATGGTTCTGTAATAATAGTTGGTAACTCTAACACACTATTTTCAATAAGGGAAAGAATGACTAGATAGTACATCAGTAAAGAAATGAAGTATGTAAACAGCATTATAAAAGTTAGACCTGACTTACATGGAGCACAGTTCCCAACAACTTTTTGTAAAGTGCATACGAGAGATTCTCCTGGATAGACACTATAACTGCTAGATCAAAAGACAGGTCTCAGTAAAATTTAAAATCTTACAAAGTTTCTTCTCTGAGCACAAGAAAGCAATAATAAAAGGAAGACTAGAAAATTCATAAGTATGTGGAAATTAGGCAATACACTCAAACAGTTGTCAAAAAAGAAATTGTAAGTGAAGTGAGAAAACAGAGATGAATGGATACTAAAATACAACATTCCTACAAGTCCATTCTCTGTCTGCATCTCCATTGCTGCCCTGCAGATAGCTTTATTAGTAGCATATTTCTAGATTCCATATATATACATTAATAACAATGCTTGTCTTTCTCTTTCTGACTTAATTCTCTCTGTATAATAGGCTCTAGGTTCATCCACCTCATTAAAACTGGCTCAAATGGGTTCCTTTTTATGACTGAGTAATATTCCATTGTGTATATATACCACAACTTCTTTATCCATTTGAAATGGATACATTACCATATGTGAAACTAGACAGCTGGTGGAAATTTGCTGAATGATTCAGGGAACTCAAATCCGATGCTCTGCGACAACAGAGGGATGGGGCAGTTGGAAGGAGGGTTAGGAGAACAGGGACATACACATGCCTATGGCTAATTCGTGTTGATGTATGGCAGGGACCAACACAGTACTGTGGGGCAGTTATCCTCCAAGTAAAAATAAATAATTGAAAAAATACAACTTACCAAATCTTACGGGGTGCAGCAAAAGCAGTGTGTGATGGGAAAAGTGCATAGCTGTACGCACCTACATTAAAAAGCAAGAAAGAGTCAAATCAATAATATAACTTTGCACCTTAAGAAACCAGAAAAGTACGAGCATGCTAAATCCAAAGCTAACAGAGAGAAAGAATAAAAATTTGATCAGAGAACAGAAAAACAATAGAAAAAATCCATTCAAATTTTGATTCTTTGGAAAGATTAACAAAATTCACAATGGTAAGAAGACACAAATCACTGTTATCAGGTATGAAAGAAGAGACAGCACTGCAATTTCTATGGGCATTAAAAGCTAAGAATGGGATAGTAAAGCTATTATAGGTCCACAATCTCCACAACTTAAAAGAAACAAATACATTTCTTGGCAGATACAAATGACCAAAGAACTAATTAATAAAGAATTAGATAACCTGAATTGTTTTATATATAATAAATTATATTTGTAGCTAAAATTCTCTCCAAAAAAGAAAACTTTAGGGCCAGAGAGCTTCATTGGAAATTCTGCAATATGTTCAAGGGAAGAAGTAATTCAAATTCTGCACAAACTCTCACAGCAAAAAGAAAATAGAAGAAAGCACCTCTGATTCATTTTATGAGATCACAATTACCCTTATATCAAAACAGAGAAATTAGAAGAAAAGAAAGCTTCAGGGCAATACATTTCATGAATATTGATGCAAAGGATTCAATAGAATATTTGCAAATAAAAAGTAACACTATGGAAAATAATAATGTATCATGCCAATTAGAGTTTAGCTGGGAATGCAATGTTAGATCAAGCATTCAAAAATCAATCAATAGAGCTTACTATACTAATAAGGTAAAGAAAAAAACCTGTAATCATCTCTGTAGATGCAGAAAAAGCATTTAAAAATCAGCCTCCAGAAATGATAAATACATAAGAATAGAAGGGATATGGGAATAGAAGGGAATTCTTTTAATATGATGAAGGGCATCTTCAAAAACCTATAGTTAACATCATACTCAGTGATGACAGATTGAACAGTTTCCCAAAGATTATAAACAAATCAAGATTGTCCACTGTAATCACTCCCATTTACATTGTACTTCAGCTGCAATAACAAATATCATATGGAATATCTAAGAAAGAAGAGAGTAAACACACACTTATATTAAAGAAATGAAAAAATAACTCATAGAAACTTAAAAAAATATTTTGATGTATAGTGAAAAGAATGGACATAGAAAGAAGTTAGACTTCTTTCACATATTTATTTGTAGATTTTATAGACGTTTTGGTGGTGGTGGTTTAGTTGCTAAATTGTGTCTGACTCTTGCAACCCCATGGACTGGAGCCTGCCAGGCTCCTCTGTCCATGGGGATTCTTCAGGCAAGAATACTGAAGTGGGTTGCCATTTCCTTTTCCAATAAATGTTTTACTTAATCTCTAAATAATTTTATTTTTGAGAAGGAATTCCTACAAATCCAAAGTAAAATGAACAATTAACTATGTTTAAAACTGTGGCATAATCACTAGGAAAGAAGATAATTCGAAGTGATTTGAAAATATGGTTCTTTGACTGTATATCCCTGGTAGGGATAAGGACAAAATGAATGGTCAAAAATGAAAAAACTTTAAATATCATATCAGCAATTGCATTGGTGATGTTATTCTGGGTTAGGTTCCATATGGCTTAGGGATTAAATCAAGAGTGCTTTTGTTGATATCTTTGAGGACCAATACTTTTAGTGTGGCTTAAAGGAAATACAGATGTGATTTTGGCATTAAGTAAAATCATCAAGTTTAGTTAAACTCTGTAGTTCTGCTTTTGGATTGGAAAAATCAGTATGATCTCATTATATGCTGCTGCTGCTGCTGCTGCTGCTAAGTCGTTTCAATCGTGTCTGACTCTGTGCGACCCCATAGACAGCAGCCCACCAGGCTCCTCTGTCCCTGGGATTCTCCAGGCAAGAATACTGGAGTGGGTTGCCATTGCCTTCTCCATCTCATTATATAGTGTATCTTTAAATTCATGCTTTTCTTTTGCTTAGTTCTGTCAAATGAAATTACTAGGAATCTTGACCAACTTAGTAGGAATAAGTACCTCAAGTGCCCAGATTGTGATTTGTAAGTACTATTTCCTATTAAAAGTACCAGAAATACTTGAAGAAGTAGCTGTTTCTAGGTTCACAGCAAAAAATATTCAGAATGACCTTGGAATATTTTATCATTAAGAAGACAGAGAAAGCATCAGAGTTAAGTTAAGGACAAGACAAAAGGATTTAAAAGTCAAGCTAAATAAACTTCTACTGACTAAAGAAGGAAAAATGTGTCCTTCCAAAGAGTAATAAGTGCAGTGGTAAATGACGTTAAATATATTTGAATCCATGAGTTTATAATGATAATATTAATGATAATGACAATGATAAATTTGATAAACTAGTTATTGATCTTTTCAAGATGGCAGAGAACTATCCATTATTTTGAAAATTGATAATTAAAGAAGAAACTTTGTTTTGTCTTTCCAGTAAGAGTTCCAATACCTCAAGATGACAAAATCGCTAACGAGAAAATTTTTCTTTGAAATTTTCAGCTAACTAATGAAGAAGGCATAATAAAATTACAATATCACCATTTTGTAACCCCTAATGAATGAATGGTTTCAGGCATTGACCATCAGTGAGTGCTACCACCAAAAAAGGTAGCTGTACATTATGTGCTTCCTGGCGGAAGTTCACAATCACTTGCAGACCGACAGCCACAAACAGGAAAAACTCAAACCCGAATCTGATCAAACCTCTAGGTCTAATTACTAATGAATAGGAAGATAGAACTGTAATCAGATCAGATCAGATCAGTTCCTCAGCCGTGTCCTACTCTTTGCGACCCCATGAATCGCAGCACGCCAGGCCTCCCTGTCCATCACCATCTCCCGGAGTTCACTCAGACTCACGTCCATCAAGTCAGTGATGCCATCCAGCCATCTCATCCTCTGTCGTCCCCTTCTCTTCCTGCCCCCAATCCCTCCCAGCATCAGAGTCTTTTCCAATGAGTCAACTCTTCGCATGAGGTGGCCAAAGTACTGGAGTTTCAGCTTTAGCATCATTCCTTCCAAAGAATGACTATTTACTAAATTTAGTAGTCAGTTTAACTCAGAAAGTGTTAGTTGCTTGGTCCTATGCGATTCTACCATGCTGGATTGTTGCCTGCCAGGCTCCTCTGTGCATGGTATTCTCCAGGCAAGAATACTGGAGTGGGCTAACATTTCCTCCTCCAGGGGGATCTTCCTGACTCAGGGATTGAACCCAGGTCTTCTGCACTGCAGACAGATTCTTTACCATCTGAGCCACCAGGGAAGCCCCTAGTCTGAATATGGCATTAACATATAATTGGAGGATAAATACAGAAACCATAGATCTTCTTGCCTTCAAGATCTCCAAAACATGTGTGAGTGTGTTGTGTGAGTGAAAGAGAGATACACACACACAGACAGAAAACTATCACTGAATTAGTAATTTGCAATTTTCCAGGTATTCTAATAAATACCTTATGTATTTTTTTATTATTTAATCCTTGTAACAATTCTGTGAATTATTTTACAGATTGTACTTTAAAAAGCTAAGAAATTTGCTTTAGGTGATAATTACTCAATTCCAAAGCCTCTGGTCTTATCTGTTACAATGTAATTACTTCTTTATCTAATGACTTTAAAAAGAGTTTAAAAACTGATGACCTGTGAGATCAACATAGCATGCAGATGCGTTTCATTTGATTTCCACACTGTAGACTCAGATAAAGTTCAGTTTTCATTCCAATCCCAAAGAAAGGCAATGCCAAAGAATGCTCAAACTACCACACAATTGCATTCATCTCACACGCCAGTAAAGTAATGCTCAAAATTCTCCAAGCCAGGCTTCAGCAATATGTGAACTGTGAACTTCAGTTGTTCAAGCTGGTTTTAGAAAAGGCAGAGGAACCAGAGATCAAATTGCCAACATCCGCTGGATCATGGAAAAAGCAAGAGAGTTCCAGAAAAACATCTATTCCTGCTTTATTGACTATGCCAAAGCCTTTGACTGTGTGGATCACAATAAACTGTGGAAAATTCTGAAAGAGATGGGAATACCAGACCACCTGACCTCTTGAGAAATCTGTATGCAGGTCAGGAAGCAACAGTTAGAACTGGACATGGAACAACAGACTGGTTCCAAATAGGAAAAGGAGTATGTCAAGGCTGTATATTGTCACCCTGTTTATTTAAGTTATATGTAGAGTGCATCATGAGAAACACTGGGCTGGATGAAGCACAAGCTGGAATCAAGATTGCCAGGAGAAATATCAATAACCTCAGATATGCAGATGACACCACCATTATGGCAGAAAGTGAAGAGGAACTCAAAAGCCTCTTGTTGAAAGTGAAAGAGGAGAGTGAACAAGTTGGCTTAAAACTCAACATTCAGAAAACGAAGATCATGGCACCTGGTCCCATCACTTCATGGGAAATAGATGGGGAAACAGTGAAAACAGTGTCAGACTTTATTTTTTTGGGCTCCAAAATCACTGCAGATGGTGACTGCAGCCATGAAATTAAAAAACGCTCACTCCTTGGAAGAAAATTTATGACCAACCTAGATAGCATATTGAAAAGCAGAGACATTACTTTGCCAACAAAGGTCCGTCTAGTCAAGGGTATGGTTTTTCCAATGGTCAAGTATGGATGTGAGAGTTGGACTGTGAAGAAAGCTGAGTGCCAAAGAATTGATGCCTTTGAACTGTGGTGTTGGAGAAGGCTCTTGGACTGCAAGGAGATCCAACCAATCCATTCTGAAGGAGATCAGCCCTGGGATTTCTTTGGAAGGAATGATGCTAAAGCTGAAACTCCAGTACTCTGGCCACCTCATGTGAAGAGTTGACTCATTGGAAAAGACTCTGATGTTGGGAGGGATTGGGGGCAGGAGGAGAAGGGGACGACAGAGGATGAGATGGCTGGATGGCATCACAGACTCAATGGATGGTGAGTCTGAGTGAACTCCGGGAGTTGGTGATGGACAGGGAGGCCTGGCGTGCTGCAATTTATGGGGTTGCAAAGAGTCGGACATGACTGAGTGACTGAACTGAACTGAGGGTTATTTATTCTTTTTTTTAATTTTTATATTTTTTCAGATATTTTGATAATCCAGATCATTGAATCTTTCTGGAAAATAATAGAATTGGCAGAAGATGGCCCCTAATCTTGCCTGAAAGCTTAACAGCTCAAATGAGTAGAAACTTCCCACTTTAAGCAGTGTAAGTACTCCATAATTTGCCATAATCCCCACCAATTGCTTCTTTCACAGACCAGCTTTACCTAGGCTTCATTTTCTGCTGGATTCCCTAGGCATTTGTGTTTGTAATTTCTGATCTATATCATATTAAATTATTCATTAACTTATACTCTTTTCTGTCTTTATTCTGTGTGTCTTGTGTCTTTAATTGCACTATAAACTTTTAAAAAGCAGAATTTACATCTCATTATTATTTTGTATTTTCCATAGCATAAGATTTGTATACATTCATCAAATAAATAAATTTAATCAGTTCAGTGAAAATTAGAGTATGACCTACCCTATGTTATTGTATTTTGTTTTATTAAACTTCACACATACTGCATATTTTACAAATTGAAGGTTTATGGCAACCCTCTGTTGTAAGATGATGGTTAGCAGTTTTTAGCAATGAAGTGTTTTTAAATTAAGATATGTGCATTGTTTTCTTATACATAATGCTGTTGCACATTTCATAGACTACAACATAGTATAAGCACAACTTTAACATGCACTGGAGAACCAAAAAATTTGTGTAACTCACTTTTTGGGGAATATTTTCTTTATTTAGGGGTCTTTACACAACCCTACCATATCTCCAAGGTAAGCCTGTAGTTGTTATTTTAGCTTGTGGTTACAGTATTAGTTGATTTAAGAAGACTTCCAAAAGCTCAGGCAAAGTGAACTGTCATGTCTGCTACCAGGAAAAGTAACTTGCTAAAAACATGATTTAGATAATGAGGTTTTCCTTTGTTGCACAGTGGAAAAAGTTAGACCAAAAATACAGACTTTTTATCTTTGAAAACACCATCTTATTCTCAAAATCATCACTCTGCACGGAACTTGTATTTTACAGCTGAAATAATCAGTTTCTGTGGGGTGTTATTACTCACACTATCTTTTCTGTTGAGAGAAAACGTGTTTTCAAAGCACAGGTTCCCAGTCTTTCAAAATAAGTCACCTTGCAAGAAAATGAAATGTAACTTGAGTATGTCCAGATGCTGCCATGTGAAAGGTACCTTCTCCAACCATAGCCAACTGTGGGGAGCAATTGTGGATATTTCTGTAGACTGGCAGCCTATAGGGATTGTAGAAGAGACAAAAGCTCTGAATGACAGAACACTAAGGAGTGATATAACTAAAGAAAGAAAGAAAGAAAGAAACCCAATAAAGGAATCTTTCCACTTGTCTACATTCTGTTCTTCTTTCCCTCCCTGCAACATACAGAAAATATAATTTGTTTTCTATCTTTCAAAAAATTTCTAAACATCTCCTTCTTCATAATATACTGTGGTTGTAAAAATACTAGAATTAAAAATCCAGTGTATCTTCTGGGTAGAAGTGTTTAAGGCCTCCCCTCCGTCTTGCAGGAATGTTTTAGATTCAGCTTTGCAGCTCAATTCTGAGATCCCGATAGAGTAGGGAACTAAGGGGCTAACCTTAAGTCATCCTCAGTGTTCAGAGTCAGAGGTAAGAGGGGAGAGACTAGCTGTACAGCCCCAGACCTGGCTAGGAATGAGATAGTCATGAAACACAGGACCAAGAGCCCAGCTTTGGCTTAGAGTGACTACACTTTTTGAATAAACCAGGAGGGTCTCATGATTACAGGCCTGAACAATATAGTCTTCTTTATTAAAATCACCTGTGTTGGAAGGTGGGACCCTGAGGAAACGGTGCCCCAGAAAGCAAGCAGGCATTTCCTAGGGACCAATGGATGAGTTAGATAGTATCACTGACTCAGTGGGCATGAATTTGAGCAAACTCTAGTGAAGGAGAGGGAAGCCAGGCATGCTGCTGTCCATGGGGTCACAAAGAGTCAGACACAACTTAGCGACTCAACAACAATGAGATTCATAGAACATTTTCACAACAGAAAATGGTACAAGGACTTAGCCAATTTTGAGTTGTCCTTTTGACCATATCTTCTCTCATCCTCATATTGTACCTTATTTTCCATGGCATTCAGAACCATTTATGCTCTGACTCCAAGCTACCTTTCTTGGTTTATTACTGATTTCTTCAGTCTACCACCTATACATGTGAAGCCATACACACAAGCTACATACACTTGCCCATATTTTTGTTTATGTTTTCTCTTTGGGAGGTCCTTCTGCCCATGAAGCATTCTGGAATTTGTCTTTCCCTTCTGTATGTCCGTACTCTCCTATTTTTTCCCCCTTATCTGCTGGTTCCTGTAAGGAAAGCTAAGCTTGATTTCATGTTCCCTACAGGCCAGGCATGTGTGTTGAGTGCAATAGCCACTCAAGGCAGAGAGAGAGGTCTAGTCAGAATCAGGCTGCCTCTGTGGATCACCTTGCTTAAGTGCAATAGTCTGAAATCAAGTGAGTCTGAAGAAATCTTCCACTATGTCAGTTCCCACTGTTCTTATATATTAAACATGTTAGGTTCCTTTGCCTTCACCTTTTTCTCGGGTCTCTAGTTTTCGTGCTGTGGTCACAGAGCTCTTAACAGTCTAAGGTAGTCTGCAGAAGCCAGCAAAGAAGGTATGAGATGATAAAACTTCCATCTTGGTATCAAGGTGTTATTTAGACCTCTCCCATACCCAACGTCAATAAAATCAGACAGATGCAAGAATTATATGAATCCTCCGTATTCAGAAAATGGTTTGCAGGGCTCATCTTTAAATTTATGAAACACTTTATTAAAATCATACAAAATGTGAAATCTCGACATATGGAAAAGACAAATGTGGGCCTCCATATAAGATTTGCTGAATGTTCTTATTGGGATTATGAGAGAACTCAGACCTCTGTTACTGATGAATCTAAAACTGCTTGTCAATGGGCATGAGTTATTAAGGTGATGGATCAAAGAAGCCAATCTGGGAAGAAATCATTTAATAAAAAGAGGGAAATAAGCCTTTGGAAATGTACTCATCATTAGGTAGTACATCAGACTCTAACGTCTGCTTTAGTTTAAGAGAAACAGTCTTAATCTGATAAATTGTCACTTTGCTTAACCTTATCCTTGCTTTAAGATGTTCCTGTGGGCTATATCTTAATAATAATCTGTAAAAATGAGAACTTTATACATTCATTTTTGCTTAGCTGCATTTAGAAATAAATAGAAACAATACAAGGCTTATGTAAAGAAGGAAGTAATATAATTTAAAAAAGCACAAACCTCAAAGTTCTGCATATCTGGGTATTGCCTACAGATCTACCACTTGAGATGTGTGATGGTTTAGTTGCTAAGTCATGACCGACTCTTTTGCAAGCCCATGTACCATAGCCAGGCTCTTCTCTTCATGGAATTTCTCAGGCAAGAGTACTAGAGTGGGTTACCATTTTCTTCTCCAGGGTATCTTCCCAACCCAGAGATTGAACCCAGGTCTCCTGCATTGCAGGTGGATTCTTTATCAATTGAGCCCACAGAAGCCCTACAAGTTCAAAAAGGAATGTGAAATCAGCAGAGTTACTAAATCAAAAGCAATGTGAAGTGAGAACTGCCCGTTTTTGTTTTAGGTTTTGATTAAAAATATTAAGAAATCACCCTTGTTTCATCTCATGCATTAGTTTACTATTGTGGAAAGAAAAAAATGCATTTAGTTTTCCCTCCATTCCCATTTCCAGTCTATGGGTCCCCCCTAGTCCAACCTGCTGTGAAATTCTGGGCTCTGCATTCTCATCTCAGCAAGGTGAATTCCCGTAACCAAGTGAGAATCTGCACACCAGCTTCAGCAATCCCAGGAGCTAAAATGCTTTGGATTCTGGGAAAACCTTGGCCCAACAAAATGTGAATCTGGGGTTGACAGAGAGGTATTTCCAGTGTTCTTAGCTGTCAAGAAGCTAAAGGGGAATTGAGCAACTGGGTAAGCCATCTGCACTCCTGAGGCTGGGAGAATTCAAGGAGATGGAAGACATAACAGTCCACAAAGCACAAAATATTTTACATCCCATCCCTTTCTAGATTGCTACCACAACTTGAGACCTAACAGTAAAAATAGTAACTCAGCTATGAGGACTCAGGAGTCAGAGAAAGGAAGATCAAGCAAAGAGATGTCCAGCAATATAGAACTACTGAACAATAAGAACAAAACCAAAATTAGAATATTTAAGAAGTGTCAGGTACAGCAAAATATAATGAATTCATGATTATTAAACTAAAACTTTCAAAATATGAACTGAATTACTGACAATGACAAAAGAAGTAGAAAACTTGTAGATCAGTCATCACTGAGATTGCTAAGGTATGCAAAGATCTACCATTTAAAAGGTACCAAGACCAGCACATTCAAAAGTGAGCATTCTCTAATTTAAAAAAGAAGTAATTCCAACATTATTTAAGCTATTCTTTTATTAAAATGTATAAACTTTCCCATTTTATTTCATGAAACTGACATATTCAACTCGTTGGATGTTAGTACAAAAGAAAACTACAGACCAATTTCAACCATGATTTAAAATGTAACAATTCTAAATAAGCTATTAGCAATTGGGATCCAAAAATATATCAAAAGAATACTATGATATGACTAAGAAGGTTTATTTGGAGAAATGTGTGAATAGTTTAAGCCAGAGAAGTCTCTCAATATATTCCAGAGTATCAATTAATAAAGGAGAAAATACATATGAATTTACCAATATCAGATGCAGACAACATATTTCATAAAATACATAGTCATTTCAAAAAATTGCCAAGTAAAATAGTAAATACTTAATGAAGTTACTTAAATATAGTATTTCCCAAAATCTGATCACATATAAAAGTTTAAAGAGTAAAACAATAGACCATTTATAATAATAACAGAAAAATAATAGAATGCCTGCTATCAAGATTATTAATCAATGTTGTCTTGGCAATGTATTGAAATAAGAAAGGACTTCCCAGGTGGGAATGGTAAAGAATCCACTTTCCAATACAGGAGCTACAGAGACATGGTTTCAATCCCTGGGTCAGGAAGATCCCCTGGAGCAGGAAATGGCAACCCACTCCAATATTCTTGCCAGGACAGAGGAGCCTGGTGGACTACAGTCCATGAGGTCGCAAAGAGTTGAACACAACTGAGCATGCACACAAGATAAGAAAATAAGGTAATCGGTATAAACAGTGGAAGAGGTTTAGCTATATTTTTTACTGATAACATGGTTTGTATACCCAGAAAATCCCAGAGACTAAAATACTCAAACTCAAATTAAGAAGATCATATGGTAGATACCTGGATACAAGATAAGTATATTTATAATAATACACTCAAACTTACACACTGATATGTGAATTTGTATGTATTTTTATATATTCATATATATACATATATACTCATAACCCTCATGAAATATTTTATAGAGCAACACTAGCTGATGTAACAGATAAATCTAGGAACTCAGTGGCCCATCATAGTTGAAGTCAACGTTTCCCTTCATGGATTGAGGCGGTGGGTGTTGTGGGGTGAAAAAGAAGTTTATTCCATAGTCATCCAAGGAATGCAGCTGACAGAGCCTCTGTCATCTTTATTGCAAGGCTCCTAAGGTTGCCCTGAAAGATGATGCTGTGAAAGTGCTGCACTCAATATGCCAGCAAAGTTGGAAAACTCAGCAGTGGCCACAGGACTGGAAAAGGTCAGTTTTCATTCCAATCCCAAAGGCAATGCCAAAGAATGCTCAAACTACCGCACAATTGCACTCATCTCACATGCTAGTAAAGTAATGCTCAAAGTTCTCCAAGCCAGGCTTCAGCAATATGTGAACCGTGAACTTCCTGATGTTCAAGCTGGTTTTAGAAAAGGCAGAGGAACCAGAGATCAAATTGCCAACATCCGCTGGATCATCGAAAAGCAAGAGAGTTCCAGAAAAACATCTATTTCTGCTTTATTGACTATGCCAAAGCCTTTGACTGTGTGGATCACAATAAAGTGTGGAAAATTCTGAAAGAGATGGGAATACCAGACCACCTGATCTGCCTCTTGAGAAATTTGTATGCAGGTCAGGAAGCAACAGTTAGAACCGGACATAGAACAACAGACTGGTTCCAAATAGGAAAAGGAGTACGTCAAGGCTGTATATTGTCACCCTGTTTATTTAACTTATATGCAGAGTACATCATGAGAAATGCTGGACTGGAAGAAACACAAGCTGGAATCAAGATTGCTGGGAGAAATCTCAATAACCTCAGATATGCAGATGACACCACCCTTATGGCAGAAAGGGAAGAGGAAATAAAAAGCCTCTTGATGAAGGTGAAAGTGGAGAGTGAAAAAGTTGGCTTAAAGCTCAACATTCAGAAAACATAGATCATGGCATCCGGTCCCATCACTTCATGGGAAATAGATGGGGAAACAGTAGAAACAGTGTCAGACTTTATTTTTGGGGGCTCCAAAATCACTGCAGATGGTGACTGCAGCCATGAAATTAAAAGACGCTTACTCCTTGGAAGAAAAGTTATGACCAACCTAGATAGCATATTCAGAAGTCCACTGAGTCAGTGATGCCATCCAACCATCTCATCCTCTGTCGTCCCCTTCTCCTCCTGCCCTCAATCTTTCCCAGCATCAGGGTCTTTTCCAATGAGTCGACTCTTCACATCAGGTGGCCAAAGTATTGCAGTTTCAGCTTCAACATCAGTCCTTCCAATGAACACCCAGGACTGATCTCCTTTAGGATGGACTGATTGGGTCTCTTTGCAGTCCAAGGGACTCTCAAGAGTCTTCTCCAACACCGCAGTTCAAAAGCATCAGTTCTTTGGCACTCAGCTTTCTTTATAGTCCAATTCTCACATCCATACATGACCACTGGAAAAACCATAGCCTTGACTATAAATTTATTAGGCGTAGATTGAATGAGAAAGATATAGATCCTATGTGAAGAAATCTTGAAGGACATAAAAATAAATATGCACAAATGAAAAAACACTGTTTATTCTTGGATAAAACTTAATAGCATAAAAGTGTTGGATTCTTCAAAAATTAGTAACCTCAAAGAGTTCATTTTTTAGAATTAGACATTTATGTGAAATGTCTTTTTAAGCTGCCCAACATTTATCTATAAAAACACAATATTAGGGGGATTGCCCTACTAGATATTGGCATATGTTACAACCAAATTAAATGGAAATATCAAAAAAAAAAATAGAGAATAGAAAAAAGATCCCAGCATACATTAAAATTTAAAAGATGAAAAATGCTATTTTAATTCAGTCAGAAAAGGGTGAGTATTAAACAAATGGTGGTAGTACTATCATGCTTATCCATGGTGAAGAAAGTAACACTGGACTTTTATATTACATCACCTACAAAAATACATTCCAAATGGATGAAAGACTTAAATACAAATAACTAAAATGTAAAGCAATCTTGGCAAAAATCAAGGAGATTACACATACAATCTAAAGCCAAGAGAAAGCTTATTAACCAAGACAGGGAGACCAGAAACCATTTCAAAAACAGCACATTTGGTTATATAAAAATAATTTTTAAAATGTTTCCTGAATAGTAAAAAGTAAATCAATAAGCTAGATATTGGGAGAAAATTGCAGTACAGCCAACAAAAAATTAACAATTTTAATTATATGCAAAGAGGTCTTATAAATTGACAAGAATAACAACTGAACAGAAAAATGAGCCCCCTAAATATGAATAAGCAGCTCAAAAAAATATCCAAATGGCTAGCATACATATTTAAAACTTCTCCAACTCACTAGTGGTCAGCGAAATACAAATTAAGGTAATCATGAAATATCACATACCTATCAAACTAACAAAAGTTGTAAAAGCTGCTATTACTTATTCCTGATGGAGAATTTAAGTATGCATTCACACATTGCTAGTAGAAATCTGAATTGTTATGTGTTTTGGAGAAAGCAATCTGGAAATATCTATTTAAAACTATACCATTTGACCCAGCAATCTCAAAGAAATAAGCAAACCACGTCTCAAGCTATAAGTGGTTCAATCCATCATGAAAACAAAGTAGACTTGCAATCTATGTTATTCTTCAAGAATAAAAAATAAAAGATCTGCAGCTCATCAGCGCTACCCTGATTTGACTTTGAAATATCAAAAGCAGAATGTCTCTATGGTTTCAGTGGTTGATGCTCAGTTAAGAATAATTTAGGAAGAACTTCCATGTTTGACTTAATGTCAAGGTATCTGAAAGAAAGTGTTAGTCACTCAGTCATGTCTGACTCTTTGCAACTCCTTGAACTGTAACCTTCCAGGCTCTTCTGACCATGGAATTCTCCAGGCAAGAATACTGGAGTGGGTTGCTATTCCCTTCTCCAGGGGATCTTCCTGACCCAGGAATCAAACCTGAGTCTCCTGCCTTTCAGTCAGATTCTTTACTATCTGAGCCACTTAGGCTCAGATAATGAGAGAAAGAGGCCTTATTCAGTTTGGGGCAGAACGGAATGGTGTGTGTAAGAACTTTCTTCTGAAATCTCTCTAAGAAAGGTGCGACAAAGGGGTTCATTCAAGAGGAAAGAATGATGTAGGAATGTTGCTTGGGCCAGATGGTTAAAATGATGGCCCAAAATTTATACCCATCTCCCCTAGGCAGTCTTCTCCCATACTGAATCTGGGCTTGGTCATGAGGCTTATTTTGGTCAAACAAGAAGAGACTTGAAAAATGCGTACACATCCGAGCTTGCTTTCTCTCAGTGCCATTGGGAACCTGGAGATTATCACAATGTGAACAAGCTTGATCTAGCCTACTGGATGATGCATTTTATTTGGCCCAGTTATCCTACCAGCCAGCCAACTAACTGCCGAACATATGAACGAGGCCATCAAGCACTAGTCGATGGAAGATGCCTGAATGAGCCCAGCTGAGATGATCAGAACCACCCAGCCCAAAATGTCAATTCACTAAATCTTGAGCTACTGATATGGCTATTACTTTAAGATTCAAAATTTTGGGATGGTTTCTTACACAGCTAAAGCTGCTATACTACTAAAAGACCAGGGGACCAAAATGTCATAAAACTTTAGAATCTTTTGAACATTCATGATTTAAAGCAGGGAGCTTATATGAATATAACCAACTGTCAATTTATAAAAATGCATATGAATAGAGATGTGTTATACGAGGACAAGCATTGAAAAGAAAGGCAAAGCTTATGCTGAACAATAAGAATACCTAATCAAGTTGATTCAGCCCTTAAAAGAAAACAAACTGAAGTATGAAATAAAAGCATTGAAAAGTGTGAATGCTTAAATCGTATGAATAATGCAGTTTGATTATAAGCGTATCTAATTCCTCTAATATTAAATTAAAGTAATTCTAAAGACACATGGTACACTAAATATAAAAACAGGAGACTCAGAGAACTGAATCATTCTTTGTAAAAAAAAAAAAGAAATATCTAGTTAGTTTGAACTAGTGCTTATGATGTATAGCTTGAGAAGAATTGTTGTTTTAGATATGGGAAAAACAGTAAAGCACTGAGAATTATGGTCAGTGTTCAGTTCAGTTCAGTCACTCAGTCGTGTCCGACTCTTTGCGACCCGATGAATCACAGCACACCAGGCCTCCCTGTCCATCACCAACTCCTGGAGTTCACTCAGACTTGCATCCATTGAGTCGGTGATGCCATCCAGCCATCTCATCCTCTGCCATCCCCTTCTCCTCCTGCCCCCAATCCCTCCCAGCATCAGAGTCTTTTCCAATGAGTCAACTCTTCACATGAGGTGGCCAAAGTACTGGAGTTTCAGCTTTAGCATCATTCCTTCCAAAGAAATCCCAGAGCTGATCTCCTTCAGAATGGACTGGTTAGATTAATTCAAATAAAACCCACTGCCTAGTAAAATTTATAGAAATTATGAACTTGTCCTGAGCTTAGTTTTCCATTACTATCATCAATGAGAAATAATTTACTTCTTTTCCCAACTCCTCGTCTTGTTTCCAACGGATCACTTCAGCAAGCCTTATTAAGTATAGGGTTGACTCAGAAAAATGTGAACTTTAGTTGAAAGAATGGTGTCCAACACGTGGTGTATGGGGAGTTGCATTCTGTCCCTGTGGAATTTCTCAGCGACAATGCCACTGTATAGGGATTGTTAGGTATTACAAAGTGACTTCAAGTGAGATTTCTCTTGAAATCTCATCACTGTCCTTGGAAATTCGGTGTTATCCCCTTTGTGCAGATGAGAAAGTTTAGATCAGGCAAGTTGGACAGCAGCCAGGCTCTTGTGTCCTAGGTATTAGTAGTTTAGATTCTACAGCCAATTACCTTGTACTCCTAAATGACTAGGAAAGCCTCTCTACTACTACTTCTTTTTTTTTTATTTGTGGCTCTGCTGCGTCTTCGTTGCTGTGTGCGGGCTTTCTCTAGCTGCAGTGAGCAGTGGCTACTCTCTAGTGGTGGTTCAAGGCCTTCTCGTTGCTGTGACTTCTCCTGTTGCGAAACATGGACTGTAGGGTGAGTGGGCTTCAGCAGTTGCGGTGCACAGGCTTAGTTGCCTGTGGCATCTTCCTAGACCAGGGATCAAACTTGTGCATTGGCAAGTGAATTCTTAACCACTGGACCACCCCAGAAGTCCTCTCCTGCTGCTTCTTGATTCTTCACTAAAGCATTAGTTTGAAAAGCGCAGGTACGAGCCTATAGTACTGCTAGAAATTACTCATCCCAGATGTCACTTTCAAGCCTTTTGGTTAATGTGCCACAGCCCTTTTACCTGTGTCTCGAGTGCTGTCTCCAGGGTGGAGATGCCCCTGCTTGCCCTCACTGTTAACTGACGGTCACTTCCATTTTAATCCAGCGTCTTGTCCTTGGTGTCCTGCACTTCGTATAGCTCTAGAACAATTAAGTCAAACATGAAGTGTTGTAAATATGGGAGCACTCATTTTGCTAAATTGATTTGCTCTGCATTTGCAAACCTAAAAGTTTCATTGAAGGAAAACGAAAGAGCACAAAGAGTTGGATTTCAATTTTTGGACACACAGACCATGTTTGCCCAGAAATCTAATTTTCTAGATTAATGAATCATATGGGATATTGTAAATTAAAAATTACTTTTAGAGAATGGGAACAGTGCAAATAAATGGAAGCCACTTATTGAAGAAGACATTGTGATACCTATGTGTCATACACATTGAAATGCAGCTTTGTGGTTGTTAAGCTCAGTTGGGTTCTTTGCAATCAGAAATCCACTCTTTGGCTTTCCTTTAGATGCGTTTCTCTAAAAGGATGAGGGTTTCCTCCATTCCTTCCATTTTTCTGGACTTTTGAAAAGGATCTGAACTATATGGAATTGCTAAAATATCAAAACTCTCAGTCCAGCAGCCCATTTATGCAGTAACACCAGTAGTTTTCGTCTATTATCACATCATTATTTCCAGAATATGACTATACATGTAATTTCATTTGATTCACAAAGATTTCTAAAGCATTTACAGGCAAGAAGGCTGTTTGATAGGGAGAAATTGGTAATTTTATCTCTATTTTGTGAGCAGAGGCCTTCAAGAAAGCCTGGGGAGGCGAGGGAATTTGCTGGCCGCTAATGAAGGAATTGCTGGGGCAGGCTGCTTGCTCCTAACCAGTTCTCTCTCCTGCTCAATCTGCAAATAGGGCTTATTAGAATTACTGTCCCATTGCAGGAAGAAGAACCTTCTCTGCCCATTGAGAAGCCACTGCCGCTCCATCTTAGAGAGATGGTGGGAAGAGTCAATGGCAGGATTTCAGCAGATCTGGTTCCTCCATCATGCTGCCCAGAACCACCTAGATTAATTTCTTAGATCCCAGTGTCTTAAAATGGGAAAAAAGACATCCACTGTGTTCACTGGCTTGTGATGATGATAAAATTAAATAATGAATATGACTATGTTTTTGAACTATAATCACTCCATAAATGTCAAAGTGAGACAAGAAATCTGAAAGCAAAGGAGCTTCTTTGAGGCCTGAGTCTAGCCCCTGGAACTAGGCATTGGGCAAGATGGATTAGACATATTATTTCATTTAATTCTCAAATCAGCTCAGGGAGCTGAATATTATTATTATTAGACCCCCTTAGTTTTTTCCAATTATTATAAGTGATGAACTAATTTGAATATTTTATAGCAGGAAACACACTAATACAGAAAATAATAAAACACAAGCATCATTCACCACTAAATATTCTGCAGAAGTCTCTTTTTTCCCAAGAAATAAAATGTCACAGTTAAGCCAAAGCCCTACCCTGACTTCACCCCACCTTTCTCATGTCTCTGTACTTCATGTGCATTCCTCCAAAGGATGTGTTTATAATTTTACTATGTCTATGGACAACCATAGAGGTCAGTTTGGTTGCTCAGTCATGTCTAATCTTTGAGACCCCATGGACTGCAGCACGCCAGGCTTCCTTGTCCATCACCAACTCCCAGAGCTTGCTCAATTCATGTCCATCAAGTTGGTGATGCCATCCAACCGTCTCATCCTCTCTTGTCCCCTTCTCCTCCTGCCTTCAATCTTTTCCAGCATCAGGGTCATTTCCAATGAGTCAGTTCTATGGATCACTTGGCCAAAGTATTGGAGGTTCAGCTTCAGCATCAGTCCTTCCAATGAATATTCAGGACTGATCTCCTTTAGGATGGACTGGCTTAATCTCCTTGCAGTCCAAGGGGCTCTCAAGAGTTTTCTCCAACACCACAGTTCAAAAGCATCCATTCTTCAAGGCTTAGCTTTCTTCATGATCCAACTCTCATATCCATACTTGACTACTGGAAAAACCATATCTTTGACTAGACAGATAAAAAGAAGAAAAAAGATGTCCTTTTCACTATAGGGGACTGGAATGCAAAAGTAGGAAGTCAAGGAACACCTGGGGTAACAGGAAAATTTGGCCTTGGAGTACAGAATGAAGCAGGGCAAAGGCTAATAGAGTTCTGCCAAGAGAACACACTGGTCATAGCAAACACCCTCTTCCAAAAACACAAGAGAAGACTCTACAGATGGACATCACCAATGGTCGACACTGAAATCAGATTGATTATATTGTTTGCAGCCAAAGATGGAGAAACTCTATACAGTCAGCAAAAACAAGACCGGGAGCTGACTGTGGCTCAGATCATGAACTCCTTATTGCCAAATTCAGACTGAAATTGAAGAAAGTGGAGAAAACCATTAGACCATTCAACCTTATGACTATAAAGTGGAAGTGAGAAATAGATTTAAGGGACTAGATCTGATAGAGTGCCTGATGAACTATGGATGGAGGTTCTTGACATTGTACAGAAGACGGGAATCAAGACCATCCCCAAGAAAAAGAATGCAAAAAAGCAAAATGGCTGTCTGAGGAGGCCTTACAAATAGCTGTGAAAAGCAGGAAGTGAAAAGCAAAGGACAAAAGGAAAGATATACCCATTTGAATGCAGAGTTCCAAAGAATAGCAAGGAGAGATAAGAAAGCCTTTCTCAGAAATCAGTGCAAAGAAATAGAGGAAAACAACAGAATGGGAAAGACTAGAGATCTCTTCAAGGAAATTAGAGATATCAAGGGAACATTTCATGCAAAGATGGGCTCAATAAAGAACAGAAATGGTAGGGACCTAACAGAAGCAGAAGATATTAAGAAGAGGTGGCAAGAATACACAGAAGAACTATACAAAAAAAATCTTCATGACCCAGATAACCATGATGGTGTGATCACTCACCTAGAGCCAGACATCCTGAATGTGAAGTCAAGTGGGCCTTAGGAAGCCTCACTATGAAGAAAGCTAGTGGAGGTGATTGAAGTCCAGTTGAGCTATTTCAAATCCTGAAAGATGATGCTGTGAAAGTGCTGCACTCAATATGCCAGCAAATTTGGAAAACTCAGCAGTGGCCACAGGACTGGAAAAGGTCAGTTTTCATTGCAATCCCAAAGAAAGGCAATGCCAAAGAATGCTCAAACTACCACACAATTGCACTCATCTCACACACTAGTAAAGTAATGCTCAAAATTCTCCAAGCCAGGCTTCAGCAATACATGATCCATGAACTTCCAGGTGTTCAACCTGGTTTTTGAAAAGGTGGAAGAAACAGAGATCAACTTGCCAACATCCATTGGATCATCAAGAAAGCAAGAAAGTTCCAGAAAAACATCTATTTCTGCTTTATTGACTATGCCAAAGCCTTTGACTGTGTGGATCACAATAAACTGGAAAATTCTGAAAGAGATGGGAATACCAGGCCACCTGACCTGCCTCTTGAGAAACCTGTATGTAGGTCAGGAAGCAACAGTTCAAACTAGACATGGAACAACAGACTGGTTCCAAATAGAAAAAGGAGTCCGTCAAGGCTGTATATTGTCACCCTGCTTATTTAACTTCTATGCAGAGTACATTGTGAGAAACACTGGGCTGGAGGAAGCATAAGCTGGAATCAAGACTGCTGGGAGAAATATCAATAACCTCAGATATGCAGATGACACCACCCTTATGGCAGAAAGTGAAGAAGAACTAACAAGCCTCTTGATGAAAGTGAAAGAGGAGAGTGAAAAAGTTGGCTTAAAGCTCAAGATTCAGAAAACGAAGATCATGGCATTTGGTCCCATCACTTCATGGCAGATAGATGGGGAAATGGTGGAAACAGTGGCGGACTTTATTTTTCTGGGCTCCAAAATCACTGCAGATGGTGCAATCATGAAATTAAAAGACACTTTTGAAGGAAAGTTATGACAGCATATTAAAAAGACAGCATATTAAAAAGCAGAGACATTACTTTGTCAACAAAGGTCCATCTAGTCAAGGCTATGGTTTTTCCAGTGGTCATATATGGATGTGAGAGTTGGACTATAAAGAAAGCAGAGCAGCGAAGAATTGATGCTTTTGAACTGTGGTGTTGGAGAAGACTCTTGAGAGTCCCTTGGACTGCAAGGACATCCAACCAGTCCATTCTAAAGGACATCGGTTCTGGGTGTTCATTGGAAGGACTGATGTTGAAGCTGAAACTCCAATACTTTGGCCACCTCATGCAATGAGGTGACTCATTGGAAAAGACCCTAATGCTGGGAAAGATTGAGGGCATGAGGGAAAGATGTTGAAGCTGAAACTCCAATACTTTGGCCACCTCATGCAATGAGGTGACTCATTGGAAAAGACCCTAATGCTGGGAAAGATGAGGGCATGAAAGATCGAGAAGAGGACAACAGAGGAGGAGATGGCTGGATGGCATCATCGACTCGATGGACATGGATTTGGGTGGAGTCCTGGAGTTGGTGAAGGACAGGGAAACCTGGCGTGCTGTGGTTCATGGGGTTGCAAAGAGTCAGTCACAACTGAGCGACTGAACTGAACTGAACTGACTAGACAGAACTTTGTCACCAAAGTAATGTCTCTGCTTTTTAATATGCTGTCTAGGTTTCTCATAGCTTTTCTTTCAAGGAGCAAGTGTCTTTTAATTTCATGGTTTTAGTCATCATCTGCAGTGTTTTGGAGCCCACGAATATAAAGTCTGTCACTGTTTGCATTGTTTCCCCATCTATTTGCCGTGGAGTGATGGACCAGATGCCATTATCCTAGTTTTTTTGAATGTTGACTTTTAAGCCAACTTTTTTGCTCTCCTGTTTCACTTTCATCAAGAGGCTTTTTGTTCCTCTTCACTTTCTGCCATAAGGATGGTGTCATCTGCATATCTGAGGTTATTGATATTTCTCCTGGCAATCTTGATTCCAGCTGGTGCTTTATGTAGCCAGCATTTCGCATGATGTACTCTGCATATAAGTTAAATAAGCAGGGTGACAATATACGGCCTTGATGTACTCCTTTCCCAACTTGGAACCAGTCCTTTGTTCCATGTCCAATTCTAACTGTTGCTTCTTAACCTGCATACAGATTTCTCAAGAAGCTGGACAGGTGATTTGGTATTCCCATCTGTTGAAGAATTTTCCACAGTTTGTTGTGGTCCACACAGTCAAAGATTTGGTGTAGTCAATAAAGCAGAAGTAGATGTTTTTCTGGAACTTTCTTGCTTTTTCTATGATACAACAGATGTTGGCAATTTGATCTGTGGTTCGTCTGCCTTTTATAAATCCAACTTGAACATCTGAAAGTTATCAATTCAAGTACTGTTGAAACCTCACTTGGAGAATTTTGAGCATTACTTTGCTAGTGTGTGAGATGAGTGCAATTGTGCACTAGTTTGAACAAACTTTGGCATTGTGTTTCATTGGGATTTGAATGAAAACTGACCTTTTCCAGTCCTGTGGCCACTGCTGCATTTTCCAAATTTGCTGGCATATTGGGTGCAGCCCTTTAACAGCATCATCTTTTAGAACTGGAATTAGTTCAGCTGGAAATCTACTAGCTTGGTTGGTAGTGATGCTTCCTAAGGCCCACTTGACTTCAGGCTCTAAGATTTCTGGCTCTAGGTGAGTGATCACACCATTACAGTTATCTGGGTCATGAAGATCTTTTTTTATAATTATTCTGTGTATTCTTGCCTTCTCTTCTTAATATCTTCTGCTTCTGTTAGGCCTATGCTGTTTCTGTCCTTTATTGTACCCACCGTTGCATGAAATGTTCCCATGATATCTCTAATTTTCTTGAAGAGATCTCAAGTCTTTCCCATTCTATTGTTTTCCTCTATTTCTTTCCATTGATTACTGAGGAAGGCTTTCTTATCTCTCCTTGCCATTCTTTGGAACTTTGCATTCAGATGGATATATCTTTCCTCTTCTCCTTTGCCTTTTGCTTCTCTTCTTTTCTCAGATATTTGTAAGGCCTCCTCAGACAACCATTTTGTCTTTTTGCATTTATTTTTCTTGGAGATGTTCTTGACCATTGCTTCCTATACAATGTCATGAACCTCTGTCCATAGTTCTTCAGGCACTTTGCCTATCAGATCTAATCCCTTGAATCTATTTGTCACTTCCACTGTATAATCGGAAGGGATTTGATTTAAGTCATACCTGAATGGTCTTGTGGTTTTCCCTCTTTCTTCAATTTAAGTCTGAATTTGGCAATAAGGAGTTCATGATCTGAGGCACAGTCAGCTCCTGGTCTTGTTTTTGCTGACTGTATAGAGTTTCTCCATCTTTGGCTGCAAAGAATATAATTAATCTGATATTGGTATTGACCATGTGGTGATGTCCATGTGTAGAGTCTTCTCTTGTATTGTTGGAAGAGGGTGTTTGCTATGACCAGTGTGTTCTCTTGGCAAAACTCTGTTAGCCTTTGCCCTGCTTCATTTTGTACCCCAAGGCCAAATTTGCTTGTTATTTGAGGTAACTCTTGACTTTCTACTTTTGTATTCCAGTCCCCTATGATGAAAAGGACATCTTTTTTTTTTTTTTTTGGTGTTCGTTTAGAAGGTATTGTAAGTGTTCATAGAACCAGTCAACATCAGCTTCTTCTGCATTAGTGGTTGGGGCATAGACTTGGATTACTGTGATAGTGAATGGTTTGTCTTGGAAATGAACAGAGATTATTCTGTAGATTGCACCCAAGTACTGCATTTCAGACTCCTTTGCTGCCTATGAGGGCTACTCCATTCTTTTCTAAGGAATCTTGCCCTAAGTAGTAGATATAATAGTCATTTGATTTAAACTCGCCCATTCCAGTCCATTTTAGTTCACTGATTCCTAAAATGTCGATGTTCACTCTTGACATCCATAGAAAATACATACTAATTTTTGGTGTTTTTAAAATTTACATGCATTTTAGCCAATATAGTATGCTTTACTTTACATTTTTCATTCAGAATTATGGTTTTGAAATTTATCTGTGTTGACAGATGTTATTATTGTCTAGTCACTCAGTCATGTACGAGTCTTTCTGACCCCATGGACTGTAGCCCGCTAGGCTCCTCTGTCCATGGGATCCTCCAGGCAAGAATACTGGAGTGGATTGCCATTTCCCTTTCCAGGTATTGACAGATGAATTCCAGCTTATTCTTTTTAGCTATTGAATGCTATTCTAGTGTTGGACAAAACCATCAATTATTTATCTGCCTCTCTACTAATAGGCAGCTTGCTTGTTTTCACTGTTTTGCTGTCATCCACAGCAAAATATATTTCCAATAAACACATTCATAAGTGTCTTCCTATATAATTGGAACTGAGTCCTTCTGTTAATGTATTACGAAGTGGAACTGCCAGTTTTGGGGTATATAAGCATCTTCACCTTTGAGAGGCATTGCCAGTTTGTTCTCCACAATGTAGCAATTACTCTCCTCTCACCAGGTAGAAGTTTCCATGTATTCTATCTGCCCCGCAGTTGGTATTATCAGAGGTTTATTATTATTATTACTATTAAATCAGATTTACTGTACTGATTGTTTTTCCATTTACTTTTTGGCCATGCCTTTTGGGATGTGGAGGGCTGCCCAGATGATTCAGAGGTAAAGAATCCACCTGCAATGCAGGAAATGCAGGAGACATGAGTTTGATCCCTGGGTCAGGAAGATCTCCTGGAAGAGGAAGTGGCAACCCACTCCAGGATTCTTGCCAGGTGAATCCCATAGAAAGAGGAGCCTGGCGGGCTATAGTCCATGAAATCGCAAAGACTTAGACATGGTAGAGAGGCTAAACATGCAGGCATTCCTGGTTTGCTTTTGCTTGCCCAATATTACCCTTCTTCTTTGGGTTCCACTTTTGCTTTTGGGCTCTTGACCATTGAAATTCCCCAATTATGGCTTATATTTGGCCCATGGGTACCTCCAGCTTTAAGGAACTCTGACCCTCACCAATATTACAAGATCCAAGGCTGGGCAATTAGAGGAGAGGGACTGGACTTTGGTTTCAGTGGAGTCTGTTTCCACTCATAATTCCTAATTAGCATGTATGCATGGCATGTGGGATCTTTGTTTCCCAGCCAGGAATCAAACCCAGTCTGCCTACATTGGGATTGTGGAGTCTTAACCACTGGACCACCAGGGAAGTCCCAATCAGAGTTTTATATTTGTAGTCATCTGATGGTAGTAAAATGACACTACATTTCTTTTTCTGTCCTTGAAAATGCAAAGTTAACATTTCCAAAGTTTGTCTATGGGGATTTTAATATATGGAAGGATTTGAGGAGGCCAGTTCTGGTCTCATCTAGGTCTCCCATGGATTGGGCACTCACTTAGAGGGGTACTATGGACTGAATAGTGTTGCTCCACAGATTCATGTGTGGATCTCTAGCTTGATGGTATTTGGAGACAAAGCCTTTGGAAGACAGTAAGTTTTAGATGAGGACCTGAGGATGGGACCCTCATGATGGAATTAGTGCCCTTATAAGAGACACCAGAGAGCTCTCTCCTGCCATATGAGGACACAGTGAAAAGACCCATCTGCAAACCAGGAAGAGAGCTCTCACTAGAAGCCAAATCAGCCAGAACTTTAATCTTGGACTTTCCATCCTCCAGAACAATGAGAAAATCAATTTCTCTTGTTTAAGTCACCCAAGCTATGGTATTGGTTATGGCAACCCATGCAGATTAAGGCAGGGTTAAGAACTCAGACTCCAAAGTCAGATTAATTGGTTTAAATGGCAGGTCCTTGACTTAGCAAACAAATGGCCTTGGGAAAGGTTCTAAGCCTCTCTTGGCCTCACTTTCCTCACTGCAAAATGGAAATCTTAATGGGTCCCATCTCACAGGATTATCATGTAGGTTAATGAGCTATAGAACATGAAATATTTAACCCAATGCATAGCAGTTGAAAGTAAATCTTAGCTATTGTCATTATTTACATGATTAAACAGAAGTCTTTTTTTTTTTTTTACATCATTCCCTTCTTCAATAACCTTTCAAGTTTTCCCATTAACTATAACATTAACTACAAAATCAATGCTTTCCAGCATCTGGGCCACACCCACCTTTCTAGATTGTTGTTTTACAATGGCCCTAATGAGCCATTTGCCAGTCACAACCATTTATACACTGTCCTCCACCAGACTGTGTGCTTCTCGGCCACTGTGCCTTTGCACTTGTCAATTCCCAAGCCTAGAGTACTCTGCTATTCATTCTCTTCTCTACTCATCTCAATCCTATGCATCCTTTGAGAATCTGGCACAAATCTCTTGTTATATGTGGAATAATGGCCCTTGTATATGTGCACACCTCATTCCTGAAACCTGTGAATATGTTACCATACATGGTAAAATGGATACATTTTATACCATCCACCTCCAGAACTGTAAGAGAATGCATTGTATTGTTTTAAGCCACTAAATTTACGATTATTTATTGCAGCAGCAACAGGAAACTAGTACATCTCTCCTTGACCATACAGTCTGTCTTAATTGCTTCTCTAAGTTCCCTTGGCAAGTGCTGTCCTAACTGCTCTATGGAATCCATGCCAACCATTTGCCTTTAACCCTCCTCCTACCCTCTATGCTGGACCTTAATGAATAGCAAACAATTGTTCATATTCCTGACTCCCTTGTTTCTGCCAGTGGGGGCCACAGGTGGGAGGTTGGAAGGGGGCGTTTGGTAGGGTCTTGAAGCAGCTTCGGGAATCCCAGTGGTAACAGAAGGCGTGTTGATGGCAGTGATAGGAAGAGCAGCGGTTCTGCACTGGCAGCTCTAGCAGAAGCAGGAGGCGCCGGGAGTACAGACTTCCGGGTCACGCCTAGGCAGCTGGGCTTCAGCAACAGGATCTTTAGCAGCACAGCACACTGGCTTACAGGTAGATTTTTGCTCTGAGATCCAGAAACAGTACTGGTTTCCTACACTACTTTAACTCTGTTTTCCTCTCTGTTAATAACTTCAGCCCTTGCAATACTCTTATAACCAATTCCTGTATTAAATATCCTCTGTTTAATACACCTGGAGTGGTAAATTTTTTCAGTCTGGATTCTGAAGGATATATAGTCCCAGCATATTTTTCAGTATTAAAGATATATCTGCATGGGTTCTGGCTTATATCCCAAAATACTTGGTAAATTCTTTGAGATCAGGTCCCGTATCTTAAGTATAATGGGAAGAGCATGATGTTTTGAGATAATCATTGCAAGATGTCATGACAAGTCACAAAATCCTAGTGACTTAATGCAATAAAAATTGCTACTTTACTTAATGATTCAAGTGAGGGTATTATTCCACTTAGTGACTCAGGGATTCAGCCTCCCTCAATCTATGACACATCACATTGGCATATGCACTTCCCAGTTATGCCATGGCAGGGAGGAAAGGAATGAGAGAATCTCACCAAGGCGTACTTGTTCTGGTCTAGAAATGACTCATTATTTTCAGTTTACCAGACTCCTTCATTTCACCCAACCCAATGGCAAGGATGTTGGGTAACATAGGGATCCTATGGATTTTTAGAAACACTTATTGTCTCAGTCATCTGGAGATCAAGTCAGATAGAATTGAGTTCTGTGTGGTCTCAGACAAATTGGTTAACCCCTCTGAGCCTTAATTTTCCATCCGTAATAATTCTCAACTTGCAGGATTGTTGTGAATGTTCACTGAGATGATGGCTGTGGTGATAAAAATGACGATGATGATAGCAGTCGATGTTTAAGAGTGCTTACAACATGCAGGCAAACACAGTGCGAAGAGCCTTACATACGTAACCTCACCTTGCTCAGTTCTCAAAGTATTTCTACAAGGTACTAAGATATTCCCATTTTGCAGAGGAGAAAATGAGGTACAGAAGTAAACTTTCTCAAGAGTACACAGCTATAACATGAGAGCTGATATTGGGAACCATGGCTGTCTGACTTTAAAGCTTATTCTCTTTCCACTATGTTTAAAATATACTTCATAAACTCTTAATCCATGGCAATCCAGGATTCTGCAACAAAGATCATAACAACAGCAATAATCACTATTGCTTATATAGTACTTATTATACTATGGCAGGGAAAACAGGGAAGTCTAACGTGCTTCAGTCCATAAGGTCATGAAGAGTCAGACACGACTTAGCAAATGAACAGCCACAGTGTTTGCATTATTCTTAGTTCTTTACAGATATTAACTTATTTAATCAGTGTAATTTTCCCAGTTTGAAAATAGAGAATACCATTAAGTAACTTGCCTTAAGGTCACACAGCTAGTAAATGACTCTTCTGAAAGAGCAAGATGGTCAACTATGTTTGAGAGCCTCTGTCTACTGTATCCCCCCTTTCAGAGATCCCCAATTTAAATTTCTTATTTGGGGCTCTCAGACACACTGTACTAATGAAACCCAATTATTTCCTAAACATATTTTCCCATGGAAGTCTTTGCCTTTTCTTCCGGCATAGGAAGAGACTACTTCCTTGCCTCTCTGGCTGAGAATATCTGGACCATATTGTCCAAGTCAGTCCTTCCAGTGCTTCAGGAAAGAGACTGGAGTTTGCTTTTCCACAAAGGCCTCAGCCACAGTGGACCATGGAACTGTGGACTGGCTACCATTCAGTCTGACTGCCCTTTCTTCTGAACAAAACATTTACCTTCCCCTCTTTTCCAATGGCCACATCCCTGCCCTTCTACAAAAACTTGATCAATCTCCCTGTCAGGAAAATTCCCTGAAACAAGCATGCAGTAAGATGCTATTAAGACGAGCTTCCTCGGTGAAGTGGAGATTTGGGGCAGATCCTGGCAGGGTGCATCATCCTTCTAGGCGTCCTGCAGAGCACTCGTGACTCCTAGGTTCTGTTCTGGATGAGGTGAGGCGTGAACTACTAGTCATTTCTTCCTGGGCCCTCCAACCAGCTGAGAATGAGGCTAAGGAAGAGAATGTTTGCTCAGGATCTTGATCAAATGGAAGGGGAAGAACTGTGGAAATAATAGATACCCACTCATTATTTATCACTATTATTGCTTGGCACAAACAGCTTCATTCCACTGACTTCTCACTTTGAAATGAGCTGTAAGGAGGGCCAAGTTGTTTTTGTTCTTAAACTTCCCTGAGAGAATATGAGTGAGTCCATGGCATTCGTGTATTATTGACTCATAGAGTTTTTTGTTGTTGTTGTTTGTTTCTTCTAAATGATACAAGTTGAAATGGGACTCTATCTTAAGTTGAGTGAAGATTTTCCAGCAGACCCTTAGCTATCCACTATTTCTTTCAATACAGAAACATAGGATCCCTTGAAACCAAATATTCTGAGCAATGGGACAGCAGGAAATAAAACATTACCTCCCAAATACCCACTGGAAGCCAAACCAAATAAGTAAAGGTAGTAGCATTAAACATTGAAGGGAAATTTGTCCTCAGAGTGGGCACAATTCTATTGTTTCTAAGTATCTTTTGAGGGGAGGGATGCCAAAGAGCAGGTTGTTTACACAACTCCAATATTGTTTTATGATGATTATCTGAATCTACAAAAATATAGATCTTGAATATACACTAGAGATATCTTTTGTGTATTCTGATAGCCAGGCTAAGATGTATAAAGCAGATCAGCCTAATGCTCAAAGAGGTTAGTCTTAATTAGCTTAGAAATAAACCAAGCCTGTATTTTGCAAGGTAGCTATTTGCAGATCAGACAAAGAAGAAGGCTTGTGGTCTAAAAGAATGCCCTGTGTACATAGACTTGGTCCAATCAGTGGGACAAGATTAGTGGAGTGGGAGTCTCATAACACACATGGCAGAAGGTCGGAAATATATGTGATAAATGAGATGGGAGAGAGAAGGAAAGAAAGAGAACTGGAGGGAGGGTTGTCCAAAAAGAGAGTTGTGATAGATAAAAGTGACAAATTTCTCATCAGTTTCAGGGTATCTCATTCCCTTGGCACACTCAAAAGAGTCTCCATGCTTTCTTAGTCACTCAGTGCCTACTTTCAGCAACCAAACTGAAAGGATGCTGTTGAGAGTACACATCTTTCCAGCACCAAATCAAGAGCCGTCTAGGGCATCTCGACATATGAGGATCAGGGGCCTATAGAAGGCTCATGGACCAGCATCTCAAGTAAGGCTACACTATGAACCCCTTACTCCTGACTGTATTCTAACCACACCAGACAGGCTGAGAATGTGGGGAGATACGTGAAAAGAACTAAATTTGCTTCATTTTTTAAAAAGATTTTAAAATATCATTTTGATATTTGGCAAAACTAATACAATTATGTAAAGTTTAAAAAATAAAATTAAGTTTAAAAAAATAAATAAATAAAAAAAATAAAAAATAAAAAGAAACCCCGTACTGTTCTGCATAGTGGTTGAACCAGTATATATTCCCACCAGCAGCGTAGGAGAGTTCCCTTTTCTCCACACTCTCTCCAGCATTTATCATTTCTAGACTTTTTGATGATGGCCATTCTGATTGGTGTGAGGTGATACCTCATTGTAGTTTTGATTTGCATTTCTCTGATAATTAGTGATGTTGAATTTCTTTTCATGTGTTTTTTAGCCATCTATAGGACTTCTTCAGACATTTCTTTGGAAAAATATCTATTTAGATCTTCTGTCCATTTTTTGATTGCATTGTTTGATTTTTTTGACATAGAGCTGCATGAGATTGTGTAATTTTGAGATTAATCCCTTGTTAGTTTCTTCGTTTGCAAATATTTTCCCCCATTATATGGGTTGTTTTTTCATTTTGTTTATAGTTTTGTTTGCTAGGCAGAAGTTTTTAAGTTTAATTAGGTCCCATTTGTTTGTTTTTGTTTTCATTATGCTAGAAAATGGATCAAAAAAGATATTGCTGCAATATAAGTCAGAGTGTTCTGCCTGTTTTCCTCTAAGAGTTTTACAGTGTCAGGCCTTACATTAAGGTCTTTGGTCTATTTTGAGTTTATTTTCAGGTATGATGTTAGAGAATGTTATAATTTATTATTTTTTTTTTTACATGTAGCTGCCCAGTTTTTCCAGCACCACTTCTGGAAGAAACTGTCTTTCCTCCACTGTATAGTCTTGCCTCCTTTGTTATAGATTAATTGACCACAGGTACATGGGTTTATTTCTGAGCCTTCTATCCTATTCCATTGATCTATATTTCTGTTTTTGTGCCAGCACCGTGCTGTTTTAATTAGTGTAGCTTTGTAGTCTTAAGTCAGGGTGTCTGATTCCTCCAGCTCTGTTTTTCTTTAATAGGATAGCTTTGGCTATTCAAGGTCTTTGATTTCTCCATATAAATTTAAATGTTTTTCCTCTAGTTCTGTTGGAAAGATTTAGATAAATCTGATTTTTAGGGTTGAATAGCCTTTTACCATCTTTGTAAATCCTAGGAGTTTCCTTGTCTGTCATGTGGAGGTTAATAATAATGCCTAGTTCATAATGTTGTCACAATGATTTAACTCAGATAGTTCCTGCCGTGTAGTACATGTTTGACAACTGATAATCATCATTTCACAGTGTGGATTCCTTGCCATAACCTACCTCCATCTACATCAAATATCATTGCCCAGCAATTTTTATGTAAAAATCAGGCTTCAAGGTGAACGCCTGTTGCCTTCCTCATAAACTAAACTTCTATTCCCTCCCAGACACATCAAGGGCTGTCTTGAAATGAGCTATTACCATCCTTCCTGTAGAATCTCTGCAAAGTTCCTGAAACAGTGGATCAGAGGCTTCATATATTGAAACATTCAGAATCTAAATCTCCATACTATTAAAGGAAGACACAAAACCCTGTAAAAACAGGAAATAGAGCAGCACATTTTCTTCTAGTGAAAGATCCCATGGCTCTCCAGAGGTATTAACATGGTAGACAATAAGAGGTAGTGCTTTGGCCTCTTCCTCTCCCAGAGAAAAGAGAAGCATCAGTGAGCCAAAGGTGCATAAAAGCAGTTTTGCTCCAAGCCTAACTATGTTCAGCAGATGGGAACATAACCCAGTGGTATAGATGGGTATCTCATAAAGGCTCACAGAAGCAAACTGTAAATCTTCCCAAATTTTTGTTCAATAGCACAATGCAGGGTCTTTTGATAGAATGGCATTTGTCCTTCTATGTCTCAAATAAATGTTCTTGTAAGATTTCTTTACTCATTTAACAAAATGGAGATTCGAAATTCTATTTTTTTCCAATACATGAGGTATCATGTTCTGTAACATGACATCAGTAGCTTGAAATTGGCCATCGAGGGAGTGTTTACATCATCAGTCAGTCAGTCAGCTTAGTCATGTCCGACTCTTGGTGACCCCATGGGCTGCAGCACTCCAGGCTTCCCTGTTCATCACCAACTCCCAGAGCTTACTCAAACTCATGTCCATCAAGTCGGTGATGCCATCCAACCATCTCATCCTCTCTCGTCCCCTTCTCCTGCCTTCAATCTTTCCCAGAATCAGGGTCTTTTCCAGTGTGTCAGTTATTCACATTAGGTGGTCAAAGTATTGGAGGCTCAGCTTCAGCATCAGTCCTTCCAATGAATATTCAGGACTGATTTCCTTTAGGATGGACTGGTTGGATCTCCTTTTAGTCCAAGGGACTCTCAAGAGTCTTCTCCAACACCACAGTTCAAAAGCATTAATTCTTCAATGCTCAGCCTTCTTTATGGTTCAACTCTCACATCCACATATGACTACTGGAAAACCATAGCTTTGACTAGATGGAGTACGTCAAGGCTTTATATTGTCACCCTGCTTATTTAACTTATATTCAGAGTACATCATAAGAAACGCTGGGCTGGAGGAAGCATAAGCTGGAATCAAGATTGCCAGGAGAAATATCAATAACCTCAGATATGCAGATGACACCACCCTTATGGCAGAAAGTGAAGAGGAACTAAAGAGACTCTATATGAAAGTGAAAGAGGAGAGTGAAGAAGTTGGCATAAAGCTCAACATTCAGAAAACAAAGATCATGGCATCTGGTCCCATCACTTCATGGGAAATAGATGGGGAAACAGTGGAAACAGTGTCAGACTTTATTTTTCTGGGCTCCAAAATCACTGCAGATGGTGATTGCAGCCATGAAATTAAAAGATGTTTACTCCTTGGAAGGAAAGTTTTGACCAACCTAGATAGCATATTCAAAAGCAGAGACTTTACTTTGTCAACAAAGGTCCATTTGGTCAAGGCTATGGTTTTACCAGTAGTCATGTATGGATGTGAGAGTTGGACTATAAAGAAAGCTGAGCGCCGAAGAATTGATGCTTTTGAACTGTGGTGTTGGAGAAGACTTTTTAGAGTCCCTTGGACTGAAAGGAGGTCCAACAAGTCCATCCTAAAGGAGATCAGTCCTGGGTGTTCATTGGAAGGACTGATGTTGAAGCTGAAACTCCAATACTTTGGTCACCTGATGCAAAGAGCTGACTCATTTGAAAAGACCCTGATGCTGGGAAAGATTGAGGGCAGGAGGAGAAGGGGACGACAGAGGATGAGATGGTTAGATGGCATCACCAAGTCAATGGACATGGGTTTGGGTGGATTCCAGGAGTTGGTGATGGACAGGGAGGCCTGGCGTGCTGCAGTTCATGGGGTCACAAAGAGTCGGACATGACTGAACGATTGAACTGAACTGAACTGACTAGATGGACCTTTGTCGGCAAAGTAATGTCTCTGCCTTTTGATATGCTGCCTGAGGTGGTCATCACTTTTCTTCATAGGAGCACGGTCTTTTAATTTCATGGCAGCAGTCACCACTTGCAGTGATTTTGGAGCTCCCCAGAAATATAGTCTGTCACTGTTTCCATTGTTTTCCCCACTGTTTGCCATGCAGTGATGGAGCTGGATGCCATGATCTTAATTTTCTGAATGTTGAGTTTTAAACCAGCTTTTTCACTTTCCTCTTCCACTTTCATCAAGAGGCTCTTTAATTCCTCTTTGCTTTCTGCCATAAGGGTGGTGTCATCTGCATATCTGAGGTTAGTGACGTTTCTCCCGGTAACAGGCAAACACTAAAAAATTGGGCTTTGTAGTGGGGTGGGGATAGGGAAGCAGGTTAGAAGGGCACTTATTCATTAACATATAACCCATGTAATGTTCTATGAAAACTGCACACATGTAATGAGGATACAGCCCAATAGTCAAAGGGATTTCAAAATTTTTGGTGAGAACAAAGCTGATATATCTATGGATAATTAGTTATTTTTTTACCATGTGTGAATTGTAAATTTTATTGTTTATATCTTCTTTTGTGCAAAACACTACATCTTTATTACATTAAAAGAAGAAAAGAAGAATCACCATAAGTCTACCACCCAGAGAAAACCTCTGTTAATATTTTGGTTTCTTTTATTTATATGTAAACAATATAAAAATAGTATCATAACACATGCTTTAATCATTTTTCAGTAATTACATATTCTTCTATAGCACTATTTTTACTGGTTGTTTGGCATCATTAGTTTTTTCCTGAAAGGGGCTTTGCTGGTTGCTCAGGGGGTAAAGAATCTGCCTGCAATGCAGGAGACCTGAGTTCGATCCCTGGGTTGGGAAGATCTCCTGGAGAAGGGAATGGCTACCACTCCAATATTCTTGCCTGGAGAATCCCATGGCATCATTAGGGCATGAGTTAATTCCAAGCATTATGCATAGTGTCATCTTTTCATTGGATGAGGTGTCCCCATTAAGTACTGAGTGGAGGAAAATTTCCCATGAGTTCTGCCACCTGCATATGGGCAGCTCGGTGTTAATACATACCATGGTGCTACTTTAGCCATCTGGCTGCGCTCTCTCCTCTAATTCTTGGTTGATAATTTTGAGGTTTCTCACAGTTACTTTCAACCCATTCTGCTCACCAGGAGAGAATAAGTGGGAAGATATTTCTAAGTAAAGAGATTGGCTCATGATTACCTGGAAGAGTTCCCTTGCATCCAGACAAGAGTCATGAATAATGGAAAATCCATTTCAATAAATGAAAGTGAACATCCCTGAGCACAGACACACCTTCCTACCCCCCCAGTAAGTTCATTGCCTCTCTGATACTCAAACATCAATTAAAATAATTATTCATGAATTATCATTTTAATCCACTTTTCACACAAAACAGCACTAATCATCTGCAGATTCAGCTCAGAGCTATTTTCTCTGAGGTGATATTCATTAAATGCCAGATGGGTGAGGCTTTCTGGAAACCAGTTAAAAAGCTGTCACAATCTATCCCACCCCCCACGTTCCCAGTCAGATTTTGCTTTTCTTTTTTCTTTTTTTTTTTTTGTACAGCACTTTGATTATTTTCTCACATACCATATAATTTATTTACTTATTCTATTTCTTATCTTTCACCCTGCTAAATAGTAAGCTCCCTGAGTGCAGAGATCTTTATCTGTCTCATTTACTGATGTGAATTCACACTGAAAAGAGTGCCCTGCACATAGTAGGTGCTCCCTAAAAACACTTTGTAATGAATCTCATGGCCCTGCTGTAAACTTAGAGGCTTCATATCATGACTTCTTTTTTCTTTCTATACCCTCAAGAACAGCTGTGAGTTGGACACGAACAGCAGTCATTGCATAGGAAGGCCGGAGAACTGAATTGAAGGCTCTTTTTCTTTCAGAAACAACTCTGCAATTTATCTGCTTTAAGAGGATTAAAGGCAGGGGAGCAGGAGATGATATCAGAATTTTCACAGAAGCCCATCCAGGCCAATATTATTTCCCTGAGTCTGTGTCTAGATCCTGGTGTTTTCAGTGGACCCTTGTCATCTGACCCATTTTGACATCAAATTGTGGTCTGTGTCCTCATAGGTACCATTTACACAATCAGCTAAGTGCCAGGATCTAACGTGGACACTTAACACACAGTAGTTCTTTTATTTTAGTACTGAAATGTATGTGTTGTTATCCCCCTTTTACTGATGAGAACACTGAGATTGAGAGGTGCTGAGCAGCTTATTTAAGGTAGCCCTGGCCAGGACACGTATCAGTTGAGTTGATCTGAATCCAAGCCTGTGTTCTTACTATCAAGTGACTCTGCCTTGCTACAAAACTCTGGGTTCCAGATTCCATTATCTTCAGTTCCATGACCTGTAAATGAAGATAAAACTGGGTTCTTCAGAAATTTGGGGTAAAGATTAAATGAGATGGTATATACAGAATGTGTTTATCACTGTGCCTGACATTCAGTAAGTGGAAGTTTCTTCCCATCTTTCCCATTTGATAAATGGGAAAACTGAGACTTAGCCAAATGAAGTAACTTAAAGTACCACGTACAATGGTGAGCAAAATGGACATGAATTCAGGTGTCCACATTCTCCATCTGTGCTGCTTCCTGGCTCATTCATAAGCGCTCCCTTTCACAGCTACACTTGCTCATGAATTCACCCAGGGTAGGAGACACATTTTCACTGTGAATATACCTTCATGATGAAGGAGGGCAAATACAAGAAAATATAAAAATAGTAGTAAAAAACAAATTCGAAGATTCCTGTTTCATTTTTCTAGTGCTGATTTAAATTGGAAAAGGGAGTAGCTACGCTCTATGGTGTTCCTACTCCTGGACAAGCTCTGCTAAAGCCTCCCAGGCACATATGTATTATTCATCCTATTTTATAGATTTGGAAACTGAGGCAAAAGGAAGTTGAGCTAAGTATTCAACATAACCCAGTGAGTGTTAGAGGTGGAAACTGAGCCTAAAGCACTTTTTAAAAATTTTTTAAATTATTTATTCATTTATTTTATTATTTATTTTTGGCTGCACTGGGTCTTCCTTGCTGTGCATGAGCTGTCTTCAGTTGTGGCAAGTGGGAAGCTAGTCTTCATTGCTGTGCTTGGGCTACTCACTGTGGTTGCGTCTCCTGATGCAGAGCACAGGCTCTAGGGTTTGGGCTTCAGTAGTTGCAGCCTGGGGGCTCAGTAGTTACGGCATACAGGCTTCGTTGCTCCGCAGCATATGGAATCTTCCTGGACCGGGGATCGAACCCATGTCCCCTGCATTGGCTAGACAATTCTTAAGCGCTGGACCATAAAGGGAGTCCTGCAAATCTCATTTTTAAACTATATGTTGAATTGCTGATGGGATGACTACTGGTCTCGGGACATTGATTCTCTTGTGACACTTTGCTTCCTTGTGAGGTTAGTCATCTTAGTCAGGAAGATCACTTTGAGGATTACCTCCCAGCAAAAATAGAAGCCTTTTAAAGACAAGGGCTGACAGAGAAAGACAAATATGGTATTGCTTGTGTGTGGAATTTTAAAAAATGAAACAAATGAACTTATTTACAAAACAGAAACAGACTCACAGAGAAAACAAACATAATTATCAGGAGAAAGCAATGTGCAATGAATTAGGCGTTGGGATTAACATATATGTTGTTGTTCAGTCACTAAGTCGTGTCTGACTCTGTGATCCCATCAACTGCAGCACACCAGTCCTCCCTGTTCTTCAGCATCTCCCGGAGCTTACACCATCTTCCTGTAGCACAAGGAACTATGTTTAGTATCTTGTAATAATCTATAAGGGAAAAATCTGAAAAAGGACTTATATATACATAAAAAGATATATATAAAAGGATTTATATATACACACACACATATACATGTATGCATAACTGAATCACTTTGCTATACACTTGAAAATAACATTGTAAACCGACTGTAATTTAATTTTTAAAGTGAAAAAAACGCTAAGATACTGATTATGTCACAGATCTGTTCTGAACATTACTAGTAAATAATAATAAAAAAAAGACAATAGCTTAAACATATTACTACACACATCACTTATTATATTTAGCAAAAGCTTTTACTATTTATAAATACTGAATAAATATTTTTGGTTGATCCATCCATAGAAGACCATGATTTGAATTCTTTGGGGAAAACTTGATTTTCACCACCACCCCCCTCCAGGGCTAACTCCACAGGATATGAAACTCTCTATTATGAGATGAATAAAGATGAAAAGCTTTGGATCACATGTGAAATATCCTTGCATTTTGGAGTTGATTCTCAGTAGCAGTAGTCTCTTACTCTGCACAAGTTTATTCTAACATTTACCCACTCATTTACTCTCTCTCTGACCAGTGTCCCTCTGCTGTTTACACAAAGACTCAAACTGTTCTTTAAGCTCTGTGGCCACCTCAGGAATGTACTGTGGTGTTATTTGTACCCATAACTTGGGAGCATCTGCGTAGGCAGTGACTTTCTGCTTCTGATGGAGATGCATTTGTCTTTGTTCTACACTTTTATCTAATAACTGATCCCTCTTAATCATGTTAGAAGACAGACAAAGTTTAATCACACTTTTCATCATGATCAGGACACAATGTGCTAAGAAATGCACTTTATTTATTGCATTGTCCAAACTGAGTTTTAATACAAATTATTTTGACAATGAAGAGATACTATTATTTATCCAATCAAGACATTGCTACAAGTACAAATTTATTTTTCATTCTGAAGTGAGAGCATCAAAATGAGTCCTACTTAGTCTCAGGACAGCTTTCTTGAGCCTTTGAGAAGTTTCTTAGTTTTGACAGCCAGGACTGTATATGAATTCCTTTCTTGTCTTTTGAGCTCACCCTAGATGGAAAACTGAGCACAAGCTGTGTCTATATTGTCCACCCAGGGAAGCTGTTGGCAGGCTGTTGCTATATAATGAATCATCTTTGTCTCACCTATTTTATTGCAAAAGAGACTGATACTAGGGAGATCCTTGTCTACTCCCCTCTCCATGCTTGGACTGTGGATCTCAGTAATTCACCCTATGGGGGAATGGATACTTGCACTGTTCTTTCCTGTCTCCACAAATCAGGGAGCATTAATAAAAAATAACTTTATGTATGGGCCCCAGTATTGACTTTTAGAGGGGCTTGAAGTCCAATTGAACTTAGTAATCATTTCCTGATTATGTCGATTTTAAGCAGGGGGAAAATTCTGGGTAGAATAACTCTGGGATAACACAGAACAGCCTGTCAGGAGAACTACTAGCTTCTTGGCTTTTATTTGATTCCAGTATATTCCCTTTGATCATGATGATGGTGATGATGTTGATAATACCACCATACATAGTGTTGAGATATGAAAGAATTAAAGTTGCAGGGGCCGAATACTAGACATTAAGATTAGACTTATTTCCTACTATTCCCACATCCTACAGGGGAAAAAAATGTCACCTCCACCTCCTCCTCTCCACTCATAACTCACTATTCATTCCCAAGGTATTGGAAGGGGTGCATTCAATCAGTAGAACTGGGAAGCAGGATTGAGCAGCCCAGCAGAAATGATTCTCTCTTTCAGAGCTGAATATTGGGAGACCTTTGCATCTAACTTTTCTCCTAACTTCTCTGCACCAAGGCCAAGTCAGGGTCTAGGCTGCCCTTGACAGAGAGATTCTGTGATCTTTCTCCTTTTCTCTCTCCTGTGGAAATAAACAAAGACTGACTAAATGGGAATGATAAAGGCTACTTATTCAGAACTTGCCATAGAAAGGAAGTCAGCCCCCATCAGTTGGTGTTTTGGCAGAGGTGTTAAGTGGAAAAAAGAGAAGACTTCAGGTATGCCCTGACTCGAGGCTTTGGCCTAGGGGAGCTGTGAGCAAATCAAGAAGTAGAGCAACCAAGGGACTGATTGGGGCTGCAGGTTTGGCTTTCTCCCTAGTGGCTCTGACAGTAAAAAATCTACAATGCAGGAGACCAGAGTTTGATCTCTGATTCAGGAAGATCGCCTGGAGAAGGGAATGGGCTTCCCAGGTGGTGCTGGTGGTAAAGAACCCACCTGCTGATGCAGGAGAAGTAAGAGACTTGGGTTTGATCCTTGGGTCAGGAAGATCCCCTGGAGGAGGAAATGGCAACCCACTCCAGTATTCTTGCCTGGAGAATCCTATGGACAGAGGAGTCTTGCAGGCTACAGTCCATAGAGTCACAAAGTATTAGACATGACTGAAGCGACTTAGTACGCATGCACAGTAGGTCCTACACTGGAAGTAGGAATAAACATTAGGGAAATTGTCAACTGTTAAACAAGTTGTGGCCACTTTGGGCTGATCATTGCAGGCATTATTGTTTAGCTTCCTGGACCATTTACTAGAGAGCATTCTGACTTCGTGAAGTCTGATTTGCAGATAGTAGGCTGGCTTCCTGGGCTAGGTGCTGCAGGTTCTGGATCAGAGTTTTGTCTTTACATATGGTTTGGCTGTTATCCATTTGTATATTCAGTCCTTCACTCTGTACTGCAGAAGTGAGGAACTTTGATATAGAATGCATCATATTTTTTATTTGTTTTGTTTTTTAATTTATTTTTAATTGAAGGATAATTACAATAGTGTGTTGGTTTCTGTCATACATCAACATGGATCAGCCATAGTTATACATATGTCCCTTCCTTTTGAACCTCCCTCCCACCTCTCACCCCATCCCTACCCCTCTAGGTTGTCACAGAGTCCCTGGTTTGAGTTCCCTGAGTCATACAGCAAATTCCTACTGGCTATCTATTTTACATATGTTAGCGTATGTGTTTCCATGCTACTCTCTCCATTTGTCCCATCCTCTCCTTCCTACCCACCCCTCATGCCCATAAGTCTGTTTTCTTTGCATCTCCACTGCTGCCCTGCAAATAGGTTCATCAATACCATATTTCTAGATTCCATATATATGCATTCAGTTCAGTTCAGTTCAGTCACTCAGTCTTTGCAACCCCATGGACTGCAGCAAGCCAGGCCTTCCTGTCCATCACTAACTCCCGAAGCTTACTCAAACTCATGTCCATTGAGTTGGTGATGCCATCCAACCATCTTATCCTCTGTCATCCCCTTCTTCTCCTGGCTTCAATCTTTCCCAGCATCAGGATCTTTTCAAATGAATCAGTTCGTCGCATCAGGTAGCCAAAGTATTGGAGTTTCAGCTTCAGCATCAGTCCTTCCAATGAATATTTAGGATTGATTTCTTTTAGGATGGACTGATTGGATCTTCTTTCAGTCCAAGGGACTCTCAAGAGTCTTCTCCATACCACAGTTCAAAACCATCAATTCTTCACCACTCAGCTTTCTTTATAGTTCAACTCTCACATCCATACATGACTACTGGAAAAACCATAGCTTTGACTAAATAGACATTTGTTGGCAAAGTAATGCATTATTATATGCCTTGATATATATATATATATATATATATATGCAAAATAAATGCATTAATATATGATATTTGTTTTTCTCTTTCTGACTTATTTCACTCTGTATGTTAGGCTCTAGGTTCATCCACCTCTTTAGCACTGACTCAGATACATAAAATACATCATCTTTTATGGCCACACTCTCCCTCAGCAGATTAGAAAGACAAATATTACAAAACCCATCCCAGCCACATCATGCAGTCAGTTTTGTCAGTAATAAGGCTGATATGTTGATTTCTGTCTGTCTGGCCCCTGAGCTTTTCAATGTTGATACTGAACTCAGGCATATAGATGGGGTGAAGTCAGTTATCACACCATTAGGCCCTACCAGGTGAAGGCTAATATTCAGACAGAATTAAGGAATCATCTTAATGGGCAGAATACTTTAAAATCAGATCCCTCTCCTTTTTTTAATATCTAAATTGTATATCTAACACCCTTTATTTCAAATTTAAGTCCCTTTGTATTTATATAATAGCTTTCCTTTTGTTCCCTTTATGGTTCCAAATTATTATCTTAGAGTGCTTTAGATTTCCATTTTCCCCATTTTATATCCCTCTTGATGGGGGGCTGTGGTTCTTTTCAATCTAGTGTATAAAATATATGTTACTTGGTACTTTGGTTATATGGATGCAGACATTAAGAAAACATATGTCCTTAGTCGCTCAGTCCGACTCTTTGCAAACCCATGAACTGTAGCCCACCAGGCTCCTCTGTCCATGGGGATTCTTTAGGCAAGAATACTGGAGTGGGTTTTATCCCCTTGTCCAGGGAATCTTCCCAATCCAGGGATCGAACCCAGGTCTACTGCATTGCAGGCAGATTCTTTACCATCTGAACCACGAGGGAAGCTCAGGTTGTAAAATATTATGGGCACAAAGGAACCTGGGTGGGGTAATGAGTCTGAGCTCTCTCTTTGCATTTTTCCTAGCTTAACTGACATAAAAATATGACATATGTAAGTTTAAGGTGTACAATGTAATGATTTGATTTGATAAGGTATATATTGCAAAATCAAGGAGGATATGGCAACCCACTCTAGTGTTTATACCTGGACAGAGAAGCCTGGCAGACTACAGTCCCTAGGTTCATAGGGTTGCAAAGAGTTGGACATGGCTAAAGCAACTTAGCACATATTGCAAAATGACTACAATAAAATTAGCTAACACTTCTATCTCCTCCTATAAGGACCATTTGTGTGTGGTGATAACATTTAAGATTTACTCTTTTAATGGCTTTCAAGTATACAATACAGTACTGTTAATTACATTAATAGTCAATATGCTCTGCATTAGATACCCAGAACTTATTCATCTTACATCTGGAAGTTTGTACCCTTTAACCAATACGCTAGTGAATTTGTCTATTTCTCCTCACAGCTTTATCAATTTTTCCCTTATTTATTTTGATGTTCTGTTAAGTCTATATGTTTGTAAGATTATGATGTCTTCTTAGAGAATTGATCCTTATGTAAAACTCCTCTTTATTTCTGGTAAGTTTTCTTGTTCTGTAGCCTGCTTTGTCTAAAATTAATACAAGTATTTCAGTTTTCTTTCGATTGTTAACATGGTATATCTTTCACCATCCTTTTTTAATTTATATATTTTTATTTCAAAAGTGATTTTCTTTATATAATTTTCTTTTTTAAAAAACACACTTTGAAACTCTGCCTTTTAATTGCTATAGTTAGGCCATTTGCATTTAAAGTGGTTATTTATAGTGAGGTTATATTTAATATATGTGTACAACTGCTTTTTATTTATTGCATTTGTTCTTTGTTTCTTTTTGCTCCTTTTTTTGCCTTTTTGCTTTTAATTGAGAATGTTGAATAATTCCAATACCTCTCTTGGTTAACACTTTTGAATAACACTATACCACTTCACTTGCAATGCAGTTAATGCATTACAGAATATTCCCATTTCCTGTGACATTGCTGCCATTCATTTTACTTATTCATATGCTGAGATCACCCGATACAAGATTACTGTCATTACTTTAAACAGGGGTTATTGTTTACACAGACTAATAGAAAACTAGGGAATTTCCTGGCAGTCCAGTGGTTAAGACTCTGCACTCTCACTACCAAAGACCTGGATTCAATCCCTGGTCAGGGAATTAAAATCCCATAAGCTGTGATACCAAAATATATATATAGAGAGAGAAAAATAAAATAATTTTTTCATTATTTGTTTTTCCTCCAATACTCTTCCTTTTTCTGTAGATTCAAGCTTCTGACCTATACCATTTTCCTACTCCCTAAAAAATGCCTTTTAATGTTACTTGTATGGGAAGACTGCTGGTGATGAATTCCCTCAATTTTTGTTCTGAGAAAGTCTATCCTTCACCTTTGAAGGTTAATCTCACTTTATACAGGATTCTAGATTGGTGGATTTTTTTTTTCTTTTAATACTAAAGAAGGGAATGGAATGAAATATTTATGTGATTTCTGATGAGACATCTGCTATAATTCTTACTCTTGTTCTTCTACAGGAAAGGTGTTTTTATTCTCCATACCTTTCATGATTTTCTCTATATCTTTTGTTTCTTGCAGTTCAAATATGATATGCCTAGATATAGATATTTTGGTCTTTATCCTGCTTGGTATTATCAGTGATTATCTGGCTTCCTAGATCTGTGGTTTGGTGTCAGTCATCAATTTTAGAAAATTCTTCGCCATTATTATTTCAGTATTTCTTCCTTTCTTTCTCTCTTACTTTTGGTATTCTAATTATGCATATGTTACAACTTTTGAAATTGTTTCACAGCTCTTGTACATTCTGCTTTTTTCCCCACCTATTATTTTTACTCTTTGTATTCCAGTGTGGAAAATTTATATTTACATCTTCACATTCATTGATTTGTTTTCCTTGGCCATGTCCCATTAATTGACAAGCTCATCAAAGGCATTCTTTATTTTTATTACAACACTTTTTATTTCTAGCATTTCCTTTGAACCTTTCTTAAAGTTTCAATCTTTATTTACATTACCCATCTATCCTTATGTGTTGTCTATTTTTTGCCATGGGTTCTTAGTATATTGATCATACTTATTTTCCATTTATTATCTGAGCATTCCAAAGTTTGTGTTATATATGAATCCAGTCCTCTTGCTTGCTCTGTATCTTCAGATTGTTTTCCTGTGTATTAGCATGTCTTTTATTTTTTTGAAGAAACCTGAACATGATGTATCAGGTAATAGGAACTGAGATAAAGGGAAGAAGAATCTGACACTGATACCTAAAACTGACACAATATTGTAAATAAACTATAGTTCAATAAAGTAAACACACAGAGGGAAAGAGAGGTGCAGCCATCTGCAACTGAGTCCTGCTCCTAGCCACTCTCCAGCTGCCTTCAGCCACATGAATGAAGCCAGGGAACCCATTGGAAAATCAGCTAGGGAAGCCACAGTAACTGAGAACAGGTATTGTTTTAAGCCACTTGTTTTGAAACTGTTGATTACATATAAATAGATAGCTGGGTTCTTTCCTGGTGTCTCAGTCCGTTAAGAGTCTGCCCACAATGAGGGAGACCCAGGTTCAATCCCTGGGTCAGGAATCTCCTGGAGAAGGAAATGGCAACCCACTCTAGTATTCTTGCCTGGAGAATTCCATGGACAGAGGAGCCTGGGAGGCTATAGTCCATGGGGTCCCAAAGAGTCGGACAAGACTGAGTGACTAACACTTTCACTTTCAGTGTAACTTTGGGCTAATTCCATAAGTTCAAAAGCCTGAATTCTCTCTTCTATCAAGTGGGAATAATGGCATTCACACTCGCAGGATACTATGAAGATTGACTATAAGGATGAATTTGTTGTTGTTCAGTTGCTAAGTCACATCCACTCTTTGTGACCCAATGAACTGTAGCACACCAGGCTTCCCTCCTTCAAATGATGAATTTGGATATTCCCAATTCTGAGCCTGGTCCATAGTAGACTCTTGGATTTTAATAAATTACATATTTTTACTACTATTTTTGCTACCTCTGCATCTATGGGGAAAAAAAGAAGTGAGTCTGTTTTTGTCATGAAAATCTGGTGGATTATTTTATAGGGATGAGTAATCAGGATGTGAAAAGCTTTCTTTCTCATGGGATACTTTTGTAAGTTGTTCTGTATAACAAAAAAATTACATTTGTCAGAGCAATAATATTTGCCTAACTAATGTTAGCTTGTTTTCAAGTAATTCAATGGACTGTGCATTTTGACTGGACAGTGACTACAAGGAGCGAGTCTATAATGATGCTAGCTAAAAAGGCATGTAACAAATGCAGAACATAATTGAGGACACAGCTTACTCATTTTTGAGACCCAGACCATCACCCTTCACATGCCTCAAAGCTGACTCAAGCCAAAACATGGCACAAATGATTTACTACGAATATACATTTGTATAAAATTATGTCTAATGCTGTAATTATGGAGAAAATCCAGTCCTGTTTACCAGGCATCCTAAAAAGAAGTGCAATGGTAGACCAGTGTATTTGAAACAATGATGTACTTTGAAGTAACTGAAAGATCCAGAGTGGTTCAGGCCATTGAAAACAGATTTGCTGAGTAGAGGACATCATTATGCTCACGGCACATTCAAGATGAGATAAATGACGGGACAAATATAGGATGATGAAATTACTCTGGCCTTTTTCAATATATTGTGCAATGGCATTCTTAAGCAATTATTGACTAAACTGGTAAAAGCTAGAAAATTGCAAAATTATAGGAGAAATTATCAGTATAAAAATACAAAGCCATCCAGAAGCTAATTTGGTACAGACTTCCAGAGAGGTTAGAAATGATTTTAACTATTTTTTGATTTGAGGTTTATTTGGCTAAGTTTGGCAAAATTCTGCAACTTTCTTATACGAACAAAAATAAAAATGTATGGTAATTTGGATTATGGATTACACTTTAAATTGCAACAGGAACATGGCAGACTATCAAGGGTACGAGTCTTGGACTCAAAAGGCCTTATTTCTAGTTATGGCTGTGACCTTGAATAAGCCACCTATCAGGTCTTTGTTTCTACATCTTTGAAATGAAGGTATTGGAGATTTTCAGATATTTTTAAGATCTTAAATGTGCCTAATTTTCCATTTGCCCTACAAGGGGTTAATATCCAAAATATATGTGGAATTCATATATCTCAACAACAATTAAAAAATAGGCAGAAGATCTGAAAAGACATCTTTCTAAAGACATACAGATGTCTAACGGGCACATGAAAAGATGTTCAACATCACTAATTATTAGGGAAATGCAAATCAAAACTGCAATGAGCTATTACCTCACACTTGTTAGAATCAGTTCAGTCGCTCAAAGGTGTCCATCTCTTTGCAACCCCATGAATTGCAGCACGCCAGGCCTCCCTGTCCAACACCAACTCCCAGAGTTCACTCAAACTCACGTCCATCAAGTCGGTGATGCCATCCAGCCATCTCATCCTCTGTCGTCCCCTTCTCCTTCTGCCCCCAATCCTTCCCAGCATCAGAGTCTTTTCCAGTGAGTCAACTCTTCACATGAGGTGGCCAAAGTACTGGAGTTTCAGCTTTAGCATCATTCCTTCCAAAGAACACACAGGGCTGATCTCCTTTAGAATGGACTGGTTGGATCTCCTTGCAGTCCAAGGGACTGTTAGAATAGCTGTTGTCAAAAGATAAGAAAAAAAGGTTGGAGAAGATATGGACAAAGATAAATTCTTAGACACTGATGGTGAGGTTGTATATTGTTGCAGCCACTATGGAGATCCCTCAAAAAAGTAAGAGTAGAACTAAAGTATGATCCCGTTATTCCACTTCTGGGTGTTTATCCAGAGAACATGAAAAGACTATGTCTACTGCAGCATTATTTACAATAGCCAAGATATGGAAACAAACCAAGTGTCCATTGATGGGTTAATAGATAAAGAAGATATGGTGCATATATGGAACGGAATACTATTCAACCATAAAAAATAATGAAACACTGTCATTTCTGACAACATGGACAGAATTTGAAGGTATTATGCTGCATGAAATAAGTCAAATGGAGGAAGTCAAATGCTTTGGGAATTCACTTATGTATGGAATAAAAATAACAAAATAAACAAAAAAATTTTAATGCCTGATTTTCACTAATTTTTTCAAATTTAAAGTCAGGCAATTATGAGAGGTTAAACAATGACCCCCAGAGATAGCCAAGTCCTAATCCTTGGAACCCCTGAATGCTATTTATTTGCATATGAGGGTTTTGCAGATGTCATCAGGGCAAGGGTCTTGAGAAGGGATGACTGTTCTGGATTATCTGCTTTCCTGAGTGCATGTGCTCAGTCGCTAAGTTGTGCAAGCCCACGGACTGTAGCCCGCCAGGCTCTTCTGTCCGTGGGATTTCCTAGGCAAGAATACTGGAGTGGGTTGCCATGTCCTTCTTTGGGGGATCTGCCTAACTCAGGGATTGAATCCCCATCTCCTGCATTAGCAGACAGATTCTTTACCACTGGGCCATCAGAGAAGTTCCCTGGATTATCCAGGTGAGCCCTAAATGTGATCACAGGCATCCTTATAAGGGAGAATCAGGGGATATTTGACTAGAGAAGAAGTAGGAAATGTGACAAAAGAAGCAAGAGGTTACAGGGATCATAAATCAAGGAATGCAGGCAGCTTCCAGGAGCTAGAAAAGGCAAGGAAACAGATCATTCCAAAGAGCCTCCAGAAGGCATCAATTCTGCTGACACCTTGACTTTAGCCCAGGGAAACTGATTTCAGACTTCTGGCCTCTAGACTGTAAGAGAATAAATGTATGTTGCTTTAAATCACCAAGTTTGTGGTAGTTTGTGATAGCAATAACAGGAAATTAACACTGCAGTCAAAATCCTTGAGACCAACTGAGATATAAATGACTTAAATCATGGAATAGTAACTCTGAATCAATCATCTATGAAGGTATCTATTGGGCACTGACCATGGAACATATATAAAATCTGGTGCTGGAGCTGTGATTTAAGTCAGCTATACTAGGTAGAAAGTTTGACTCAGAAACAGAAAACTCAACCCAGACATGCTTAAACACTAAAGTGGATGTGTTAGCTCATGTAACTGAAAAAATTAAGATACATGGCATAGGTTAGGAAGGAACTGGTGCTTTTCCAAACTGGGAAATGGATTTAGGAAAGCAACTAGAACTTTCTAGTGCAATTATTGTTGCTTAGTTGCTAAGTCATGTCCGACTCTTTGTGATCTCATGGACTGCAGCTCACCAGGCTTCCCTGTCCTCCACTGTCTCCCAGAGTTTACTCAACCACATGTCCATGGAATCAGTGATGCTGTGAAATCATCTGATCTTCTGTTACCCTCTTTTCCTCCTGCCTTCAATCTTTCCCAGCATCAGGTTCTTTTCCAATGAATCAGCTCTTCGCATCAGGTGGCCAAAGTACTGGAGCTTCAGCATCAGTCCTTCTAATGAATATTTAGGGTTGATTTACTTTAGGATGGGTTGGTTTGATTTCCTTGCTGTCCAAGAGACTCTCAAGAGTCTTCTCCAGCACCACAATTCAAAAGCATCAATTCTTTGGCATGCAGCCGCCTTTATGGTCCAACTCTAGCATGGCTCAGAGCTTCACTGAGTTATGCAAGCCCCTTTGCCACCACAAGGCTGTGATCCAGGAAGGGATCACATATGAATGGTAGATGTGGTCATTATGAACTACCCTCTGTCTGTATATACCAACCACTGAAAACTCTATTTTCCCTTTTCTGTTTCTTTTTCTTTTTTTATACCAGGTTCTCTCTCTAAGTCTAAAATTCTGCTCACTGATGATGTCTGCTTGTTTCTGTTTTGGTCAAGGCTAAAAGTGTCATTATTTACCAGGGTCCTTCCTGAGGTCCTCAGTTCATATGTTCAAGCATTCTTTCTACAAGGCCTTGAAACAACTATTTGATCAATATTAAAGACAGATGGGACATTCTTTTCATTGAAAGACAATATAGCAGAGCTATCAAGCACTTGGACAATGGAATCAAGCTTAACTAGATTCAGATCCCAAATACACCTGTGTGATTAGTTAACTTTACTTTTTTTTCTATGATAGTATCTATCTAATAGGGCTATCAACTTATCGAAATGAGATATCCATAGAAAGCGTTTATAATAGACTCTGTACATATTAGTTTTTACCTCATATTGTGATTACCAGTGACCATCAGCAGGTGTCATATTTAAGAATGTGTTCCCTTCAAACAACTGAACTGCTTTGAATGTATAGAAGCAAACTTTGCATTGGGTAACTGAGAGAGTCAGTTCCCAGGCAAGTTGATAGGGAGTCTAGAGGTCCCCAAGGAGAGAGGGGTCTGGAATTCTCAAGGAGGAAGAAAGGACAAACTTTTTTGTCTTTCTCTACATTCCTTAGGATTATATAACAATAATGTATCCTGCCTAAGGACAGTCTTTGGATTCAACCTTTTGTTATCTTAAAATGTTAATTATGGGAGTAGACCTGGTCTTTACAAGGATGTATCTTGCCTGAGGACAGTGTTACCTTAAGATGTAAATTATGGGAGTGGGTCTGATGAGGTCTTTGCAACCTCCAGACATTCTTTGGCTTATATAACTTCATTGTTAATACTAGCAAGCGGGTACTCTTTCTGCCCCCTTCTGATGCCTATGTCAGAAGCTTTCTCTATCTCCTTTATACTTTAATAAAACTTTATTACACAAAAGCTCTGAGTGATCAAGCCTCGTCTCTGGCCCCGGATTGAATTCTTCTCCTCCAGGGGCCAAGAATCCCGGTGTATTCGCATGATTCAACAACAACCTTTCATAACTATGCTTTAATAAACTCTGGCACATAGGAAATTTACTTTCTAATAATAGATTTGTGTGCAAATAAAGAAAGGCAGGAAAAGAGAATTACCTAGCCAAGGGCCTCTTACAAGTCAAAAATCTGGCTACATCAGTATGTCAGTCAGTTTGGTCTGCTATAACAAAATACCATGGAATAAGTGGCTTTAATGGTGGCTCAGCAGTAAAGAATCTGCCTATCAGTGCAGTAGACACGGGTTCAATCCTTGGGTCAGGAAGATCCCCAGGAGAAGGAAATGGCAGCCCACTGCAGTATTCTTACCTGGAAAATCCTGTGGACAAAGGAGCTTGGTAGGCTACATTCCATGGCATCACAAAGAGTTGGACCCAACTTACAACACTGGCTTAAACAACAGACGCTGCTCTCTTGCAATTCTGGAGGCTGAGAAGTCTGCGATCTGGGTGTCAGCCTGGTCAGACCCAGGTGAGAATCCTCCTCCTGGTTTGCAGATGGCTTTATTCTTGTTGCATCCCCATATGGAAGAGAGAGAAAGAACAGTTTTTTCTTCTAAGGGCTCTAATCCTACTATGAGGACCCCACCCTCATGATTTCATCTAAACCCAATTACCTCTCAAAGGCCTCACCTCCAAATACTATCATGTTGTGAGTTCAGTCAGTTCAGTTCAGTCCAGTCGCTCAGTCGTGTCCGACTCTGCAACCCCATGAATCGCAGCACGCCAGGCCTCCCTGTCCATCACCAACTCCTGGAGTTTACTCACTCATGTCCATCGAGTTGGTGATGCCATCCAGCCATCTCATCCTCTGTCGTCCATTCTCCTCCTGCCTCCAATCCCTCCCAGCATCGGGGTCTTTTCCAATGAGTCAACTCTTCTCATGAGGTGGCCAAAGTATTAGAGTTTCAGCTTCAGCATCAGTCCTTCCAATGAACACCCAGGACTGATCTCCTTTAGGATGGACTGGTTGGACCTTCTTGCAGTCCAGGGGACTCTCAAGAGTCTTCTCCAACACCACAGTTCAAAAGCATCAATTCTTCAGCACTCAGCTTTCTTCACAGTCCAACTCTCACATCCATACATGACCACTGGAAAAACCATAGCCTTGACTAGACAGACCTTTGTTGGCAAAGTAATGTCTCTGCTTTTGAATATGCTATCTAGGGTGGTCATAACTTTCCTTTCAAGGAGTAAGTGTCTTTTAATTTCATGGCTGAAATCACCATCTGCAGTGATTTTGGAGCCCCCCAAAAATAAAGTCTGATGCTGTTTCCACTGTTTCCCCATCTGTTTGCCATGAAATGATGGGACCAGATGCCATGATCTTCGTTTTCTGAATATTGAGCTTTAAGCCAACTTTTTCACTCTCCTCTTTCACTTTCATCAAGAGGCGTTTTAGTTCCTCTTCACTTTCTGCCATAAGGGTGGTGTCATCTGCATATCTGAGGTTATTGATATTTCTCCCGGCAATCTTGATTCCAGCTTGTGCTTCTTCCAGCCCAGCGTTTCTCATGATGTACTCTCTGCATATAAGTTAAATAAGTAGGGTGACAATATACAGCCTTGACGTACTCTGTTTCCTATTTGGAACCAGTCTGTTGTTCCATGTCCGGTTCTAACTGTTGCTTCCTGACCTGCATATAGGTTTCTCAAGAGGCAGGTCAGGTGGTCTGGTATTCCCATCTCTTTCATAATTTTCCACAGTTTATTGTGATCCACACAGTCAAAGGCTTTGGTATAGTCAATAAAGCAAAAATAGATGTTTTTCTGGAACTCTCTTGCTTTCTTGATGATCCAACAGATGTTGGCAATTTGATCTCTGGTTCCTCTGCCTTTTCTAAAACCAGCTTGAACATCTGGAAGTTCATGGTTCATGTGTTGCTGAAGCCTGACTTGGAGAATTTTGAGCATTACTTTACTAGCACGTGAGATGAGTGCAATTGTGCAGTAGTTTGAGCATTCTTTGGCCTTGCCTTTCTTTGGGATTGGAATGAAAACTGACCTTTTCCAGTCCTGTGGCCACTGCTGAGTTTTCCAAATTTGCTGGCATATTGAGTGCAGCACTTTCACAGCATCATCTTTCAGGATTTGAAATAGCTCAACTGGAATTCCATTACCTCCACTAGCTTTGTTTGTAGTGATGCTTTCTAAGGCCCACTTGACTTCACATTCCAGGATGTCTGGCTCTAGGTGAGTGATCACACTATTGTGGTAATCTGGGTCGTGAAGATCTCTTTTGTACAGTTCTCCTGTGTATTCTTGCCACCTCTTAATATCTTCTGCTTCTGTTAGGTCCATACCATTTCTGTCCTTTATTGAGCCCATCTTTACATGAAATGTTCCCTTGGTATCTCTAATTTTCTTGAAGAGATCTCTAGTCTTTCTCATTCTGTTTTTTCCCTCTATTTCTTTGCCTTGATCGCTGAGGAAGGCATTCTTATCTCTCCTTGCTATTCTTTGGAACTCTGCATTTAGATGTTTATATCTTTCCTTTTCTCCTTTGCTTTTTGCTTCTCTTCTTTTCACAGCTATTTGTAAGGCCTCCTGAGACAGCCATTTTGCTTTTTTGCATTTCTTTTCCATGGGGATGGTCTTGATCCCTGTCTCCTGTATAATGTCACGAACCTCCATCCATAGTTCATCAGACACTCTGTCTATCAGATCTAGTCCCTTAAATCTATTTCTCACTTCCACTGTATAATCATAAGGTGTTTGATTTAGGTCATACCTGAATGGCCTAGTGAATTTAACTCAGATGGCCATTATATCTACTACTGTGGGCAGGAATCCCTTAGAAGAAATGGAGTGGCCATCATGGTCAACAAAAGAGTCCAAAATGCAGTACTTGGATGCAATCTCAAAAACGACAGAATGATCTCTGTTCATTTCCAAGGCAAACTGTTCAATATCAGGGTAATCCAAGCCCATGCCCCAACCAATAACACTGAAGAAGCTGAAGTTGAACAGTTCTATGAAGACCTACAAGACCTTTTAGAACTAACACCCAAAAAAGATGTCCTTTTCATTATAGGGGACTGGAATGCAAAAGTAGGAAGTCAAGAAACACCTGGAGTAACAGGCAAATTTGGCCTTGGAGTATGGAATGAAACAGGGGAAAAGCTAATAGAGTTTTGCCAAGAGAACACACTGGTCATAGCAAACACCCTCTTCCAACAACACAAGAGAAGACTCTACACAGGGACATCATCAGATGGTCAACACCGAAATCAGATTGATTATATTCTTTGCAGCCAAAGACAGAGAAGCTGTATACAGTCAGCAAAAACAAGACCAGGAGCTGACTGTGGCTCAGATCATGAACTCCTTATTGCCAAATTCAGACTTAAATTGAAGAAAGTAGGGAAAACCACTAGACCATTCAGGTATGACCTAAATCAAATCCCTTATGTTGGGAATTAGAGCTTCAATATATAAATGGATGGGTGGGGGACACAATTCAGTTCTTTGCAGTTAATGACAATATGATTGAATTGAAGAAGAAATCAGATAATTTACAGTTTAAATTGGTTAAACTTAATCTTCCTATGTGGTAGAGTCATTCTTCTAGATTTTTTCAGTAGATGGCAAAATGGTAGAGTAGCATGATATTATGGAAAGATATTTGGAACTTGTAGACAAAGCTGGAATTTTAGTACCAAATCAAACAAAGTTTTCTTGTATCTGTGAACATCAGTTTCATACCTATAAAATGAGGGAGTCAAATTAGACTGTTTTTTATACTGCTCTGGTAATACTATCATAAAATGAATCAATAATGATCTTTGCAAAGTGTTGTTAAAGTGAATTTTGCCTCTATAACCTTGTCCCTAGAGGCTGACAGGGCAGGGTTTTTTTTTTGTTTTTTTGTTTTGTTTTTTTAGGAAGACATTTCCAGGAAAGATTTAAAATAGTTTTACTCCTTAAAGTTAAGCTGTGAACCTAATGACACCTTAATGTTCAATAACTCAGTCATGTCTGACTTTTTGCAATCCCATGGACTGCAGCACACCAGGCTTCCCTGTCCTTCACCATCTCCTTGAGCTTGCTCAAACTCATGTCCGTTGAGTTGGTGATGACATCCAACCATCTCATCCTCTGTCTTCTCCTTCTTTTCCTGCCTTCAACCTTTCCCAGTATTAGGGTCTTTTGATACCTTTTCCTTAAGAAAGGTGTATCTTTTCCAGTTGAAGGCAAGTGATTCAGATAGCAGTTCTGAAGGATGCATAAATAGCTGGCTTGATGCCTTCCCGTGGGGCAAGTGCAGTTAAGGGTTTCACCCTTCTTTCTTTTTGTTCTCTCTTCCTTGCCCCTTCCTTATCCCACACCCTCTTCTTCTTTCCCCTTAAGGAAACTTTGCAAACTCCTCTGGGCTCTATCTGAAGAGACACAGCTTTGGTAATACTATCAACTTTGTAATTTAAAGTGACTTAGATGGTGATTGCAGCCATGAAATTAAAAGACGCTTACTCCTTGGAAGGAAAGTTATGACTCAACCTAGATAGCATATTCAAAAGCAGAGACATTACTATGCCAACAAAGGTCCATCTAGTCAAGGCTATGGTTTTTCCGGTGGTCATGTATAGTTGTGAGAGTTGGACTGTGAAGAAGGCTGAGCACCGAAGAATTGATGCTTTTGAACTGTGGTGTTGGAGAAGATTCTTGAGAGTCCCTTGGACTGCAAGGAGATCCAACCAGTCCATTCTGAAGGAGATCAGCCCTGGGATTTCTTTGGAAGGAATGATGCTAAAGCTGAAACTCCAGTACTTTGGCCACCTCATGCGAAGAGGTGACTCATTGGAAAAGACTCTGATGCTGGGAGGGATTGGGGGCAGGAGGAGAAGGGGATGACAGAGGATGAGATGGCTAGATGGCATCACTGACTTGATGGACGTGAGTCTGAGTGAAGTCCGGGAGTTGGTGATGGACAGGGAGGCCTGTCATGCTGCGCTTCATGGGGTTACAAAGAGTCAGACATGACCGAGTGACTGAACTGAACTGAACTGATTTTTTGTTTTATTTGTATTGACAAAATTACACACAGTCGTTTTCAAAATTATCAAACATTTTCAAAATTATTGAAAACACTGAAAAGGTTAAAGAAGGGAAAAAAAGTCATCCATAATCCACAGCCTAGTTAGTAACTGTGGTCGGATCTAACATTCAACATTTTTAAATATTTTATTCCTCCTTTTGATACAGATGTTTGAAAATGTTTATCTTCAAATTTTTGTTCTTTTTTTCATATCATTGCCTCATAAGCATTTCCTTGTCCCATTAAAAATTTCTTGACAATCTTTAATGGATGTAGATTATTTTGCTTAGGGATCATTTCTTTTTAACTTATATTGTTGTACATTTCCTTCCCCTTCCCCTTCCCCTATTATAAGTAAGCCTGCTGTGAATATCTTTGGAGATACATCTTTACCTGTACTTCTGATCATTTTTTCAGGTTCATCTCCTAGAAGTGCTCAAGCTCTGGGTCAAAGGGCATGAGGACTTTAAAGTTGGTCAAATTGCTTTCCAAATGGTATTCTTTCACAATTCCGCCAGCATGTAGGAGAATGCTAATGATTAGTTTTGTGAGGTTCCGCAGACCAATAGAAGCAGCTTCTTCTCTAAAGAAAAGATATTTCTTTAGAGTGGTATGTGGAATAGTGAGTGATATGTGGCAGAGTTTTTAGATTGTGTGTGAAGCAGTGTGTGAGTGTGTGTACGTATGTTTTTGTGTGTTTGCATCTGCACATGCATTTGCTCAATTGTGTTGAATTCTTTGTAACCCCAGGGACAGTAGCCCTTTTCTGTCCGTGGGATTTCCCAGACAAGAATACTGGTGTTGATTGCTATTTCCTCCTCTAGGGGGAATATTCCTGACCCAGGGACTAAACCTGTGTCTCTTGCATCTTCTGCTTTGGCAGGAGGGTTCTTTACCAGCTGAGCCACTAGAGAAGCCCAGATTAGGAAGCAGAGTTCTAGAGAAAGAATTCTTAAGAAACATTAGCGGCTAGCTCAGTGAAGTTAAATGCAGATGTTCACCTTTCTGCTTTTATTACACAGCTGAAGGGGCAATCGCTTGTGTCTCATACCGCTTCACTGATCCACCAGCTCCATGTCTGAAAATATTTGTTCATTTGAAATCGAGTTGATCTTAAACAGGTGGAATTTTCCAAAAGCTGTCTTCATATTGCTATCCAGTTACTCATGCTGGGTCAGGGGCAAGCTAAGTTCATGAAGAAAGAGCCAAATCAAGCCAAAGGCTTTAGTGATGGAACTCATAATTCTCAAACCAGACATTATTCTCATTGGTAGTGTCTATAAATTATTCTTTCTTCAGTATCTTTAAATAATGGGCTTATTGCAGATGAGTAAGGAAAGTTTCTTGAGGCTGTAGAGGTGCTTAATAAAGCAGTAGGGAATGTATGACTACTGCCAAATGGAAAAACCAGCAAAATGGTTTGACCTCAGGTTTACATCAGATGAGGAGATGGAGACAACTGCAGGGGAGAAGCGGGAGGGAACATTAATTAACTTGAGGGACTATGGGAGCCGGGAAAGCTGAGCATCACTTTAAATTTAAAAGAAAATTAAGACACACTTGTGTATATCAGGACTCCTTTTAAGGGTGATCACTGAAGGGAGAGATCTAGATTAAAAATCTAGATTAAAGAGTGGAAAGGGAACAGAATACGGAAAAATATCAGGAAGCAAGGTGACAAAGGAGTCACATTAAAACTCTGAATTTATTTGATTTGAGATTATATCCAACCTCCTCCTGAAAAGATAGCTACAGATTAAAATCCTAATGTGGGATGAGACATGTAAGGTCTTTGAGCAAAGTAGAAAATATACATTTTTAGGCTACATGGCATGAGACACTCCAGCTGGTGGCGTCCAGATAGAACTTCTCTTCACCACGACCACCACAGTGACCAGAGCATTTATCTGAACTCACTTTTCAGCCTCTTTGTGTTTTCAGCAAGATGTGATTATTTAAGGTTTATACCAAATTCTTATGGATCTCATGAGTTTCATGAATGGATACAGTCTATTGTCAGGAAAAGAATAGAGTTCTTGTGCACCATACTTTTTTGGGGGTAATTACCTTGGCTTTCTTGGTGACTCAGAGGGTAAAGAATCTGCCTGCAATACAGGAAACCCAGGTTCGATCTCTGGGTTGGGAAGATCCCCTGGAGAAAGGAATATTCACTCCAGATTCTTGCCTGGAGAATTCCATGGACAGAGAAGCCTGGTGGGCCATAGCCCAGGGGGTCAAAAAGAGTCAGACACCACTGAATAACTAACACTTTCACTTTTTTCACTTTACCTCAGCTTCCAAGCTTTTGTGCTGTAGATACTTCGTAGGAGACCTTGAGCCTTACTCCAAAAGCACTGAGTGCATTCCAAGTGAGAGGCAGTAGACACTGTAGCCCCCCATTTCAGATTCTCTTTATTCCCTTTAACTGGGTCCCTGTACCCACCCCATAGCTGCTCTGGAGTATTTTTGGCTAAGGGATTCATGACTATCCATCTTCTCCACAGAATTGTCCTCTGTAAAGGGAGTCTCCTACCCTGGGAGAGGAGACCTGACACCCATCTAGGCTGCCCATAGCCCATACCTGACTAATAAGGGGATAAATAAGCAGCCCCTCTGCCTCTAGAAGGGATGTATCTGTGGTGGGGATTATGCTCCAGAGCCCACAAACATCACCCTTGTCCCCCAGTAGATTGGACCAGGACCAGTTTATAGCTGAAACCACATGAATTTTTTGTTGTTGCTATTGACAAAAGTAAAGGAAGTCAATTTGAGCTAGCTTAAGCAACAAGGAAAATTTTGGGAAGGATATGAGAGTGTCTTCATAGCATTCAAAGAAGAGTGCTATGGTCTCTTTGTTTCCTTATCTTCTTTTCCTCCTGGCTTAGGTTATCCTCAGAACATTCCATCATTACATTACATGCCCAAATCTCTGTCTCAGAACCTGCTTCTAGACCTAAGACTAGAGAAGTGATTTTATCATAATTATGTATCTTGCAGTGTCAGAAGAGATTGTAAACTGCTTAAAAGCAAGGTCTCTCCCTTTCCCCATCTGGTACCTCTCTATTTCCTTCCATATTTTAGGCCCTCAAATATTAAACTGAAGTAACAATTGATATCCAGAAATATGCAACAACTCAGATTTTAGAAGACCACACACTATTTATAAGAAATTCAAATATACCATGATTCCCCTTTGGATTACTGGGAGACCCCAAAAACATATCCAAAGGCCAAAATGACTTTATCTCCCCCTGACTCCCAAATTTGAATATTCTCAAATCTCTTGGTACATTTTCTTATTTTTTTCATCACTACCAACAACCTCTACTCAATCCTATCATTCTTTATTCAATAGATTTTGAACCACTACAATAAGAGCTAAATATACTAGTGAATTTTTTGTTGTTGCTGTTGACAAAAGTAGAGGAAGTCAATTTGAGTTAGCTTAAGCAACAAGGAAAATTTTTGGAAGGATATGAGAGTGTCTTCATAGCATTCAAAGAAGAGTAAAATAATGTGTCATTAGAGTGGACAAAACAGGATATATTTGGCAACTTGGGTACAGAAGTTTACAAACCATCTCTTTAGGGAACCACCATTAATAAGACTTAGTCACCATCAGCCTCTAATTCTTATGTCTCTTAGTTAAAATTCTAAGATACATAAGATCAAATACATGGTTTAGGTGTCAACCAAAACAAATAATCAGTTATGGCCAGAAGATATCATGAATCACCCACATGGTTATCAGGATCCATCCTAGAAAAGTTGGAATTTTATGAACCGACATCTCCCTGGAAGGGACATAACCCAGAAAAGGTAGCGTCCTGGACCTTTTAGGTCATTTTATTTACAGTTATTAGAGGAGAGCCTCAAAGGGGCTGAAAAATTTAGTGGAGGAGCTAAAATGCTTGCTCAAATAGTGGTTATCAACTAACGCAAGTAAAATTGGCAAATATGGAGAGAATAAAAGCAAAACATTTTGGGGGATCCAAAGAAGGAAAAACTTGGGACTTCCCTGGCAGTCCAGTGGTTAGGACTCCACACTTTCAATGCAGGGTGCATCAGTTCGATCCCTGGTCAGGAAACTAAGGTCCACATGCTGTACGTGCAATGAAAAAATTTATAAAAAAAGGAAAACTTTTCAATAGGCATGAACACAGTAAAGGCAAGGGTGGGAAAAGGGGATTTCAGAGCCAGAAGAGCACAAGCAAAGCATAAACAAAGTGTACTGACTGGAGATGGCTGGGGTTTTTTTTGGAAGCCAGAGAGCATTTTGGACAGCTGTTAGAAAACAGGTACAAAAGGCGAGACTTGGATAGCTGAGGAAGGAGCAGAAACAAGATTTATTAGATAACGGGGAGGTGGAAGGTTTCTGAGCAAAAGAATGAGGTGATCAAAACTGAGCTTTTAGAAGATCAATCTGTTTACACCCACGTGCCCCAAAGGCTGCTCTTAAGAGGCATAAAGTCCCAATTTCCTGTACTTGATATTTGTTGATGCGGAGGCAGCCGATGTAAATGATTTCACCTCCTTTAGGGAACCCGTGTGGGAAGGTGTTGCATAGCTGAGGCTTCTTGCATTGTGCATATGCATGCGGAGTGAAGAATTATGGCAATTATCCCCAAAATCTTGACTGTAAAACTCACATTCACTTGACAAATCCCAATTGTTCATGGAAACGGTGTGTGGGGGATTTTTTACCCCTTAGTTTGGTTTGATTTGAGGTTGTTTACTTGAATCATCTAGATAATTGCTTCATTTTCCCACCTCTCCTGTTTCCGCCTTCGAGGCCTTCAGGTGTCAGAGTTCTCAGGGGCCTGAAGAAGCCCTCCTCCCAGGATGTGTTAGAAGCTCCTTTCTCAAGGTGGACCCATTTCTGTTTCCCGGTCTACACTTAATTCTCAGGTGAGGAACTCAAGTCTAGAGCTCGGTTCACATTGAGATTCAGCCTTTTTTTCCTTCTTCCTTCTCCAGAGAAGTTTTGGAATTATTTCCCTTGGTAGGTAGGGTAGGAACAAACAAAAGTCAGGAGGAACCCACAGGATCATAGCCAGGAAAGTTGCCTTGCTTACCTAAATGTCACCTTCTCACGAGACGGCAATCAGTCAGTAGAGATGTGGATGCTCGAGGTCATTCTTTTTAATGTTTCTAAGTTCCTTTTAGGAGGGGGGGAAGACAAGGGAGGATATTGGTGAATTCTGTCTCTCCACAGGGGTTAGATGCATCATTCCTGAGTGTAGTTAATTAAAGAACCAATATCATTATTTTCCTTAATAAGACCTACCCTGAGTTCCCATCCACTAGAACATTCAACAGAGAAGGCAATGGCACCCCTCTCCAGTACTCTTGCCTGGAAAATCCCATGGACAGAGGAGCCTGGTGGGCTGCAGTCCATGGGATCGTGAAGAGTCGGAGACGACTAAGTGACTTCACTTTCCCTTTTCACATTCATGCATTGGAGAAGGAAATGGCAACCCACTCCAGTGTTCTTGCCTTGAGAATCCCAGGGACGGGGGAGCCTGGTGGGCTGCCGTCTATGGGGTTGCACAGAGTCGGACACGACTGAAGCGACTTAGCAGCAGCAGCAGCAGCAGCACATTCAAAAGTTTCTATGTCTGCTGTGTTTTGGGCATCTGCTGTGTTTAGGGAAGTTGTGTTTGTGTTTTGGGAAGTTTAATTTCTTGGCTATGACAATTCTGAGGGGCTTACACAGTGCTCAGAAAAGATATGATGTGCCTGGGCCTTAGTTTACAGTGGATGTCAACGCAGTATGGTCAGGTGACCCCATTGTGCTCATGTGCCTTTTGTGAGGTCCTTAACACAGAGAATCTGTCTCTTGGTGTTGCTTTCACAACCTGACATTTAAAGCTCATCATCCAAAGGCACCCCACATTTAAGCCCAATCTGGGAAATTGCTGGTGGGCCCTGCGTTTCTGCTGCCATTCTCAGAAATACTCAAACTTCCATTCCTTTCTCAGGGTCTCTTCCTTGTCTGAATCAAGGCTCCTCTTTGTAACATCTCCCTTTCAGTGGCCTTGCAAGAAACAAAAAAATACCTGTTCGCTTTTCCAGGTGTTTGTGAAAGAGAGAGCCAGAGATTGAGAGAGTTACTTTTGGATTTTTATGAAGAAGAAAGATTGATTAGACCTTGTAGAAATACAATGCTTACCACTCATTCCTGTGGTGAACATTGTGGTGTGAATATAAAACAAGGTTTTATCATTCCTTAGTGAGTTCACAGAAGCTTCCCCCAAAGCTCCAAAACACTTCTAGCAGGGTTTCTTTCGCGGGGAGAAGGGTGGTGGGAGGGGTTGGGGGTGGAGAGGTTGTCTGGTATTCTTAGGGGTTCTTCCTAATACTTTACTATTTATATATATCTTTGTTAAAAACAGTAATAAGTAAGGAACCAGGGCAAGAGGAAGGGTAGAAACATGAGAAAAATATTTAGGATTGTGGGCCCCAGGGTCGCTACTGCGTTTCTTATTCCTTCCTTGGGTGCTGAATGAGCTATTTCTAATTCTTGTTTCAGGAATAGGAGGAGGATAGCTCTTCAAGGCTCCAGGCCTTAGGGAGGGAATTCATCGTCAGTCTACCAAGAACTTGAGATCTGTCTCTCATACTCTCCTTCCAAGTTCAGTACCTGATCAACAGTGGAGGTTTTTTGCATGGAAGTTAAGACCTCCATCTGGCTCCCATAACCCCTGACTTCCTTGCCTGTCAACACTCTTAAATTCCTCTTCATATTGAAGAGGAGAATCTTCAATCTCTCAAGAGATTCTCACCTTGAGAATCTCTTACTGATTTCAAGCTGGCTTACATATTCAACCATTATTTTTTGTTGTATCCAGGACTTTCAAGTGTTTGAAAGGCCTGTTTATTATGGAAAGTTCTTTGATTACAGATTCAAATGCTTTAATAGATATAGGGCTATTCAGATATTGTTTCTTGTGTCAGGTTTTGTAAGTTGTTTAAAAGAATTTTTCCATTTAAGTTAAATTTATTAGCATATCAGTTTGGTCCAGTTCAGTCACTCAGTTGTGTCCAACTCTTTGTGACCCCATGAATTGCAGCACACCAGGCCTCCCTACCCATCCCCAACTCCCAGAGTTTACTCAAACTCATGTCCATCGAGTCGGTGATGCCATCCAGCCATCTCATCCTCTGTCATCCCCTTCTCCTCCTGCCCCCAATCCCTCCCAGCATCAGGGTCTTTTCCAATGAGTCAACTCTTTGCATGAGGTGGCCAAAGTACTGGAGTTTCAGCTTTAGCATCAATCCTTCCAATGAACACCCAGGACTATCTCCTTCAGAATGGACTGGTTGGATCTCTTTGCAGTCCAAGAGACTCTCAAGAGTCTTCTCTAACACCACAGTTCAAAAGCATCAATTCTTCCATGCTCAGATTTCTTCACAGTCCAACTCTCACATCCATACATGACCACTGGAAAAACCATAGCCTTGACTAGACAGACCTTTGTTGGCAAAGTAATGTCTCTGCTTTTGAATATGCTATCTAGGTTGATTATAACTTTCCTTCCAAGGAGCAAGCATCTTTTAATTTCATGGCTGCAATCACCATCCACAATGATTTTGGAGCCCAAAAAATAAAGTCAGCACTGTTTCCACTGTTTCCCCAAATATTTCCAATGAAGTGATGGGACCAGATGCCATGATCTTCTTTTTCTGAATGTTGAGCTTTAAGCCAACTTTTTCACTCTCCTCTCTCACTTTCAACAAGAGTTTTTTAGTTCCTCTTCACTTTCTGCCATAAGAGTGATGTCATCTGCATATCTGAGGTTATTGATATTTCTCCCAGCAATCTTGATTCCAGCTTGTGCTTCTTCCAGCCCAGCGTTTCTCATGATGTACTCTGCATATAAGTTAAATAAGCAGGGTGACAATATACAGCCTTGACGTACTCCTTTTCCTATTTGGAACCAGTCTGTTGTTCTATGTCCAGTTCTAACTGTTGCTTCCTGACCTGCATACAGGTTTCTCAAGAGGTAAGTCATAGTTTTCCTAATTTTATATTACTATATTTTGATATCTGTATGATCTGTAGTGTTGTCCCCATTTTCATTTCTGACATTGGCAATTTGTGTTCTCTATTTTTCAAAAAATGTTCTTGCTAGATATCTCTGAATTTTTAAAGTAATTTTAAGAAGGAAAATTTGACTTTGTTAATTTCCTTTATTATTTGTCTATTTTATATTTTATTGATTTATGCTCTTATTGTTTGTTTTCCCCTTCTGCTTATTGTAAGCTTGCTCTAGTTTTTACAACTTCTTGAGGTAGAAACTTAGATAATTAATTTTTAAGCCTTTTTTCTCTTCCAGTATATTTCAAGCTATAAATTCCCTCTAAGCATTGTGCAGTATTGTTCATCCCATGATTTTTGTTGTTGTTTGAAATATTTTCTAATTTCTCTTATTTTTTCTTCTTTGCCCTATATATTACTTACAAATATGTTCCTTGATTTTTAAACATTAGAAGATTTTATAAGATTATTACTAGTGTTGGAGAAGACTCTTGAGAGTCCCTTGACTACAAGGAGATCCAACCAGTCCATTCTGAAGGAGATCAGCCCTGGGATTTCTTTGGAGGGAATGATGCTGAAGCTGAAACTCCAGTACTTTGGCCACCTCATGTGAAGAGTTGACTCATTGGAAAAGACTCTGATGTTGTGAGGGATTGGGGGCAGGAGGAGAAGGGGATGACAGAGGATGAGATGGCTGGATGGCATCACTGACTCGATGGATGTGAGTCTGAGTGAACTCCGGGAGTTGGTGATGGACAGGGAGGCCTGGCGTGCTGCAATTCATGGGGTTGCAAAGAGTCAGACACGACTGAGTGACTGAACTGAACTGAGTAGTTACTAGTTTCTAATTTAATCTTGTTTTGGTCAGAGAATATATTATCTAAGGTTTTGACCTTTGATATTATTGAGATTTATTTTATGGCCCAGAACATGGTCTGTCATGGTGAATGTTCGTGTGTGTTTGAAAAGAATGTGTATTCTGCAGTTGTTGAGTGTGTTCCCCATGACTAGCAGCGAAAGTACAAAAGATCCTTTTAGCTTAGGAAGATTGTTATGAATACTTTTTCATGTCAGTAATTATTAATTAAAATATCCAAAATAGTTTGACACTGATCTGGATCCTAGAACTCTTTAATCTATAGGAATTGACAAGAGGCCAGATGAGAAATTCAGACAAAGCTGTAGTGGGACCTGTGCTGCAGCACAAGGGAGCAAAAACAAGTAACAGGTGCACTTGCTCACTCTTCAGAGAAGGGCCGGCTGGTTCCTTAAATGGCATCATGATAGGGGTGGATCTTTGAACCAGGCCACCCTCTTGGTCGAGCTGTGTGCAGGGATCGAGTACCATACCTGCTTTTGCTCTCAGCACCTCAGAAATGACAAATGATTTGTGGGCTTTCTGTATCTTTCTGTTCGTAACTGCGCGAACTGCATGCGCATGTAGTTATTTTCAGTCCTTTATAGTTTCTCTGTAGTCTGTTGCTTAAGGAGATGTCTGTCCAGGGGCAAGTAGAAGGTTCTAAGTCCTAGGTCCCAGCCGGTCCCAGTTTATCACAACTTTTATTTACCTATATCAATTTCATAAATATTACCAAGTTGATCTTTTGTGCAATTCTACCAGTTTGACTTTGGATTAGCAGGATATCAAAAGACCATTACTCACACCCACATCAATATTTACTATTGTTAAACTTAATATTGACATTCTGATGAGTGACATGAACATATTATTATTCTTTTAATTTCATTTCCCTGGTTATTGGTGAAGCTTAGCACCTTTTCATAGCTTATTAGATACTCAATTTCTGTGAATTGCTTGTTCATATTCCTTGCCCATATTTATTTTGAGCTATTTGATTATATTCTTAATAATTTCTAAAATTTCCTTAGCTCTTCTAGGTATTCTTATAGATACTGCAAAATTTTCTGTTGTTCTGTTGCTTGGCACTTAATCCAGTTAAAGGTGAACTTTTTCAAACTGACAGTTTTAATTTTGATGTCGTCATTTTCATCTGTTTCCTTCTCTGGGAAGTACTTAGTGTTTTTCAAGAATTAAGTAACTACCAGAAATTATTTGAGTGGTCTGTATTGTCCTCTATAAAAGTTTTAAAGAATTACTTTTATGTTATAATGTATCTGGATATTATTTTTTTATTTACTCTAAGCGGGATTCTTACTTTTTTTTTTTCCTACTAGAAAGCCATTAAGTAGCCTCTCCATTCCTAATTACCCTCTTTGATTTATGATAGCATCTCTATTATGTACTATGATAGATCTCATAAATGTATAAGTCTGTTCCTAAATTCTTTGTATTCATTTATCATCTAATTTCCATAAGTCTCACATACTTTTCATAATTATGGCATTATAACAACACTTGATAGCTGATAGAGAAACATCTTTCTCCTTGTCATTCTTTTATGAAATTGTTTTGGCTAATCCATTCCTCTATTCATATGAAATTTAAAATTTGCATATCATATTTTGTATTGTACTGATTTCAAAGGTTAAATGGAGATTAAAAGACATGTTTAGCATGTAGTGTCTTCATCTTTATAACATACTGTATCTCTCATTTTATTAAAGTTTTCTTTTTATGTCCTTCTATAAGGTTCAGTATGTGGCAACCCACTCCAGTATTCTTGCCTGGAGGACCCCATGGACGGGGAAGCCTGGTGGGCTGCCGTCTATGGGTCGCACAGTTGGACACGACGGAAGCAACTTAACAGCAGCATAAGGTTCAGTAAATTTCCCCATAAAGTTTCTAATTTTTTATTGAATTTATTACTAATTATCTTATAGGTTTTGAATGAAATATTTTCTTCTTTAACATATTATTGAATTTCGTTATCCCTGGTATAGTGGAATGCTAACAATTTCAGTTAATCCCAATGTTTTGAATATTGAAATATAATGTCAAATTATAATATAAATGAATAACAACCCTTTACCTTCTCTATGATCGTGAGTTTTCAGTATTAGGCCCATAGCTTTTTTGAGGAGTGTATTGGTCATAAAAATGAACTATATCAGAGAGAAACTAGTGGTCACTTATATTTCCTCCTCCTATGTACATGTGTTAGCCTTTTTGCAATTTGGTTGAGGTCATGTGACTCCTTCTGGCCAGCAGAATATAAGCAGATGAAATTAATGGAGGCCATTTCCAGGCCTGGCCATAAAGTCACCTTCAGGGTCCTCCTCACTTCCTTTCTCCCTTGCTTATTGGCTGAATACAGAAAATCCAACCAAGCACTTTGAGAAAATCCTACGGGGAGCGTAGAGCCACATGAGGCTAGGGACTTAGTTTCCTGTTTATTTTTCAAACCAGAGCCACCAAGGAGAGTTGCCCAATCTGAGGATTACGATAGTTTTTCTTTGGTAAGCCACTGGGATTCTGAGATTGTTTCAGCAATTGGAGACAACTGTCCTAACTGATATGAAAGCTTTTGACAAACAATTTATCAAAAAACTATAATAAGGAATTCAGATTCTGTCCATGATTGATAGCCCAAACATGAAGAAGAGTGATAAAGTGAATAATGAGCTTAGGTTCAGACTCTTGGATGAGAATTGAACAAGAGTACAGTTGCTAAAAAATAGGGGGGCATTCTGAGCTCTCTGGTCTGATGGATCATCACAGCAATTAGAAAAGGAGAATGATCTTTACTATAGTAGTTCCTTCTCCCCCAAAACCTGGAACTTTGAGGGAGAGGGCATGGCCTAAGAACCATCATATTCCTCTATACCAAGCAGAAAGAAAAACCCCTTTTCTCTATGGGGCATCCCTGGTGGCTCAGATGGTATAAAATTTGCCTGCAGTGCAAGAGATCAGGTTCAACCTCTGGATTGGGAAGATCCCCTGGAATCGGAAATGGCAATCCACTCCAGTATTCTTGCCTGGAGAATCCCATGGACAGAGGAGCCTGGTGGGCTGCAGTCCATAGACTCTCAAAAAGTCAGACACAACTCAGCAACTGACACTTTCATTGTAAGTTAAAATATTGCATTCCATTCAGCAAACATGCACTGACCACCTCTTCTTGTATCACTTTACACACACACATACACACACACACACACACACACACCCCAGAATTATTTTCTTTCTCAGAGCTTCAGTTAAATCTTTCTAAGACCCTAGGGAAGATATTCCCAGAGTGTGGTTTTCCTAAAATTGATTTTCTAGACTCTAGTTGTGTAATGAAGAACACATCAGGCCCTGGAGACATTCTTGTCTATATCAGCCAGTACCAAAGCTAATTAATACACTGGAGAGCATTTCTTCTTTAGGAAAATATCAGCCCATCAGTGCAGATAAGAATAGTGATCTTGTGTGTGTAAATTCTAGTCCCATGGAAATACTTAACCTTTCATGGTAAAATTGTTACAAGGAACATTAAGAAGACTGTGTTTTCTCTATCTAAGTTCTTTAAGTGTACATTTGGGTAGAAGAGAAATTGAGAAGAGGATGTGACCTTAGCTAGGCAATGAAGTCATGTCTCATGAGGAGAAAATATGCTTTATTCATACTAATTAACCCGTCTTTGAAAGTCTTGCATCACAAGTAAAAGCCAAACGAATGTTCTGTCTCCTGTAATACTCAGGATTGGCAGTAAAGCAAACATTTTGGTTTCCACAGCATTCTGTTCAGTGCTTTAGAGGTCATTAGGGAGCACATATTATGTAGACAAGACTGAATGATGATGTCCCTATGCCTCAGAGGTGAAAAGAAACAAATTAGTTATTTGGAAAAAAACTTTCAGCATACTGAATATATGTGTACTAACCCACTGTCTGTACTGTGCCTCTTTCTGAAAAGCATTAATAATAAAGTAGTGTGTATAATAAGAGACACTACACTGTTTATACCTGAGCAATCCAATCTATCCTGAAGCAATGATCCAGAGGCAAAAAAAACCTTCCATACACAATATCACCCATTGTAATTAACGTATTTGTGCTCCACGTGTTTATGTACTGTCTGCTTTCACGCCATGCACCGTACCAGGTGCTTGGATTCCATAGTGAGCAAGCAAACTAATGCTAAAGGCTTTCCATGCTGGAAATGTGACAGTTCCAGAGACCCAGACACCCTCCTCTTACAAAGTAACTAAAAAAGTGCCACATAAAATTAAATTTTAAGATAACTGTTTAAATAAATAAGTGAGCCTGGCAGAAAAGTCAGGAAAGGAATGAGATCATCACTTGGTAGAGGTGAGAAAGCAGCAAGTCTGCAGGCTGCCCCGAGGTATATACCAATGCATGTGATAGGTTTTTATTTTTGGTTTTAACAATCTTATTAGCAAGAAACAGGTAACCAAAAAATTGGTCCAGTAAAGGGCATGGAGTCAGATTGGGTATCTTCCTCCATAGGTAAAGTCTGAAACCACAAGAGATGCATGGAAAAACCTAGTTTTTTAAAACCTCTGCCCAACAGAGGCAGAAAGAAGAAATACAGCATTTCCTGTTTTAGTATTAATTTTGACTGGAGGTGAAGAAAAAGTTTTCTTTGAGAATCTGTGGCCTTTGTGTCAGCCCTCGTGTGGGAATGGGGAATGAATTCATCCATTTGGGGCCTGAAAAGCCATAACCTGAGAATTATACTTTATAATAGATGAACATCATACTGTTCCCAGCCATCTGGCAGAAATAAATGTAGATAATCCCTGAAAGAACTAAGAATCCACGAAATTCTTAAAGATTTCTGTAAGTAGAGTTCCAAAAGTAGGAGCTAATAATAATAATACTAAATCCTACACAAAAGGAAACAAGGTATCATGATTGAAAATAATGAAAAGAACTATAACTAGACCCATAAAATTTAATTATTTGGCACAGAAAGTAAAATAAGTGTTTTTAATCTGTTATAGATAAAAATAAAAGAGCAAATAAAAAAACAAGATCGGGAACTAGATATTATTCTTTTGGGACCAGAAAGATTGGGAAAAAAGAACTAACTAGGACTTCTAAAAATAAATGTATGACACTAAAGTGGAATGGTTAAACATCAGATCATACAAAGCTGAAACAAGTCAACTACAGAAGGATATGAAAATCATATAGAATAGAATGTAGATGAAGGAAAAAAACTAAGAAAAATAGATTAAAATACAAGGTGAGTAGAGGGAATAGGTTCAATATACATTCATTAAGGAATCTAGAAAGAGATTATAGAGATTATAAAAGGTCAAAATTTGAGAAATAATGGCTATGAATTTTCCTGAATTATTTAAAGACATAAATACTCAACTTCAGGAATCCCAGTCGATCCCAAGCAGAATAATTAAAACCATGTCCACTTGTAAGCACGTCATCTTTGAGAATTTTGCAACTTAATTATAAAAATAAAAACACATTATAAATGTAGCTTGAGAAAAAGATTAAGTATCTATTAGACTGACAACTAGCTTCAAAGTACTGAGAAAAAAGTAGTGAAGTGAAAATTTATGATTCTATCCTTGATTGTATCCTTTCCAAGCCAGGCTTCAACAGCACGTGAACAGAGAAATTCCAGACGTTCAAGCTCTATTTAGATTTGGGAGAATGGCATTGAAATACGTATAATATCATATATGGAATGAGTTGCCAGTCCAGGTTCGATGCACGATACTGGATGCTTGGGGCTGGTGCACTGGGACGACCCAGAGGGATGGTACGGGGAGGGGGGAGGGAGGAGGGAGGAGGGTTCAGGATGGGAACACATGTATACCTGTGGCTGATTCATTTTGATGTTTGGCAAAACCAATACAATAATGTAAAGTTTAAAAATAAAATAAAATGAAAAAAAAAAAAAGAAAAGACAGAGGAACTGGAGATCAAATTGCCAACATCCACTGGATCATAGAAAAAGCAAGAGAATTTCAGAAGAATATCTATGCTAAAGCCTTTGACTGTGTGGGTCACAACAAACTGGAAAATTCTTAAAGAGATGGGAATACCAGACCATCTTACCGGCCTCCTGGGAAACCTGTGTGCAGGTCAAGAAGCATAATTAGAACTGGACATGGAACAATGGACTGGTTCAAAATTGGGAAAGGAGTACGTCAAGACTGTATATTGTTACCCTGCTTATTTAACTTATATGCAGAGTGCATCATGAGAAATCCTGGGCTGGATGAAACACAAGTTGAAATCAAGATTGCCAGGAGAAATATCAATAACCTCAGATACGTGGATGACACCACCCATATGGCAGAAAGCAAAGAGGAACTGAAGAGCCTCTTGATGAAAGTGAAAGAGTAGAGTGAAAAAGCTGGCATAAAACTGAACATTCAAAAAAGGAAGATCATGGCATCCAGTCCCATCACTGCATGGCAAATAGATGGGGAAACAGTGGAAATAGTGGCAGACTCTATTTGGGCTCCAAAATCACTGCAGATGGTGACTGAAGCCATGAAATTAAAAGATGCTTGCTCCTTGGAAGAAAAGCTATGACAAACATAGACAACTTATTAAAAATCAAAGACATTACTTTGGCAACAAAGGTCTGTCTAGTCAAAGCTATGGTTTTTCCACTAGTAATGTATGGATGTGAGTGTTGGACTATAAAGAAGGCTGAGCACTGAAGAATTGATGCTTTTGAACTGTGGTGTTGGGGAAGACTCTTGAGAGTCCCTTGGACTGCAAGGAGATAAAACCAGTCCATCCTAAAGGAAATCAATCCTGAGTATTCGTTGGAAGGATTGATGCTAACGCTGAAGCTTCAATATTTTGGCCACCTGATGGGAAGAGTAGACTATTGGAAAAGACCCTGTTGCTGGAAAGTTTGAAGGCAGGAGGAGAAGAGGATGACAGAGGACAGGACAGTTGGTGACATCACTGACTCAGTGGACATGAGTTTGAGCAAACTCTGGGAGATGGTGAAGGACAGGGCAGCCTGGAGGGCTATAGTCCATGGTGTCGCAAGAGTCAGACAGGACTGAGCAACTCAACAATGACAGTAATCCTTTTAGAATCAATAATACAATCAAGAAATGTATAGAAAAACTAAAACTGAACTCGTAATAGAACTTTGCCAAAAGGAACCTAGTTCATGTACTTCACGAAGAAGGAAATGATCCCAGACAGAAGGTCTAAGATATAAGGAATGTTGACTGTATTAGAGGATAAACATTCTAATAAACAAAGGAAACACTAAGAATTAAATTAAATAATTCTAATGTTAAATACTGAGAGTTAAGTAAAACAAGCAAAATTAGCATGATGGTATAGTTTGTGTGACACATGATAGGATTTATGTATTCTAAGATTCTTTTATTGTTCAACAGTAAAATGAAGACTTTAAACTTTTAAAAGTTTACAGGACAAAATGAAATTTCTGAGTCATCAAACTCATGCCTTCACAAACAAAACAAGGAAAACAGGAAGAAAAAAAGAAGAGTGAAGGAGCAGGGCAAATAACACAAAACAAATGGCAGAAAACATCTGAATGTAAGACTATAATAAGTGAATATAAATTGAACTCTTCAGTAAGAACACAGAGATTATCAGATAAGATTTAAAAAAATATGGGAATCAATTACATGTTTACAAGAGAAGTAAGGTACATCAAACATCAAACATAAAAAGTACATCAAACACAAAATGATTGACCACAGAATGTAAAGAGAGATAATAGGCCAATACTACTGGAAGGTTACTGTGTCTGTTACTAACAAACAAAATAAACTTCAAAGCAAAAAGCATTGCTATAGATAAAGATAGTCACTATACAATAACAAAAATGTCAATTTACCAGATGCTTTTGAACTGTGGTGTTGGACAAGACTCTTGAGAGTCCCTTGGACTGCAAGGAGGTCCAACCAGTCCATCCTAAAGGAGATCAGTCCTGGGTGTTCATTGGAAGGACTGATGCTGAAGCTGAAACTCCAATACTTTGGCCACCTCATGCGAAGAGTTGACTCATTGGAAAAGACCCTGATGCTGGGAGGGATTGGGGGCAGTAGGAGAAGGGGATGACAGAGGATGAGATGGCTGGATGGCATCACCAACTCGATGGACATGAGTTTGAGTTGGGAGTTGGTGATGGACAGGGAGGCCTGGCGTGCTGTGATTCATGGGGTCACAAAGAGTCGGACATGACTGAGTAACTGAACTGAACTGAACTGAACCAGGAGGTAATACAAGCTAACAACATGGCTTCAAAATATGTAGATTTCAATACCTCTTTCTCTCAATAATTGATGTATCAAGTGCAAAAAATTAGGAAGGATATGGGAGATTTGAATTATATAGTTACTAAGTTTGATCTGATGGACATTTGTAACATATCCACAACAATCAGAGAATGCAATGTTTTTAGCACACAGGAAAGGTTTATGAAATTAACAGCAAATTCCAAAAATGGTGTTCTGGGTACAGTAAGATTTGTTTATTTATTAATGATGCCAAAAATCAAAAATAAAGTAGCATCACTTGGAGATACTAAAAAGAACAAGCTCTAAAAAGGCTCATGGGTCAAAGCAGCAATCACCATGGAAATAGGATCCTGAATGATGTAAAACTTAGTTTGAGGGTTCAGGGAAGACTTCCTGGAGGAAGTGCTTATGTTAGAAAATAAAAAGGCTAATGATTAACATGCTAAAGATTCAGGTTACAAAATTAGAAAAATAACAATAAAATAAGCCTGCAAACGTAGACAAGTAAAAAATATAAAATTGAAAACAAGTAGAATTAATAAAGCTAACAGTCATTTTACAAATTTAAGACTAATGAAATCAACACATATCTAACAAGACTGACCAAGGTAATAATAGAAAAGACATAAAGACTGTTGGGGATGAAAATGAAGACATGACTATGGATAAAGCAGTGATTTAAAAAGATAATAAAAGTATTTTGGAAAATTTTATTCTGATAAATTTGAAAATTTAAATGGAATGAACAAACACCTAGAAAGATATTTAACCATTTGAAATAGTAATTGAATCTTCTCTCAAAGAAAATAGTAGTCGCAAATGCATTCTGTTAAACATTTGAAGGGATTTTATATCAATTGTACTTAAATTCTTCCAAAGATTGGAATGCATGAGGGAGCATTCGTTCTTTTTCTATGAGGTGACCATGACCTCAATACCAAAACCAGAAATAGTTGATAGGAAAGGAAAGGAAAATTACAGGCTCATTTAGCTTATGAACATGCATGAAATATTTTAAACAAAATATTAGCATCCTGAATGTAGCAGCGTACTGAGAAAAATAACAAATGTTGAACACATTGGTCAAATCCTAGAAATGCAAGATTATTTTAATATTAGAGTCTATTAAGATGTGAATTGCTAAATTAGCAGATTAAGGGAAAAAGCCTGTATACTCATCTGAGTAGATATAGCTAAACCATGTGATAATTTCAATATCTGTTTATGATAAAAAATTCTCTGGGAAAACTAAGTGAAAAAGACAATTCCTTAATCTAAAATGTTACTGCCAAAAACCTGCTAGAAGCATCACACTTAGTGGTAAACTTTTAAAGCCTTCCCTTAAAAATTAGGAACAAGAAAAGAATACTTGCCATCACTGTTTCTATTTAAAATATTGCTATAGATCCTAATCAATGCAAAAATGCAAGACAACTTGGTAGTGGGTACATGAACATTCATTTATTATTATATTTTACTATTTACATCTATGTTGTATGTGCTATTTTCAGTGCATAGAAATGCATTGATTGCATTTATATAAAAATAAATGCAAGTACTTGATAAAGAACAGAAAGGAAGGAAAAGTAAGTGGAAGGAAAGATGTTATCACTCACAGAAATTCTAATACTCTAGCAGGGGATATCAGTGAGTCATTTAGGCACTTGGAATACTGTATACTATACGCCATGACTGGTGGGTTGGTGAATGGGAGCTGATACCTAAGCTCCCATCTGAATATGCCAAAAAAGCTTCCTGTAGGAAGTGATTATCTAAGTTGAGGCTTAGAAGATAAATAAGAATTTTCCAGGCAAAGAGGGAGGGAGATTGAGAAATCAGGTGCTAGTAGGTGGGTTAAAACAATCTGTAAAGGGAGAGAGAATAGAGAATTGGGATCCTCCATGTACATCCTAGCACACCCTGAGCATAGCATTTCAGGTCAGGGCAAGCACGAGAAGAATCTGGAGATGTAAACAAGGGCCATATTGTGAGAAGCTAGATTCATTGACTCTTGTAATATTATCCATATTATAAAATAAAAAGAAAAAATATGAAAATAATCCAAATATCTAGAGATTAGAGATGAACAAATAAAGAATGGGAAATTTGGTTGACTATAGCAAGTATTTTTTAAAAAATGATCATTATGAAGACTTTGTAGGAAACTGAAAGCATCTTTATGATTCTGGTGAAAAAATTCAGAACACTAAATCGTACTTTACCACTCACACTGTAATTATAAGTTTATAAAATATGCATGCATGAAGACAAAGATAGGAGGGAAACATATCAAAAAGAACATTGTGTTAGGAGATGGTAGCGTATGGCTGAGTTTTATTTTCTGTTTTCAAAAATGCTGTTTAATATCTTCTCATTTAAAAAAAAAAAAAACAGTAGTTAAAACAGAGGGACAATATCAGTAACTTCAGTGAGCCCAGGGAATGAGGTTTCGCTCATTATGGAATCTGCAGTGCCTGGCACATAGTGAAGGCTGAATAAATACTTTTAAGATGAATGAAAGATGGACATTGTTCTGAAGTATTTTGAAAAATTGCTGGTGGTATTCCAACACGGTGTCAGGTGGGTCAGAACTGGGCTTCAGTACTAAACCAAAGACAGGTAGCAAAACCTGCTTGAATTTGAGTATCTTCAGAATGAACTGAGCTGTTTGACCTTGTATAACCCAAGGCAGATTTGTGAGAAAGAGGAGGCAATGGTTTTCCAACATAAGGTCTAGAAATAAGAGTTGAGGTTTCTTCCTTTCTTTTGGAAGGAGGGTATGAAAGAAATGTTGTTTTAGTTGATTTTTTTTTTTTTAATTAGCATCAGTTCAGTTCAGTCGTTCAGTCGTGTCCGACTCTTCGCGACCCCATGAATCGCAGCATGCCAGGCCTCCCTGTCCATCACCAACTCCCAGAGTTCACTAAGACTCAGGTCCATCGAGTCAGTGATGCCATCCAGCCATCTCATCCTCTGTCGTCCCCTTCTCCTCCTGCCCCCAATCCCTCCCAGCATCAGTCTTTTCCAATGAGTCAACTCTTCGCATGAGGTAGCCAAAGTACTGGAGTTTCAGCTTCAGCAGTATTCCCTCCAAAGAAATCCCAGGGCTGATCTCCTTCAGAATGGACTGGTTGGATCTCCTTGCAGTCCAAGGGACTCTCAAGAGTCTTCTCCAACACCACAGTACAAAAGAATCAATTCTTCGGCGCTCAGCCTTCTTCACAGTCCAACTCTCACATCCATACATGACCACAGGAAAAACCATAGCCTTGACTAGATGGACCTTTGTTGGCAAAGTAATGTCTCTGCTTTTCAATATGCTATCTAGGTTGGTCATAACTTTCCTTCCAAGAAGTAAGCGTCTTTTAATTTCATGGCTGCAGTCATCATCTGCAGTGATTTTGGAGCCCAAAAAAATAAAGTCTGACACTGTTTCCACTCTTTCCCCATCGATTTCCCATGAAGTGATGGGACTGGATGCCATGATCTTCATTTTCTGAATGTTGAGCTTTAAGCCAACTTTTTCACTCTCCTCTTTCACTTTCATCAAGAGGCTTTTGAGTTTCTCTTCACTTTCTGCCATAAGGGTGGTGTCATTTGCATATCTGAGGTTATTGATATTTCTCCCGGCAATCTTGATTCCGGCTTGTGTTTCTTCCAGTCCAGTGTTTCTCATGATGTACTCTGCATATAAGTTAAATAAGCAGGGTGATAATATACAGCCTTGACGTACTCCTTTTCCTATTTGGAACCAGTCTGTTGTTCCGTGTCCAGTTCTAACTGTTGCTTCCTGAAATGCATACAGATTTCTCAAGAGGCAGGTCAGGTGGTTTGGTATTCCCATCTCTTTCAGAATTTTCCACAGTTGATTGTGATCCACACAGTCAAAGGCTTTGGCATAGTCAATAAAGCAAAAATAGATGTTTTTCTGAAACTTTCTTGCTTTTTCCATGATCCAGAGGATGTTGGCAATTTGATCTCTGGTTCCTCTGCCTTTTCTAAAACCAGCTTGAACATCAGGAAGTTCACAGTTCACGTATTGCTGAAGCCTGGCTTGGAGAATTTTGAGCATTACTTTACTAGTGTGTGAGATGAGTGCAATTGTGCGGTAGTTTGAGCATTCTTTGGCATTGCCTTTCTTTGAGATCGGAATGAAAACTGACCTTTTCCAGTCCTGTGGCCACTGCTGAGTTTTCCATATTTGCTGGCATATTGAGTGCAGCACTTTCATAGCATCATCTTTCAGGATTTGAAATAGCTCAACTGGAATGCCATCACCTCCACTAGCTTTGTTTGTAGTGATGCTTTCTAAGGCCTACTTGACTTCACATTCCAGGAATGTGAAGGAACTCTAGGTCAGTGATCACATCAGGAACTCTAGGTCAGTGATCACATCATCGTGATTATCTTGGTCATGAAGATCTTTTTTGTACAGTTCTTCTGTGTATTCTTGCCACCTCTTCTTAATATCTTCTGCTTCTGTTAGGTCCATACCATTTCTGTCCTTTATCAAGCCCATCTTTGCATGAAATGTCCCCTTGGTATCTCTAATTTTCTTGAAGAGATCTCTAGTCTTTCCCATTCTGTTGTTTTCCTCTATTTCTTTGCATTGATCGCTGAGGAAGGCTTTCTTATCTCTTCTTGCTATTCTTTGGAACTCTGCATTCAGATGCTTATATCTTTCCTTTTCTCCTTTGCTTTTGACTTCTCTTCTTTTCACAGCTATTTGTAAGGCCTCCCCAGACAGCCATTTTTCTTTTTTGCATTTCTTTTCCATGGGGAATGGTCTTGATCCCTGTCTCCTGTACAATGTCACGAACCTCAGTCCATAGTTCATCAGGCACTCTATCTATCAGATCTAGGCTCTTAAATCTATTTCTCACTTCCACTAAATCAAATCATAAGGGATTTGATTTAGGTCATACTTGAATGGTCTAGTGGTTTTCCCTACTTTCTTCAATTTAAGTCTGAATTTGGCAATAAGGAGTTCATGATCTGAGCCACAGTCAGCTCCCAGTCTTGTTTTTGTTGACTGTATAGAGCTTCTCCATCTTTGGCTGCAAAGAATATAATCAATCTGATTTTGGTGTTGACCATCTGGTGATGTCCATGTGTAGAGTCTTCTCTTGTGTTGTTGGAAGAGGGTGTTTGTTATGACCAGTGCGTTCTCTTGGCAAAACTCTGTCTTTGCCCTGCTTCATTCTGTATTCCAAGGCCAAATTTACCTGTTACCCCAGGTGTTTCTTGACTTCCTACTTTTGCATTCCAGTCCCCTATAATGAAAAGGACATCTGTTTTGGGTGTTAGTTCTAAAAGGTCTTGTAAGTCTTCATAGAACCATTCAACTTGAGCTTCTTCAGCGTTACTGGTTGAGGCATAGACTTGGATTACTGTGATATTGAATGGTTTGCCTTGGAAATGAACAGAGATCATTCTGTCGTTTTTGAGATTGCATCCAAGTACTGCATTTCGGACTCTTTTGTTGACCATTATGGCTACTCCATTTCTTCTGAGGGATTCCTGCCTACAATAGTAGATATAATGGCCATCTGAGTTAAATTCACCCATTCCAGTCTTAAATAAATGTACTACATTTTCAAGAGAGTGTCTTTAAATAGAGAAAAATCCACAAAACTACAAGAGATTTTATGTGTTGTGGGTTCTTTTCTAATTTTTTCCACACATATATCATTATCATTATATGCTGTGTGCTCAGTCGTGCCTGACTCTTTGTGATCCCATGGACCATAGCCCACCTGCCTCCCCTGTCCATGGGATTCTCCAGGCAAGAATGCTGGAGTGGGTTGCCATTTCCTTCTCTATCATTGCATATATTTTATTTTTTTATTCTACTTTCCCTACTTAATATTATTTTGTTAGATTCCTTTAATATTTTAAGGTCCAGTTTTCACTTCATAATTTCATAAGTTTCAGCATTTTAAACTTACAATTTTCTTAACCCTCAGTCCTTTGCTGCACATGGAAGTTTTGGCTTTATTGTTTGGAGTTTTCTCTTTTACTACATTTGTTCTTTTCTTCCTTTGAATGATTTTCTTGAGACAGAATTTTAGAGAAGGAAGTTCTAGGTCAACATTTAGAAATACTATTGTGATTTTCATACATGTATCTAAATTCTCCTGCAAAAGAATAATAGGGAAAAAATAAATCTGTTTTCTTGTATATCCTGCTAGAATGGAATGGAGTCCCTCAGTCAGGATTCTAGGATGAGGTGGTCATTCTCAGCACTTTGAGATCTAAATTGTATAGATAAAATCTGATGAAAACTTTTGGGAATAGGTGAAGATAGGTAAAATAATAGCTGTGATAATCTATATTGTTTTTTCATTCATTTGCTATAAAATATAGTCTGTTAGTATTATACCCATTTTATCAGCCAGTAAACTGAGGCTCATTGGGATTAAATAACTTTCCAAAGAACTAGTAGTGAGGCGCAGCTGGAATTTAAGTCTTCTGATTTCTGGAGCACCGTGTCAAGGTAGCCATTTTTGCAAATTCAATAACTAGACTTTTGTCAAGAAGTTAGAGGTTAAGAGGACCAAGAATAGACTATTTTCTAGTGATATTATCTTGATCCAGTCCCATAAACATTCTGACCTTTAGTTTCTTGAACTGGAAGATGGGGGTGATAATGGGCTGCCCTGGAAGCTCAGATGGTAAAGAATCTACCTACAATACAGGAGACGCAGGTTCGATCCCTGGGTTGGGAAGATCTGCTTTACAATGTCATGAAAAGTAAATGAAGTGATGTATGTATTTGTGTAGCACCTGAACACAGCAACATCTAATGAATGTTTCTGATACACTCAAGGTCCAGACTCTAAACGTGGGTAGTTAAGTTAGCTTGACTAACCATTAACTGTCATCAATGCTTTATTTCAAGTCAACTTTAGGACTTAGGATATACCTTGGAGATTTTTGCAATTATAAGTTTTTATATCTAGAGTCTGCAAATTTTGCATATGTAGTACTTGTCTTCCTTCTGCTCCAACAATATTCTAATTTATTAGAGAACAAACTGTCTCTTTGCAGGGAGCCACAGCTTTTATGCTAGTGGCATGTATTGTTCCTGACCACCGTTTTCGTTCTTTATTTGAGATGCCAACAAGATTTCATTGTTCCCTGTACTTGGCCATCCTGCCTTGTCTATGGCTTCCAGACCTTTGTTGTGTTATGTCACTCTGTGACTGTGGACCAGACATGAGTCATAAAAGCAGTATTGTACTGGAGCTATTCCTCAGCACTTCAGGCTTATTGCTCTGTTTTGGACAGTGATATACTTTGTTTTACAGAGTTCCAATGAATGATTGTGTAAACAGATAATGTTGGTAAAATGAGCTTATAAGAACCATTCATTAAGTTACACCCTGCAGTTGGGGAGAGCTAAGATTTTCAAATGAAAGAAGTAATCTATTTCTATGTATAATCTATGTTTACGTGGCTTTGTACCTATGATTCAGAAAACTGTCCCAGATGAAAAAGCTATGATGATTTATTTATTAAGCTAACTATATTTTTGTTAACCTCTAATATATTCAGGAACAGAGTGAACTGGATGCTTGAAGTATTTTTCTTTTTGAGTTTAGAGTTTTCTTGTTATAACTGTCTTTTCTATCATGCACATTTCATTTGTAATTGATTTAGCTGGCTACTTTTAAAAATGTCATGTTCAAGTTTGAATTTCAGAGCAAATGAACAACCATTCATTCCTTCCATCATTCATTCCTTTCTTCCTGCCATCATCTTCACATCCACTGCAAGTGCTTTTTATTCCTCCCACTCCATTGAAACGTTTCAAGATCAAGGTCAACTATTTTCTATACGTTGACAAAATTAACAGTTAAGTCTTTGACTTTATCCTACTTGACCTCTAGGCAGTATTACACATGGCTAGTCCTGTCCACCTACTTGAAACATGTTCTTTTCTAGACTTCAAGATACCATTCTTACCTGTGTTTTCTTGTATTTTCATTGTCATCTCTCAGTCTACTTGCTTGGCTACACAGTCTTTGCTGGTTACCAGACATTTGAATAGCAGTACCCAAGGACTTGCTGTGACTGTCTTCTCTCTCTGTTTACACCCACTCCCTAGATGATCTCAACTTCTTTTACAGCTTAAATACCATCTGTTACTGACTCAAAATTCTGTCCAATCTAGTCCTCTCCCTGTGAGCTTGAGCCTTATGGATGCACAAAGCTACTTAATTCCTCTATTTAATACTACAAATAGAATTTTGTTGTCTCTCCATCGAATTAACTACCCTGTTCAGTCTTATAAGCCTTACAAACTCATTAAGTGATATTACCATTCATATTATTCCTTATACCAAACAAACAGAAATTCAGCCTTGGATAATCTCCTTCCCTATAATAACATAACATGATTATTGACTTACTTAATTTTAAATCTGCTGCTCTGCTGCTAAGTCACTTCAGTCATGTCTGACTCCGTGTGACCCCATAGACGGCAGCCCACCAGGCTCCCCCGTCCCTGGGATTCTCCAGGCAAAAACACGAGTGGGTTGCCATTTCCCTCTCCAATGCATGAAAGTGAAAAGTGAAAGTGAAGTCATTCAGTCGTGTCCAACTCCTAGCAACCCCATGGACTGCAGCCTACCAGGCTCCTCCATCCATGGGATATTCCAGGCAAGAGTACTGGAGTGGGGTGCCATTGCCTTCTCCAATTTTAAATCTACCATCTTACTATTCACTTATATTTGTCCGTATCCATTCATTGTATTTGCTCCATCTTTTCTCATTTTATACCTTATTTTGGATCAACTGAATATTTTTTTGTGATTCAATTTTACCTGTTTTATTGGCTTATTACTATTAAGTCTAGCCTCTTATAGTGCTGATTGCATTCACAGTATACATCTTTACTTCACTTCCCCAGTGGCTCAGTGGGTAGAAAATCTTCCTGAAACGCAGGAGACATAGAAGATGCAGGTTCCCAGGTTTAGGAAGATCCCCTGGAGGAGGAAATGGTGGCAACCCTCTCTAGTATTCTTGCCTGAAACATCCCATGGACAAAGCAGCCTGGCAGTCTATAGTCCAAAGGGTCTCCAAGAATTGGACAGAACTGAATGACTAAGCACCACCTCTCTTTAACTTATCATTTTACTTTCAAGTAATATTGTACCACTTCACCTATAAGAACTTTATATTAGTGTACTTTCATTTCTCCCTTTCTTGCTTTTATGCTGCTGTTGCCACAAATTTTATTCTAATATGTTATGAACTCCATGCTATATTAATATTTCAAGTAAACTATTATTTTTATTTTTAAATAAGAAAAACTCCTATATTTACCCATGTAGTTGCCATGTCTAATGCTCTTTAATCCTTGGTTTTTGTCCAGATTTCCTCTGATATCATTTTCCTTCTGGCTCACAGACTTTTAAAATCATTCTTATATATACACCTGCTGGTATTAAATATTTTGATTTTTATGTATAAAAAAAGCCTTTATTTTGACCTTGGTTTTGAAAGAATTTTTGCTGGATGTAGAATTCTAGATTGACAGATTGCCCCTCCCCATACTTTAAAGATGGCATTCCACTGTCCTTCTAATTTTGCCAAAGGGAAATCTTTCGTCATTATCTTCATTCCTCTGCAGGTAACATGCATTTTTTTCCTTGTGTCTTTCAAGATTTTCTATTCATTAATAGTTTTGAGCAATGTAATTATGATGTGCCTAAGTGTAATTTTCTTTTGTATTTCTAATCCTTAGGCTTTGTTGCAGATCTGTGAGTTTATTGTTTTCATCAAAATTAGAAAGTTTTCAGCAAATATTTCTTTAAATATTTGACTTTTTTCTTTTGGGGGCATCCAATTGCATGTGCATTTTAGGTTGCCTGAAATTGTCCCACTGCTCACTACTTCTCTTGTTTGTGGGGTTCCCCCCCACCCTGCCCCCCCAGCATTTTTCCCTTCTGTGTTTCATTATAAATGATCTTTATTACTAAATCTTTAAATTCACTCATCTTTCTTTTCCAACGTCTGTATGCCATTAATTCTATCCAGTGTGTTTTTCCCTCAATGTAATATTTAGTGTTAGAAATTTATTCCAAATCTTGTATCATCCAAGTTTCCACTCAGTATATTAAATCTTTTCTGTTAACTTTTCCAAACATATGAAATGTTTGTGATGTATTGATTTTTCTTCTTATTATGGGTCATATTTTCTGGCTTCTTTGCCTGTTTGGTGTGCTAGAGAGTATGAATTTTAAGTTATTTAATGCTGAATATTTTTGTGTTACTCTCAATATTCTTGCACTTGTTTTGGGGTGTACTTAATTTACATAGAAAGTTTAGTCCTTTTGAGTTTCCCTTTACAATTTGCTGTCCATGGAATTCTCCAGGCAAGAATACTGTAATGGGTAGCCCATTCCCTTCTCCTAAGAGTTGCTAGCAGGACAGAAATAAAAGTTGTTTCTATGGCTAATTCATCCTGAACCCTGAGGAAAAATATTTTTGAGTACTCCACCCTATGATTTCTGGGGTTTTCCAGTTTAGCTGCTGAGAATAAGAGCTACTCCCAGCTCTATGGCAGCATCAGTTACTATTCCCTCTCCCCTCTGATGGCTCATATAATTCAGCACTCATGATGCTGCCTTTTGGAGTAACAACCCCATGATAGTTTGGTCTACCAGCTCCTAATCCCACCCCTCTGGACTTCATTTCAACTCTTGTTACCCAGTTTTATTTTATCTGAAGTAAGTTTCTTGTAGCTAGCACATAGATGGGTTGTATTTAATACATTCCACTTACCTCTGTATTTTTACATATATTAAATATATATATTTAATACATATATTAAATACATATATTTAATACATATATTAAATACATATTTTACAATACATTTACATATTTGATTTTTATAATTAAACTTATTAATTTTTAATTGAAGGATAATTGCTCTACAATATTGTGTTGGTTTCTGCCAAACATCATCATACATCATTTATTTTAAGTTATTAATTAGTATGCTGGAGCTTAGGCCTGCTATCTTATTATGTATTTGTTTTATTTGTCATTCCTGTTTATCTTCTCTCATCCTCCTTTGGTTGTTTAAACATCTTCTAGGATTTCATTTTGATTTATGTATAATGTCATAGAGTATATTATTTTATATCTTTTTTATTTATCGCATATATATATGTGTGTGTGTGTGTGTGTGTGTGTGAATTATCACTGCCTCCTAGTAGCCATGTTATTCTACTTCATAAAAACTACAGAAACCTCATTTATATATGTTTTTTTACCTACTTTTTAAGTAAAATTTATTTTGAGTATTTTCTCCATGTTTATAATACATCCTGTCAAATGATGTTCTAATTTTTGCTTCAACTATCAGACATGATTTTAAAATCTCATAATAAGATAGTTTGTTTACCTATATTTTACTTATTGCGTTATTTTCCCTTCATTTCTGGAGTTCAGAGCCATCTTCTTTTAGCCATTCTTTAAAGATATACCTGTTGACACAAATTCTATCTTCTTTTTCCCTTTCTTTCAGGTTATCTTTCCTGGAGTAGGAAATGGCAACCCACTCCAGTATTCTTGCCTGGAAAATTTAGTGGACAGAGGAGCCGCATGGTCTACAGTCCATGTGATCACAAATTCTGTCTTCTTTTTCCCATTATTTCAGGTTATCTTTCAGTGCAGTTCAATTCAGTAGCTCAGTTGTGTCCGACTCTGCGACCCCATGAATTGCAGCACGCCAGGCCTCCCTATCCATCACTAGCTCCCAGAGTTCACTCAAACTCATGTCCATCAAGTCGGTGATGCCATCCAGCCATCTCATCCTCTGTCGTTCCCTTCTCCTCCTGCCCCCAATCCCTCCCAGTATCAGAGTCTTTTTCAATGAGTCAACTCTTCACATGAGGTGGCATAAGTACTGGAGTTTCAGCTGTAGCATCATTCCTTCCAAAGAACACCCAGGACTGATCTCCTTTAGAATGGACTGGTTGGATCTCCTTGCAGTCCAAGGGACTCTCAAGAGTCTTTTCCAACACCACCATTCAAAAGCATCAATTCTTTAGCGCTCAGCTTTCTTCACAGTCCAACTCTCAGGTTATCTTTATTGCCTTTTAATTCATGAACAGTATTTTATTAGCTATAGGGTTCAAGGTTGAAAGTTCTCTTTCAGTCCTTTTGGCCTCCAAGATTTTAGATGAGAAATCTGTTGTCATTTGAATTGGTTTTCCAGTGTACAGAAGGTGTCTTTTCTCTCTAACTGTTTTCAGTATTTTTTCTTTACCTAGATTTCAGCAGTTTAATTACAATGTGTACAATCTTGGATTTCTTTGGGTTTATTCTGTTTGGTGTTCACTTAGCTTACTGAACCTATAGGTTTATGCCTCATCCTAAATTTGGGAAATGTTTAGCTTTTAATATTTCAAGTGTTTTTCAGCCTCAATTTTGTTATACCCTCTGGTGTTCCAATGACATGAAAGTTGGATTTGTATTATTGTTTCACAAATCCATGAAGCAGTGTTTATATTTTTTACAATTTCTTTTCTCTTTGCCATTCACGTGAGTGATTTCTATTGTCCTATTGTATTAATTTAGGCTGCCTAATAGCACACAATGGGTGACTTAACAAAAGAAATGTATTGTTTCACATATCTGTAGGCTAGAATTCTGGAAATCAAAGTGTTGATAGGGTTGGTTCCTTTTGAGGACTATGAGTTTTTTATAGTGCCTTTTTTTTTTTTTTTTTCATGTTAGAGTTGCTTGGGAACAAATGGTTGTAGATTTGCATGATGTTTTAATGAATGGGCTTCCCTCAGGGCTCAGATGGTAAAGAATCTGCCTGCAATGCAAGAGACTCAAGTTTGATCCCTGGGTCAGGAAGTTCCCCTGGAGAAGGAAATGACTACTCACTCCAGTATTCTTTTGCCTAGAGAACAGCATGGGCAAAGGAGCCTGGCAGGCTATGGGGATTGCAGAGTTGAACACAACTGAGTGACTAACACTCTCTCTCTTTAATGAATAGTTTTTATTGTTGTAGAGTGTAAGGTGTCTTTCCCTTCTTCTTGCATGAAATACATTAATCATTTTATTAAAATGTAGAAATTTTTCTTGCTTAGACAGTGCTGGTGACAAGGCTATTTCTTGTTAGAGCAGAGATGTTTAATTTCTTCTAAACCAAATGGAATTATCAACAAGTTCCTGTTCACACTAATCAATGTGAAAAAATTTTTTTAAATAAGTCCTAAAGCACTAATTAGGTATAAAATCTCTCCCCTGACAACCCCCAACACAAATGGCTCTTGTTTTTAATTTTAACATCATGGAATTGCCTCATCTGCCACTATTTGGAATCTGATCAGGGAGAATGGAATTTGTTTCAAAGGTTATTATTAAAATCACGGGTTTCTAAGATAATAGTTACATGGGTTTTATTTGAAAAAGCAACATGCCAATTTCAAGTGGTATACTTTAATTAGCAAAAATAAAATTTTATATAAAACAATTAACAGACACGTGAGTGCTCTTTCTGTGCCTGCATTCTGATAATCTGTGTGAAATGTGCATAAGGTGAGGTATGTTCCATTGCTCACACCCTGAGTTTGGAGATAAAGAATACACACATGAAATGATTAAGAATTCAGGACACTGATCAGCAGTAAAAAATAGTCCAGCCATGACTTCCCTGGCAGTCCAGTGGTTAAGAATCCACTTTCCAACGCAGGGAACATGAGTCCAATCTCTGTTTGCAGAACTAAGATTCCACATGCCTTGGGGCAACTAAGCTCATATGCCACCACAAAGACCCCATTGCTACAACTAAGACCTGGCCCAGCAAAAATAAATAAATATATATATATATATATATATATATTTTTTTTTTTTTTAAGTCCAGAGAAGAAATTGCCAACCCGGTTGCCTGGAGTAGTTGAGAAACACTTTTTTATTACATTTTTATCATTATTATTTTATTTTGGCTGCACTGTGTCTTCTCTGCAGTGCCTGGACTATCTAGTTGCTGCCCATGGGCTTAGCTGCCCTGTGTCATGGGGGATTCTAGTTCCCAGACCAGGGATCAAACCCCTGTCCCTTGCATTGAAAGGTGGACTCCCAACCACTAGACCACCACAGAAGTCCCAAGAAAGACTTTTAAGAGTAAAAGAAATATGAGCTGGAATTTGCTAGAAAATGAAATTTGGAATAGCATAAGGAAGAGAAGGAACACCCAAAGGGAGAGATGACAGACCAGACCCAGAAGCGAGAAGGAATTTGGTCAGTGTTTACTAAATAGAGAAGACCAACATGCTAAGGAAGGGATGGGGCTTTAGGGAATAAAGGTAGAGCCAGATCACCAGGATAACACCAGTGGGAAACCTCCTGATGTCCTAAAAGAAACTAATAATCATGCTTGTCAATGGGTATGTGAGTTCTTTCAGGACAAGAGTTGACTTTTGGATTCAGTATCCCCCCATCTAGCCCTCAAAACTTGTGCTGAATGAAGGGATAAATTTAAAGAACAATGGAAAATTTAAGTTTAGTCATTTCTTCATAATCATCATTGTCCTCTTCCACCTCCTCCTCTATCTTTTCTACATGTTCTATTTCTAACTGCATGGAGGCCAACCTTCCCCACGTTTACATTGTACTGTGTGTGCAAAGTTCCTGTTAAGTGAGCCAAGCTCATTCATGTGAGGATTTTGAGTCAAAAGTTTTCTTTTACAATTCTAAAATGAGTTAATATTTTTCTTCCCTATGACTCATTTCCATGGTAATTTTCATTTTGTCTCATTGTTTTATGGAAAATCTTTGCTCTGAAAACCCTGTTCTGAAATAGATTTTTTTTTTTTTAATTATAAGGTTATTACTTAGAGTTTTAGGTTCACAGAAAGCTGAGTGGAAAGTACAGAGTGTCCACATATACCCCTTCCACACACACTCAAAACTTCCTCCACCATCAGTATCCCACATCTGAGAGGCATATATCTGTTACAATGGATGAACATTCATTGACATATCCTAAACACCCAGAGCCCACTTTAGGTTCAGTCTTGGTGTTGTATGTTCTCTGTGTTAAGAGAAATGAACAATGACATGTAGTCTTTATTTTGGAATCATACCAAACAATTTCACTGCCCTAAAAAAACCACCACCACCAATTCTTTCTTCTCTCCCCAAGCACCTGGCAGCCATTGATCTTTTTTACTGCCTCTGTAATTTTGCCTTTTCCAGAATGTCATATTGTTGGAAGCATATGGGATGTAGCCATTTCACTTAGTAATATCCATTTAAGCTTCTTTCATGTCTTTCTGTGGCTTCCTAGCTCATACCTTCTTAACACTAAATATTTCATTGTCAGGCTATGCCAAAGTGTATTTACCCATTCACCTTTGAAAACCATTTACTTCCAAGTTTTGATCATTATGAATAAAGCTACTAACACATAGGTGTAAAGACTTTTGTGTGGACATGTTTTCAACTCTGGGTAAATAGAGTGTGATTGCTGGATTGTATAGTAAGAGCGTGTTCAGTTTTATAAGAAAATGCCAAACTATCTTCCAAAGTAGATGTACCATATTGCATTCCCTCCATCAATAAATGAGAATCCTTTTCATCAAAATATTTTAGTATTTTAAAAAACTGAGGGAGGACATGGAACCCCTTTTTTAAAAAAAAAATCACTTTTAAAAGCTAAAAGTTACTTGAAGTTAAAGACAAGGCATAATTTATCTTCCTAATCTTACAGCCTGCCAAGCTCTTGGTGGTTGATGAGATTTACCTATTTGAATTCTTTTATTTCCTTTGTAGTATTTTTTTTTTTCCCTTAGGCAGTATTGCCAGTTGATTGGCTCAGTGTTCAGTGCTGCTAAGTCATAAATGCCTGTTTGTTTTTCCTTCAGCTATGTTACCTCCTTGCTGGTTCTACCTATCTGAATAAGAAGTTGATTCAGTCAGTGTAGTCAACTCCCACTCAAATTAATTAATTGGAATTTGCATCAATAAAACATGTATTAGGCAGCAACAGCCAGATCCAGCCACAGACAGGAACCTGAGATGAAAGGAATAATGGTATTTCTCTTAGTTCAGTGTAGAACTAGCATAATGCTGTGGAAGATGAAAGCCATTATCACACCATTATTGATATCAATCATTGTTTTGGAAGTAAATCTAATATTCACTTTTAATTCAAAATAATTGCTTTGGGCAAGTTTATTTTCTACCTAGTCACATAGGCTCAGCTTGTTTCATCTGCTGCTGCCATAGGAGCAAATAGATTAATACAGTTGTCTGGGCATGGTGCAAATGATTTCTTTGATGTATTGTTTTTCACTTGAGAATGGAAAATTTGTCAAATTAAAGGATGAGAATTCTCCCACCAACTTTAAATATTATAATTTTGACACTACACAATCCATCTATCATTATTTTTAGAGATATTTGGAAATTTTAACCTTGATTCATGGACAAGCAGCCAGAGCTGTGCATAGAGCATTTATGTTTTATTTTCTTTCTCATGAATCTCATGGTAATCAGATGACTTCTCTAGATAAGATGCATTTTAAGCACTACATATAAGTACAAAAAAACATAGGAGCTTCTCAGCAAAATCTCAGGGGATCTCTAACATACTGGTAAAGCTTTTCCAATTAAGTTAGTGGGATAAATAAACACTTGTCTAAAGTTCAAGTAAAAATTCAAGCCAAAGGACTTGAAGGAACTACTTCTACACATGCCTGTGGATTGAGGAGAGCACCAAAGTCTGGTCCCCGCTTTGTGAATATTGTAATTAAGTTGAGTAGCCCAGGGTTGTGGAGAAGGAAATGGCAACCCACTCCAGTGTTCTTGCCTGGAGAATCCCAGGGATGGGGGAGCCTAGTGGGCTGCCGTCTATGGGGTCACACAGAGTCGGACACGACTGAAGAGACTTAGCAGCAGCAGCCCAGGGTTGAAAGCAAGGTCAATCACCCAAGGGCACGAAAACCCTCATGAGCTCTTGACCTGTCTTCAAAGATAATAACTTGGAGGGAGTGGGGAGGATCAATAATGTTAAGGCTATTTTAAAACTATTTAAAAATCAAATGGACCTACTTGTAAAACATCTGCAAGACCAGAAACTATATGTGGAGTGATTAAAAGTGCAGAATCAGAGGTTACTCTACCTGAATATGCATCCCAGATTCACCCTTTGTTACCTGTGGGAATTTGGACAACTTACCTAGCCTCTCCAAGTCTCAGTTGCCTCTTAGAAAGTGGGATGTTTCCTAGAGTGAGGAGGATTAAGTGAAAGTGAAATGAAATGCACAGAATGTGTTTAGCATGGTGTCTGACTTACAGCAAGTATTCAACCAAGTTAGTGATGACTAGTACTATTTAAACAGACTGTCACATTTATGTGTTGTTCACTATCATTCCATCAGCTTTGTATGATAACACTGATAATCCTTTTCTGATCAGCTGTGTCTAGCAATTAAAGGTGACTTCAATTAAAATGGGAAAATTAACTCATGTCTCAATAAGTGCTGTGTAGTTGATGGGAAATGCCAAAATTCAATATTCAAAAATAAAAATGACAGAGGCAAAAAGAAAAAAAGGTGGGGGAGATTCTTGGTGATGAGAAGGTTGAAGATGTCCAAGGCAGAACCTGAGTGCAGGAGGGGGTGTGAAAAAAGGACAAGGAGCAAGACAGTCATGGTCATGGCCTCGCTGCTCACCATAATCCTCATTCTCTGCCTTCTAGCCACACTGGCCTTGTTTCAGTTCTTCACATCCTCATTCCCCAGTTAGGGCCTTTGCACTTTCTTTCCTCCCCTCCCTGGAACAGTCTCCCTACCACTCTTCATCTAACTAATATTCTATCCTCAGGTATCAATTAAAACATCACTTTCTTCTAGAAACCTTCCTGATGCCCTAAACTAGGTCAGGTCTCATTGCTGAGTTCTGCCAGAGCACTGGGCACTGACTCTGTCATCCATGTCGTTGTATCCACTTGCTCAGTTGTTAATATCTGTCTTCTCTACTCTATGAGCTCCCCGAGAATGGAGACTGTGCTGATGCCTCTGGCAGAGGGCCTAACACATAGGTGTGCCGTGCTTAGTTGCTTAGTCGTGTCTGACTCTTTGCGACCCCATGGACTGCAGCCTGCCAAGCTCCTCTGTCCATGGGGATTCTCCAGGCAAGGATACTGGAATGAGTTGCCTTGGCCTCCTCCAAGGGATCTTCCCAACCCAGAGATTGAACCTGGGTCTCCCACATTGTAGGCGGATTCTTTACCATCTGAGTGGTGTTCAATAATTACAGGTTGGCTTATTGGTGAGGACCGGGGAACTCCAGGTCCTTCCTTATTCTTCTCTATCCCCCTCTTCCCATCTCCGGTGGTAACAACAGTGCTCAGAACAATCCCTCTGTCTTGTAGGATGGAGAACAAAGGTCAGTGCCCACACGGTAGAGAATGGATGAGATTTTCCCTTTTTGTGTTTTCTATGTTTTTCTCGCCTACTCATATCGGAAGCCTATCAGTGGCTTCCAGATTTCCCATTTGTGATTCTGAAGCTTTCTCCATTGGATTCCAGCAGCCCTGGAGGCTATGGTAAGAGAAGCTCTTGAGAACTCTGTGGTTAAGGCAGGAAACCAGGGACTTGGGAAATCAATCTCTAAGGATGTTCATTCAACAGTAATTTAATAATAATGAAAATAACTGACATCTATTGAGTGCTTGAGTCATATCACTTAATTTTCACTATGAGCTTATGAAGTAATTACTATTAATATGCTCTCATACAGTTGAGAAAACCGAGGCACAGTAAGTGAAGCAACTTTGCCAACATCACAGGGAGCTGTGAAGCCGTGGTTTGAACATGAACTCTTAACCAGGTTGCAGTTTTGCATCTTATGGGTCTTCGTATAGGCAACCTTGTACCAAACATGAGATGAGGTGCTGAGGATTCCAAAACAACCACGCCTCAAACTCTGGTCTTTCAGAGCCTCTCCTTAGCTCAGCTGGTAAAGAATCTGCCTGCAATGCAGGAGACCCTAGTTTGATTCCTGGATCAGAAAGGTTCACTGGAGAAGGGATAGGCTACCCACTCCAGTATCTTGGGCTTCCCTGGTGGCTCAGCTGGTAAAAACTCTGCTTGCAATGCAGGAGACCTGGGTTCAATCCCTGGGTTGGGAAGAGCCCCTGGGGAAAGTAACGGCTACCCACTTCAGTATTCTGGCCTGGAGAATTCCATGGACTGTATAGTCCATGGGGTTGCAAAGAGTCAGACAGGACTGAGCAACTTTCACAATTGGATGGGGAGTTCAGGCAAAAACCTTATCAGGCCCTAAACTGAAGATTGAGATGGGATTTATTGCCTGATGGGATGTACAACAGGCCAGAAGGAGGGTATATGTCCTGCTAAGGGAAAATGTCACCTGGCAGACATTCTAATCCAGTTTGCACCTACACAGGCAGCCAGGTAAGGGCTCGTGGTACTTGGGCAATTTTGTGTTCTTGAGGCACCAGGAGGAAAATTAATCCTCAGAACTCCAGGAGTCGTTTTTCCTTTGGCCAATTGCCAGCTTCTTCTTGGACAAGAGTGTATTTCTTGACTTAAAAGGGGGAAAAAAATGGACTTCAGCTTTGGAAGCATATGGTGTAATTTTATGTTATTAGACTATTATTAATGTTCACAGGAACAGATCCAAACTGTTTCTCTAGGCCTTTGAATCAAAGAAAAACTATTGTATTAACCTGTTTTGCATTTTCTATTTAAAATTGACTAATTTGTGCAGCTTACAGTTTAACACTTTCAAAAACTCAAGAAAAGGAGATATTATTGCCCACATTTTGCTAAATCCATTAATGCTCTCCTTCTCTCTTCCTTTCATGAGATTCCAGAAATGTTTTCTACATAACCCTATGGCATATCATGTGATAACAGCAGAATGACTGTAATTCCCTTGCCTTCTCTCAGGGTTCACTAAATACATATGGGTTTATGGATGTCCATGATAACCATAGATTTCATCATTTAGAAATTAAAGTTTTTAATTAGATATTGATTGACCAAACAATATAGAATAATGAATAGAGCATGAAAAGATACAGGTTTGAGCTCTTGACTGCCACTTACTAGCTACTGAACAAGTATTTATTGAGTATCTGCGATGCACCAAGCACTATGCTAAGCTCTACCAACACAAAAGGATACAGGACGACATGGTCCTTGCCTTTTATGGAACTTGCATTCCACACTATGGGAAAAAGCTTAATATTTTAGAGAATGAAAAAAATTAAACTGGCTGTAATGGAGTGAAAAGGTTGGGAAATAGAACAAGATGAAGTCATAGTAGAAATCTGGAGTGAGAGGTGCTTTTGGCATTTTTGTTGTTATTTTTTAATTAAAATAGAGTTGAAATAAAATATTAGTTTCAGGTGTATATCATAATAATTTGATATTAACATATGTTATGAGATGATCCACCAAGATAATTCCTGTTACAGTGTATCACCATTTAAAATTATTACACTATTGATTCTGTCCCCATGACTTATTTATTTGATATTTTTAACTGGAAGTGTGTGACTGTTAATCCCCTTCATCTGTTTTGCCCACCTCAATTCCTCTCTTCTCTTGCACCACAAGTTTGCTCTCTGAATTTATGAATTGGTTTTGTTTTGTATTTTAATTTCCACATATGAGATCATGCAGTATTTGTCTCTTTGTCTGTTATTTCATTTGGTATGACCTCTGAGTTTATCCATGTGGTCACATATGACAAGATTTCGTTCTTTTATATTGGCTGAGTAATATCCCATCATGTGTGTGTATGTATCATATCTTCTTTATTTACTCAACTATCGGAATCTTTGGTTGCTTTCATATCTTGGCTATTGTAAATAGTGCTGTAATGAACATGAGTGCACATATCTTTTTCAAATTAGTGTTTTTGATTTCTCTGTGTTATTGCCCAGAAGTACAATTGCTAGATTACATGGCATTTATATTTTCTAATTTTTGAGGAACCTCTACGCTATTTCCATACTGGCTGCACCAGTTTACATTTCCAACACATTGCACAAGATTTCCTTTTTCTCCACATCACTAATACTTGTTATTTGTTGTTTTTTTGATAATAGCCTTGCTGACAGGTATAAGGTAATATCTCATTGTGGTTTTGATTTGTATTTCCCTTATGATTAGTGACATTGAACATTCTTTTATGTACTTGTTGGCCATCTGTATGTCTTTTAGAAAAGGTCTATTCAGATCCTCTGCGTATTTATTTTTGCTTTTTTTGTGCTTGCCTGGGGAGACAGATCCCCAAAATATCTCTAAGACCAACTTTCAAGAGCTAATGTGCTATGCTTTCTTCTGGGATTTTTATGGTTTCAGGTTTTATTTCAAGTCTTTAATCTATTTTTGAGTTTATTTTTGCATGTGGTATAAGATCATGATCCAGATTCACTCTTTTGCACATAGTTCTCTAGTTTTCCCAACATTATTTATTAAAGAGACTGTCTTTTGCGCATTATATATTCTTGTGTCCTTTGCTGTGGGTTGATTGACCATATATTCCTGAGTTTGTTTCTGGGCTCTCTGTTCTCTTCCTTTAATCTGTGTGTCTGTTTCTGTGTCAGTGCCACTCTGTTTAAACTCCATAACTTTGTATCAGAATTTGAAGTCAGGCAGCATGATATCTCCAGTTTTGTTTTTCTTTCTCAAGACGGCATTGGCTACTTAAGGACTTCTGTGGTTCCATACAAATTTTCAAATTGTTGTTTCAAGGTCTGTGAAACCTGCTCTTGGTATGTGTTTGGGATTACATTGAATCTGTATATTGCTTTAGAGAGTATGGACATTTTAACAATATTAATTCTTCCAGTATGTGAGCATGGTATGTCTTCCCATTTATTTGTGTCAACTTTAATTTTTTCATCAATGTCTTATAGTTTTCAGAGTACAAGTCTTTCACTTTCTTGATTAAATTTATTCCTAGGTATTTTATTATTTTTGATGCAACAGTAAATGGGATTTTCTTTACTTTCTCTTTCAGATAAGTTATTATTAGTAAAGAGAAATGCAACATATTTCTGTTTATTAATTTTGCACCCTGCAATTTTATTGAGTTCATTTATTTGTTCTAAGTTTTTTGGTGGCTATTTTAGGGTTTCCTATATATAAATATCATGCCACTTGCAAATAGTGACAGTTTTAATTCTTCCTTTTCAATTCAGATGGCTTTTACTTCCTGTCTGATTGCTGTGGCTAGGACTTTTTATAGTGTGGTAAATAAAGGTGACAAGAGTGGGCTTCCTTATCTTATTATTAACCTTAGAGGTAAAATTTACAGTTTTCATCATTGAGTATGATGTTGATTGTGGATTTGTTTTTTGTTTTTTGTTTTTTTTTTAATTTTATTTTATTTTTAAACTTAACATAACTGTATTAGATTTGCCAAATATCAAAATGAATCCGCCACAGGTATACATGTGTTCCCCATCCTGAACCCTCCTCCCTCCTCCCTCCCCATTCCGTCCCTCTGGGTTGTCCCAGTGCACCAGCCCCAAGCATCCAGTATCGTGCATCGAACCTGGACTGGCAACTCATTTCATACATGATATTTTACATGTTTCAATTTATGTTGAGATATATTTCCTCTATACTCACTTTGCTGACATTTTTTATCATAAATGTATGTTGAATTTTGTCAAATGCCTTTTTCTGCATCTATTGAGATCATATGATTTTCCCCTTCATTTCATTATGTTATCAGGGTTCTCCAACTTCCGGGATCTAATGCCTGATGATCTGAAGTGGAACTGATATAATAGTAATAGAAATACAGTACACAATAAATGCGACATGCTGCAATCATTCTCAAACCAACCCTCCGACCCTGGAAAACTGTCTTCCAAAAAGCTGGTCACTGGTGCCAAAAACACTGGGGACCACTGTGGTACATCACAGTGACTGCTTTGTGTGTGTTGAACCATTCTTATGTCCCTGGAATAAATCCCACTTGATCATTTTGTATGATCCTTTTAATGTACTGTTGAATTTGGTATCATATTTTGTTGAGGGTTTTTGCATCTATATTCATCAGGGATATTGACCTGCAATTTTGTTTTTAGTGTCTTTACCTCATTTTGGTATCAATGTTCTGTGGGCCTTGTACAATGAGATTAGAAGCTTTCTTCTAGTTTTTTTAAATAGTTTGAGAAGGATAGGTATGAAGTCTTCTTTAAATGTTTGGTAAAATTCACCTGGGAAGCTATAGAGTCATGTACTTCTATTTGTTGGGAGTTTTTTGATTATTGATTCAATATCATTACTAGCAATTGATTTATTCAAATATTCTATTTTTTTTTTTGTCTGATTCAGTCTGGAAGCTGATATGTTTCTATGAATTCTGTTTCTTCTAAGTTATACAATTCTTTGACATATAATTATCTGTAGTAGTATCATAAGATCTTTTGTATCTGTAGTATTGCATGTAATTTCTCCATATATCTATGATTTTATTTGAGCCCTTTCTCTTTTTTTATTGATGAGTTTGTGTCAGTTTTGTTTGCTTTTTCAAAGAACCAGCTCTTAGTTCCACTGATCTTTTCTGTTAATTTATTAGTCTCAATTTCATTTATCTCTACTATTGTCTTTATTATTTGTTTCCTACTACTAACTCTTGGATTTATTTGTTCTTCTTTTTCTAGTTTCTTTAAGTATAATATTAGGTTGCTTATTTTTTTTCTTGATATAGGCCCATATTGCTATAAACTTTCTTCTTATAACTAGTTTTGCTGTGTCTCATCTATTTTGGAATGTGGTATTTCCATTTTCATTTGTCTCAAGGTATTTTTTATTTCTTCTTTGATTTCTTTGACACATTGGTTCTTTAATAGCATGCCATTTAGTCTTCATGTGTTTGTGCTTTTCAGTTTTTTTCTGTGATTTCTAGTTTCACACTGAAGTGGCTAAAAAAAGATACTTGATATGATTTCAATATTTTTACATTTATTGAGACTTCTTTTGTGACCTATCCTGGAGAATGTCCCATATGCACTTGAAAAGAATATATTCTGTTTGATGATTAAATGCTCTGTATATACCTAAGTCAGTCTCGCCTAATGTATCACTTAAGGCCAGTGTTATCTTATTTATTTTCTGTCTAGATAATTATCCATTGCTGCAAGTTTAACCAGCCCCAGATGCAACAGTTTTGGGTGTGCTGGTGGGAAAGGTTGGTTCCTTGGAGTAGGAACCACTTGGGTGGGGTGTGGACACCAGTTCAGGCCAAGGTCACCCACCTAGTGTGGCAGGACAGGCCATTTTGGAGGGGCACCGCTAGGGGTGGGCACGTTGGGTAGGGCAGGTAAATGCCTGGCAGGAGGAGCAGTGCTAGCAAGTAGATGGTGAATATCAGAAATGGTGCTCACCAGTGCCAGGCCAGTTGGATAGAGGGAGAATAAAAATAATGGTACCTGCCAGTGCTTGAGTCTCCAGAGACAGTTCCAATCCCTGCCCCTTCAGTATTCATCCTAAATCTAATCAGTGCATCTCCTTGTATGACCAGACACTTTCCAAATTGCTGCCTCCACCCTGGTACTCAGAGTGAGTCAGTTTGAGTGGAAGCCCTTTAGGAGCAGAGTCCTACTTTCCTGCAGTCCTCTGGCTCTCCTGGATGTAAGCCCCACTGGGATCTAAAGCCAGATGTTACAGGGATTTGTCTTTCTAGTGCAGGCCCCCAGGACTGAGGTGCCCCCCTGTGGGGCTCAAACCCTTCACTCCTTAGGAAGGACCTCAACATTTGTGATCTCTCTTCTTGCTTCAGATCAGATCAGATCAGATCTGTCGCTCAGTCGTGTCCGACTCTTTGCAACCCCATGAATCTCAGCACGCCAGGCCTCCCTGTCCATCACCAACTCCCGGAGTTCACTCAGACTCAGGTCCATCGAGTCAGTGATACCATCCAGCCATCTCATCCTCTGTCATCCCTTCTCCTGCCCCCAATCCTTCCCAGCACCAGGGTCTTTTCCAATGAGTCAACTCTTCACATGAGGTGGCCAAAGTACTGGAGTTTCAGCTTTAGCATCATTCCTTCCAAAGAAATCCCAAGGCTGATCTCCTTCAGAATGGGCTGGTTGGATCTCCTTGCAGTCCAAGGGACTCTCAAGAGTCTTTTCCAACACCACAATTCAAAAGTATCAATTCTTCGGCCTTCAGCCTTCTTCACAGTCCAACTCTCACATCCATACACGACCACTGGAAAAACCATAGCCTTGACTAGCCGGACCTTTGTTGGCAAAGTAATGTCTCTGCTTTTGAATATGCTATCTAGATTGGTGATAACTTTCCTTCCAAGGAGTAAGTATCTTTTAATTTCATGGCTGCAGTCACCATCTGTAGTGATTCTGGAGCCCAGAAAAATAAAGTCTGACACTGTTTGCACTGTTTCCCCATCTATTTCCCTTGAAGTGATGGGACCGGATCTTCATTTTCTGAATGTTGAGCTTTAAGCCAACTTTTTCACTCTCCACTTTCACCTTCATCAAGAGGCTTTTTAGTTCCTCTTCACTTTCTGCCATAAGGGTGGTGTCATCTGCATATCTGAGGTTATTGATATTTCTCCCGGCAATCTTGATTCCAGCCTGTGTTTCTTCCAGTCCAGCGTTTCTCATGATGTACTCTGCATATAAGTTAAATAAACAGGGTGCTTGGGGGTCACTATACCAAGAGTGTGGGTCCTGATTGCATCTCTGCACCTCTTACCTGCTATGAGGCATCTTCCCCTATACATCCTTAGTTGTAGAACAGCTATTCTGCTAGTCTCGTTGTTCTCAGATAGAGTTGTTCAATGTGTAGTTGTAATTTTGGTGTGTTTGTGGGAGGAGATGAGCTCAGGATCTTCCTATCCCCGTCATCTTGATCCCTCTCCAAGATTCTATTGAGAGGTGCTTCAACTATGATAAAAACTTTGGCTTCTATTCTATGTGCAGTTAGGAAGAAGCTGTCAGTAATGGATTGTTCCAATTCAGATTCTGCTGGTTTCAAGTAATAGTAATTCATAGGAACTAGCTCAAGGAAAGATGAGGCAAAAGAGGTGTCTTCTGCAGCTCTGTTAATGATCTTGAATACAACTGGTTAAAGTGACCTTGAATAATTTAATTTCCAAACTCTAGTTATACCTAATTATTTAGATAAACATTATGTTCCTTTCAAAATCCTGTATCACCATTTGGGCATTTGGGACAATTCAATAAGAGGAGGAATACCTAAAATCTGATTTAGTAACTAGAAATGCCTTTACAAAAATGAGGACGAGAAATCAATGTTAAAAGAATACAGGAAATTTTTCTTTTGTTAGTGAAAGATATAACTCCCAACAAGTGGGTAGCAGTAGCTCTTATTCTGTTACAGCGAGTGGTTCTAGGAATTGAAGTATCTGTTTAGTGATTCATCAAACCCTTTACAAGAATACTTCAGAGATTTGTTTTTTAATGCTCTCATCAAGGCAGATAAATTGGGAACACAGTTTGTGTAACACAGAACCACCTATTGTTAAGGGTTCTTGGAAAACTGAGGGTAAGTGTAATCACTGAGGTAATCAACATAGGTGTTGCTTACTTTGATTGTTTGCTTGTTTGTTTGAGTCATCCCTTAGGATTCCAGCATAGTCTAATGGAAGAAATATTGTATAGTAATATATGTTATGTTGTATATATTACTATATGTATATGTAAATATATATTGTATAGTAAAACTAGGTTCAAAGTTCCACAGCCTCTTATCTATGGGACCTTGATGTGATGACTATTAATCTCTTCACTGTAACTCCTGGGAAGTTAAGCATATCTTTCCTATTGTCATGACATTTTGGCTGAGGTCCAGTAGCTGGGACACAAAAAATATGAAATGCTTATGCATATTAAAAAATAAAGCCCAGAGTATATATTTAGAATTTGCTAAGGAATGATTTTTTAAAATTAGTAGTTCATCTGCATTTTCCAAGTCTCCTGTAAATGTGTTATCATACTTTCATAATTGAAAACAACAAAAATTAAAAAAAATTAGTAGTTCATCATCTGCTTTATATATAACAGAATATGCAAGATAAATAGAATTTCTTTGAAAAAAGGGGAGCAGAAGAGTAGTTTTCTCCCCACCTCAAGCCCACTGCTTATAGAAAAAAATATGATTCCAAGAGGGAGATTAAGCCCCACCTAGACGCTGTGGAGACGGGGCCCCAGCGTCACTAGGATACTAGTGCTGGATGTGGGGACAGAGTCTCCATCCAGTATGCCTGTCTCCTCCAGGCGTTCTTGGTGACACTCTCCTGACTGTCGAACGTTGCAGTTCCCTTTCAGTGATCTCCATTCCCCTGCTTCATTTTTCTCTGTAGCATTCATCATTGTCTAATATATTCCATAACTTATTAGTTCTTTAGTTAATTGTCTGTCTCACTACTCAAGAAAGCAAATTCCCTGCAGACAGGGGCCCTTATTTCTTTCACTGCTCTCATCTGAGTACTTTGAACAGTGCCTGGCAAGTGGGAGGGGCTCCATACATTCTTGAGGTGAATTAAATTGTGAGGACCTCTGAGAATCCCTCAGAGTTTGGGTGATGAAGGGAGCCTCTCTCAAGGGGACAAGCCAGTATGAGAGGCTCTGAGGATGGGCGGTGCATAGGGCAGTCAGGACAGGCATGTAGGCTGTGTGTGTGCAGAAGGCAGTAACTGGCTTGGGTGGTCACAGAAGGTGCCCCACCAGGAGGACAGCCTCTGGAGTGAGAGTGCAGTCAGAGGGGCCTAGGAGTGGTCAGTGACCAGGAAAAGGGACATCATAGTACCAGGCTGGATTATAACTACATTTTCCTGTGAGACCTCCTTCTCCTCCTCTGGCTCCAGCTGAGGAAAGGGAGCAGTTAATGACCATGAAAGAGGGTGGAAGAGAAGCTGAGGACACTGACCTCACACTACCTTCCCACTGTGGGCTCCAAGCTTGAGTCCAGTGCAAGGTCAGAGCAGGGAATTTAAATCTATTAAGGGAACTATATTCCATATCCTATGATAAACCACAATGGGAAAGAATATGAAAAAGATATATATATGTGTGTGTATATATATATGTATATATATCACTTTGCTGTACAGTAGAAATTAATACAACATTGCAAATCAGCTAACCTTCAATAAAATTATTTTAAAAGAATATCATAACTCTCTTGAGAGAACAATAGTTTGATCTTAGAAAACACAGGATTTGTTGAAAGCCTCCTTTACATGAGACTCATTCTGTGTGAGGGTAACAAGAGAAGATGAGGAATCCACTTGAGATTTTGTTGAAGCTTAATTCTAATGGGCAGGTTTAAAGGACAATGATGAGAGGAAATTTTTTTCTTTCTATTTGTACCCTGTTGAGTCAGCCCTTCCATTGAGCCTGGCATGTGTAAAATCAGTGAGGTAGGTGTACCTGGCCCAGCACACTGCCAGGCACGTAGGAGACCTCAATACATGTTTGTAGTTAGTTTAATGTCCTTCCATGCAAGTGACATCCTCACTTAAGCTTCCAGCTTCAGCCTCATTTCCCTACTCACTGTGTCTTTTTTTCTATACTTACTTGTCTTTTCCATGGAAATTTCTCTGGGTCTCCATTAATTCACCCCAGGTAGAAACTATAGATTTATCTTCATCTGTAGTCTCACAATTCCTAGTGATGATAATGATGATTTTTAAGATAGCCACAACTACTGAGAACTTATTAAAATACCAGGCACCCTTCCAAACACTTTGCATTCATTATTTTGTGTAATCCTCCTCATAACCCTAAGAGGTCATTAGAGACTGCGAAAATGAGGCTTTTCAGAGTCTCTAAATCATTCAGCTGGTGTCAGATGTGGTATTTGAACACAGCACTAAACAACAAGCAAAGGAAATTAGCCAGGGCTGCCCTGCATCCTGCCAGGTGACCCTAAACCCTGTTGGAACAGGTGTTCATCCCAGACTGCACACCTCATCCAGAGAGTCTTTCTCTGTTGTGAGACCAGGAGGGCTAATTCAGTCCCCAGCACTGTGTTCCTTGCACGGAAAGTCTGTTTTGTAATCACATCACATGTCTGCAGAATGAAAAGCAGCTTTCCTGGTTCAGCAGGTAAAATCAATGCTTCCAATAAAAATCTTGAGCCTCAATTATTGAATGCAATGGTCCAAACACAAATGCTGGTTGTCCAGGCAAAGATATTACCAAGAGTCCCTTTGTCTGTTTCTGCTGCTGCTAAGTCACTTCAGTCGTATCCGACTCTGTGCGACACTTCAGTCGTGTCCGACTCTGTGCGACCCCATAGACAGCAGCCCACCAGGCTCCCCCGTCCCTGGGATTCTCCCGGCAAGAACACTGGTGTGGGTTGCCATTTCCTTCTCCAATGCATGAAAGTGAAAAGTGAAAGTGAAGTCACTGAGTCGTGTCTGACCCTCAGCGACCCCATGGACTGCAGACTTCCAAGCTCCTCTTCCATGGGATTTTCCAGGCAAGAGTAATTGAGTGGGGTGCCATCACCTTCTAATTAAGCATATTTCCAGACCCTCTGCCCTATTCATCCCATTTGGATGTGTGTTTATATAATGAATCAGCAGGTACCATTCAGTTGCTTTTGTTTAGTTAATTTCTCCACTATCTTATGTTCCCAGAGGCAGACCAGAACCCTGAGACTGATGGCCACCAGCTTGGTAACTCCCAGAAGTGCAGATTATATGATTTAGCTGTTGGTAAATGCAGGGCTTGCTAGAACTCTTAACACACCTTAGATATGGTATTGTACATATCTCTCTATTGAAACTCTTACTAAGGCGTCTTCCCAGTTAGTGCCATCTGATTTAATGAGGGGCTAGTCAAGAGTGTAATCTCACCCAGAGAATGAGAAAGTACTTCTGGAGAACTATTTTCATGGCTTTTACTGGAGTGGTAGCACTTTCTTGCTTAGAGTGCTGCATTCTACCCAGCTGATAAAAAAGATTCTGTTTTGATTTTCCAGTTGTGGGTATGTGGAATTTTATTTGCTCTTCATTTGCAAGTGATTCCCTGGAACACAGGTGCAGTAATACATGCAATAGGCATATCCTCAGGAAGAATATGAATAACAATTCAGATTTTTATCTGCTTATTGTTTGTGGATCTGCTCACATTGTCAGGAAGATTCTGGACCACAGTCTGATTTGGATCTGCCAGTATATGGGACCATATTTTTCAAATTCTTCCTCTGGCCCGGAGCATGGAGATTAGGCTGGGTTTCATAAACTACTGCTACTTATCCCTCCCTGCCTGAAACCAGGATACTCATCAGGCAGCAGAAGAGGCCTGGCAATAGATATCCATAGTTTTGGCTGCAAAATGGGGATGGGATGATGTAGCCTTTGCTTTGCTTTGGCTTTTGTGCAGACTGCCATGGTGATTAGGAAGAGAAAACGACTAATCCTCTGGAAATGACCCATGCTATGTTTTCCTATAAACACCCAAGTGATCATGTTCTGAACACGAGTACATTTCAGGGAAAATACAGGGAATTATTCTCTGGCTTTCGACAAACATCCCATCTTAATCCCTTTGAAAATTCCTTTTGGATCTACTCTTCTGAATATTTCATGGTTGTACATATTCCATTAATTTATACTGCCTTTCTGGCATCATTCGTAATGCATTTGTGATATTTATTGTGTTAGGTATCTTGGTTAATGATAGCAGGGGCAGACTCAAGGCCTGCTGGAAGGCTGTATTCGATTTGGCTAATGATGAGAGCTACTCTGTGCTGAGACTCCAACCCCGTGAGACACAGAGCTAGGTAATATAGTGTGTTACACCTGTTGCTTATCACAATCAGGCCAAATGTATATGATCATCCACAGTTGTAAAAGAAGAAACTGTGACCCAGATCATGCAAATTCTTCAGCACAGTCATCCACTGGCAAACTGGCAAAGCTAGAATTCCAGTCCACGTGTGTCCTTCTAAGTCTTACCATGGAGTTGTGTGTGTGTGTGCTCAGTCATGCCCAACTCTTTGCAACCCCATGGACTGTAGCCCACCAGACTCCTCTGTCCATGAAATTTTCCAGGCAAGAATACTAGAGCAGGTTGCCATTTCCTACTCCAGGGGAACCATGGAATTGACACCTGTCAAACTCCAGAAAGATTTCTGAATCTCTGAGCCTCAATTTTTCCATCTGTACAAATGGGGAAAGAAGACTTGTGCTGTTTATTTTCCTGGGTAAACACAGAAAGCAATTGAAATGAGGAATCACTTTGTAATTTCATGGTACTATAGACTGGGAGGTATTACTAGAATGGAAGTATCAAAGGCATACATAATCTCCAGGCAGGATAGATTCCAGAATCTTTATAACCACCCAAAGCAGATACCACCAACAGGATAACTAAACATTAAATCTCTTTCTGCATAGAGTGCTTATACCCTGGCTGAAATGAAATGTTTTTCTTGCATAGCGTAGGAATTAAACATTTTAGAGTTAATGTTGCTGACTCTCTTGGTGACCTTCTAACTGATTTTCTCCAGGGGTCTTCCTTTCTACATATACAGACAGAGGTCTTTCAGTATTCTACTTGTGCAAATAAACCAATTTCTCCTTTAATTTTTGTAACAAAAGGTAAGATTAATTGAAAATATTATCCATGTCTGCAACACAGGTTAGGGACACTTTAATATACCCTCCCCCCAAGCCAAAAAAAAATAATGTCAAAGCAGCTGGTGATTTTCAGACTATTATCATTCAGAAGAGCACTGTTTCTGCCCATCCCCCACTCCATCAGCATCCATAAAACATGAGCGGCTGCATAATTCTCTCCTTAACTCCCTCACTTCTCTAATCACATTTCCCTTTAACACATTCATCAGGATACTCCGCAGAGCTCTGGGTATCTCTGTGGCCTTTGATTTGCACATTAAACTTTCCAGCTTTTGAATTTTTGAAATAAGTGGTAATGCTAGCAGGGAGGATGAAGGAGGAAGAGCAGGCACGGTTTCAGCATACAGCCCCCACTAGATTTCCGTGGCGTGTGCTGCTGTCTGAAGCCCCTTCGAACTGATAACAGTAAACAGCCTCAATAAGAACCTACCATAGGCTTGAGAGACGGCGTGTTTGAGAACAGCTTACTGCCTGGACTTCCCTGGTGGCTTCCCTGGTGGTGCAGATGGTGAAGAGTCTGCCTGCAGTGCAGGGGACTCAGGTTCCATCCCTGGGTCTGGAAGATCCCCTAGAGAAGGGAATGGCAACCCACTCTGGTATTCTTGCCTGGAGAGTTCCACGGACAGAGAAGCTGGCAGACTACAGTCCATGGGGTCGACTGAGTGACTAACACTGCTGCCTGGGAGAGAACAGGTGCCTTCCTGGACCCACTTTCTCCCTCTACTCGTCTTGTTACTTTTAGTCTGTGTTGGCCTTGGGGTGTTGCCCTCACATGGCTTATCAAGAAACAACTAACACAGCAAAGAAAATGGATCATGAAAAAGGAAGATGTAATTTTAATGCAGGAGATATTTTAGAATAATATATTTTTTTAAATTAGACCTATCAATTTTAAAAATTAAGATGAAGTGGACAATTTCTTAAAAGAAATGAACTACCAACTAAGTCAGAAAAAAAAGACAACCTGGTACACCGATAAATATTAGGAAAATTTATGTGGAGGGTGACTCCAAAGCTCATCTCCAACATTGGAAGTGTTAGTTGCTCAGTCGTGTCTGATGCTTTGTGATCCCACGAATTGTAGCCCACCAGGCACCTCTGTCTATGGAATTCTCCAGGCAAGAATACTGGAGTGGGTAGCCATGTCCTTCTCCAAGGGATCTTCCCAACCCAGCGATCAAACCTGGGTCTCCTACATTGCAGGTGGATTCTTTACTATTTGAGGCAGTGCCCTGTTCAAAGAGCTTGGGCACAAAAAGACATCCATAGTGTGGTCCCTGTACCACAGGGAACTGACGTCACGGGAGACAGTAGATGGTATGCATGTCCTGACATGAAAGGTGAGCCATTGCCTGAAACCATCTCCACGTAAACCTGAGAGTATCAGCATTGATAATAACAGTAAAATGTTACTGCTAAAACATAAGAGCAGTAAAATGAGTGTTATGATCATAGTATCAATTATCAGTATCAGCTGTTGAGCACTTGGCCATGATTTGGGCACTTTGCATACATTATCTTGTTTCATTTATTACACATAGTAAGCCTATGAAAAAGACAATTTTATAGATGGAGAACTGGTGCTATGAAGGGATTTACCTCAGATCTTTGTGCTCATGGTTAGAAGATCTGCATCTGGGCCCAGACTTGACCTCAACTTGGAGTTTGGGACTGGATCATTGGATTTAGGAGCTGTGTTCGTTCTCTTCAAGACCCAAGAAGGCAGAGTAGAGTACACCATAGAAGCTTTGATTTGGGACAGCTGACAGAAAGTGCATTTAATCATTTTTCGTGACTGAGAAATTTTTCTCTTGATTCCACTGAGGATTGTGATGAATCATATGGCTCTTATACCTGGAATATACTATCATTTAAATGTGATTACAATGACATTTTGCACAGGGCACTGGGTAAAATCGTGCTTTTCTTCTCCCTCCAGTGTCAATTAATATAGACTTAATTGCTTTCCTCCAGGTTTCTGTTACTAGGCTCTTAGAATGCCTCATCACCTGGAGTATGCAAACCTTAAAGCTTAAGATAGCACCTATCTGTTTTGACTGAATGATACTGTTTCATTATTTCATTACTACTGTGTGTCCCAGAAATACAGGGGCTGTATTTCAGTGCCTGCCACCAAGCCTGGAATACAGTAGGTGCACAATAAATGTGCAAAGAGGCATACAGTAGATGTACAGCAAATGTGGAATGAAAGTATACAGTGCCTCATATGATGCTGAGCTCAATGAATACAACTGACACGTTTGCTCAGAGTGAGACTGAAGTCCTAAAACAAAAGGGCTGTCTCGGTCCCTATCACCTCATTTGATTTCTCCAAAGATAGAGTCACCTAAGAGAGTGCAAGTAAGTCCCAGCATTGTGGTTGAAGGTGTGGGGAAATTGGCTGGGGAGGAATCCTGATAAGAAATGAAGTTCAGTGTTGCCCTTGAAGACAAATGAGAGCAAGGAGAGAGTGTTGATTGTTTTTTAGTGTTTTGTAGCATTTTTTTTTTTTATGGGTTAGCCTCCACGAGATTGTGAACTCCTTAAAGATGGGGATCGTGCAGGAAGTACAGTGCATTGCCCTAAGGGTGTACTAAGTAAATGTTTGTTCAAAGGACACGAGAATATCCACCCAATATTTTCTGCACACTCACTCAGGACTGGCCTGGTCTCTGCCGTGGTCACTGCCACCAGGGAAGTCATGCCCACAAGGGAGCTAATTGGTACTATGTATTAGAACTGATTGCAAATATTGATGGAACAGTTTTTAGATGGAGCAGAGATTTGGACCAAATGTTTTTAAATTAAATATGGTTAGGAAGTTTTGGAAAATAAATAAAGATGCTAAGATGACACACCTCCTACGACTCGGAATGAAAAGTCTAGCATGGCCTTGAGTCTTTGCCCTCCTCCCCTTCTCCTGTCTGCTTCTCTTCCTTTTTTTCCATCCAGGACATCACGGAGCCTAATGGGTTGTTAAACATTTGAACTTCTTGGAAAAAGAATCTCAGCATTTTTAAATGTCTTTTTTTTTGTTGTTGTTCAAAGAACATGACAGAATTGCAAATGAGCCTATAGAAGCAACAAAATGAGATGCAAGAATGAAATAGGAGAAAAGTATGGAAGTCTCCAGAACAAAGAGTTAGAGACCTTGTCTTCAGCAGAAGGGCCACTAACAAAACTGAAAAGAAACAAGTGTGAAAGACCATTGTTCTGTGGTCCTGAATCCCTTACAATGTTTTTTTCTTTTTCACTCTGTAGAGTACTCTTCCTCTGTAGACACTCTGTCCATATACACACAGGCACATCACCCTAACCCGGGCCAGATGAAAACCTTTAAAGACCCTGAGTACGACAAAGATGGCTGTGCATAGCCATGTGATATAGAAATTAAAAATAGTATGAAGTGACAGAACAGTTTTTAAATGTAATTTTTCAGAATTTCACTAAATGCATATGTAAGTCAATATTAAAATATTTTTCTATTCTTTCATTTTCTATTTTTGAAACTCCTGCCTTTCTGAGACCCTAAGCACATGTTCAATTTGCCAGTTGAGTAGTCCTTTTGTTTTCTCTTCTCTGTTCTCCACCCTACTTTCCTACTTTACTTAAAACAAGGCATCCATGCAAATCACCCCCATTCCTTTATTTACTGATGGGTTCCTCTCATTTCTCTAGCCCACATTTTATTTCCCTCTATTGCAAAAGACAGATGAATCTGGTGCCCTGTGAGTTAGGTTATTGCTTTATTTGAAAGGTATGTTTTATGCCTTCTTTCTATAAGTCTTCTCAGCTACAAAGATGAATCTCTTTCGGAGTTTTTTATTTATTTTTATTTCTTGGAGAATCCTTGGAGCACACTTAGAATCAATTTCCTTTTCTTGGGTTCATGTGCATGCATGTGATTGAAACAGATGTAATTTTAGATAAAGACCATCTAATAAAGTTCTATGCCATTAGGATATTCATGTGAAAGGAAGTTAGTAGGGAGCTGGAGAAGATCAAAGAGCCTTCAGACTGCTATAGGGGTATGACCTTTAGGGAAGGAGAGAAGAAGAGGAGGTGGGATACAAGTGTCTTAAACGGCTCTGCAGTTTAAGGAGAGTGTGACAGAGTCATGGGGGTGTCTTCAAGCCAGCGCTGGCAAACAAAGACAACTCCCTGTCCTGCAGGCTGGAGCCTGCCTTAGTATCATCCCCACCTTCAGTCTTCCGTAAATGCCACAATGAGTTTCTTTTTTCTATTTTAATTAATTAACTTATTTTAATTGGAGGCTAATTACTTTACAATATTGTGGTGGTTTTTGCCATACATTGACAATGAGTTTCAAAGTGAAGCATCCAGAGTGCTCAGAGACCACACTTCCTGGGCATTAGACATACTTGCTTGACTTCCACAATCTTCCCTTGTCCCTCAAGGCTGTGCTTCTCCATACAGGCTCAGGGAGCAACTCCTCCATGATTTTATGGGCCTTTCTTCCCAAGAAAATTTCAGGAGGTGGTTAGCAGGATGAACTATAGACCCCATGGCTGCTGTGTACCTTGGGGCTACAGTTGTTCCTCATCCTCTCCCTTACCTACTGCTCATTCTAAACTCCCGTCATCCTGATCTATAGTCCCAGCAGTTGATTGTGGTTTATCTGGTGGTATGATCCAAACCATTATACCCAAACCATTTGAAAACTTGATAGTCACATCCTTCTTGTCTGGGGACATTGCACACGTTGGTCGACAATTACCAGGCAACACCAGGAGACACCCGCATAGATTACTTGGGTTTCTTATGTATCCTCTCAGCATCCTTTCTGTAAAAGCAATCTTCCTTCCTCCTGCTGATCTGTATTTATTACTCCTGTCAGTATGGTGACTCTTCTTCATGTCCTCATTCCTGAGCACAAAAGTACCCTGGTGACAGCCAGAATCTGTAGTTCACTGGACCCTTCACTCCTTTCTAGAGTGCCCCTCTTATAGGACTTCTCCTCCAATCCTGAGAACCCCTCATGGCCATTGTGGTGACAGATGTGGGGCCACTTCTGCTTTCATCCTTTGGTCCTGAACCTACGTGTCCTTCCTGTTTTTTTAATAAATGTTCTGTATCCTGAGGGCTTCCCAGGTAGTTCTAGTGGTAAAGAACCTGCCTGCCAATGCAGGAGACAAAAGATATTTGGGTTTGACCCCTGGATCAGGAAGGTCCCCTAGAGGAGGGTATCACAACCTATACCAGTATTCTTGCCTGGAAAATCCCATGGACAGAGGAGCCTGGTGGGCTACAGTCCATAGGGTTGCAAAGAGTCAGACATGACTGAAGTGACTTAGCATGCACACACATACTGTATCTTGAAGGACATTCCCCATCCTCTCAGAATATTTTCTCTGAGCTGACATTTCAGTTGTACCTCCTAAAAATCTGCCCCACTGATTTTTGGTGGTATATGTTCAGTGGATATGGTGTGTTGGTGGTATATGATGTGTTCAGTGGATCTGAGGGTCATGAGTCCATTCCTGTATCTTCTTCCATGTAAAATGTGTGCCTTGGTCAGATGCTATGCTATTGAGGATTTTATTTCCTAAGCCCTGGACAGTGATTCTGGCTGAGGCTGTGTGAGCATGAAAGGCAAACCCATGCCTGGGAAAGATCTCTGTCCCTGTGATGATGAATCACTGAACCTTCCATCTTCCATACAAGTGATGAGGGACTCTCTAGTACCATGGAAGCCATCTGGTTCTCACTTTGGCTATTAATGGCTTATTAACAGCTCTCCAACTCTCATTATCTTTATTTAGGTTACTGACACAATTTAGCAACAATTAGCCAACCTCTCTATCTTTGAGAGCATTTTTCTCTCCATATTTCAAATGCCTGCACCATCATACCTGCCCCAGCACTTTCCTCCACTCATCACAGGTGAAATATTTAGCAATTGTATGATCCTTGTCCCAAGATATATCCATGCCCCACCTACCATTCAGGACAGCACCCCCTTGACCTGCTGGGTGGAAAGTGAGTAGGACCAAATCCCATTTTAACTAGTTAATGTGGGCCCTCTGAGAACCAGATGCCAAGATGGGATTAAACATGCAATAATGTTCTTAAAGGAAAGAGAGAGAAAAATGAAGGGAGGAGTCAGGACTGGGAGAGCCCTCGGAACCTTGTTCAAAACATATCTGGATGTAGGTAAAAGAGACTTCATTCAACAGGAAGAGGTGTCAATCACCAGATCTTTAAGGACTTGTCTTTTGCAGGGAAAAAAAAAAACAAGGCTAGAAAGATGGAGTGTGGAGAGTGGGATGAATGAGGGCTTGATGGAATCATTGACAGGGGATGTTCTTTTCTGAGATGAGTAGATTCTTAGGAGGGGCAGTTAAGGAGAAGTTGTTCTGTTTCCCAATGCTCAGTTAGTTAATGTTAGTCGCTCAGTCATGTTCGACTCTTTGTAACCCCCATGGACTGTAGCCCACCAGGCTCCCCTGTCCATGGGATTTCCCAAACAAGAATACTGGCGTGAGTAGCCATTCCATTCTCCAGGGAATCTTGCTGACCCAAGAATTGAGCCCAGGTCTCCTGCGTTGCAGTCAGATTCTTGACCGTCTGAGCCACCAGCATTTGTCCAGGTGGGCCAAATTTCAGGATCCTATGGGAAGGAAAAGTGCTTCATAAAAGTTGGGTCAAATTAAGGTAGCAGGCATGACATTCAGATTGGTTAGTAAGGATAAACTGTTCAGCTAACCGTATATGAAACAAGATCTGAGAAGTCTGTGTCTGGTCTTGTCATCGGTAAACAAGGCGGTCCCCCGTAAGTCTTGTCTAAGTTATGTTGTTCAGTCACTCAGTCACATCCAACTCTTTGTGACCCCATGCCATGCAAGGCTTCCCTGTCCTTCACCATTTCCTGGAGTTTGCTCAAACTCATGTCTATTGAGTCAATGATGCCATCCAACCATCTCATCCTCTGTCATCCCATTCTCCTCCTGCCTTCTATAGGGGAAGTGTGACTCTTTGCAGTAAGCTGTTTCACAGAACACTAAAGGGTAGGGAGTAGATTTCTTAACTGTTGCTGGTTTCTAGGAGCACAGGGCTCAGGTGAGGTTCAGCATTATCACTGTGATGCAAGTCTGACCCTGGGAGAGGGGGAGAGGGTCGGGGGAAGCATCCTAGATTGCATGCAGACTAAGGAAGTTTCAGCAAAGCAATCAGGGAGTCCTTGAGTCAAAACTAGCCCACAGTGGAGTTTCTCTGCATTTTCCAGGAATGGGTCTGCCCTTGTATTCCACCCACAAACTCTGATATTGGCAAGGAGGAGCCTGTGGGAGGTTTGACACATGGAGATGGATTTCAGAACATAGCAGCTGGGGTCCTTGATCAATTACACTTCCTGTGGAAGAAGGTCTGCCAGGTACACACTCATGGTTGCAGAGCTGGGATTCTGGATGCTGTTTTATAGTCAGAGATTTACAAGCCTGGCTTTCCGAAGCCTTCATTAGTGATGCCTCTGCCTCAAACTGGTCAAATATCTGTGGAAATTGGAAAGTGTCAGCTCCTGGTGAACAGACACAGACTTCCTTAACACTCATAAAGCTCCTCATCACTTGGAATGCTTTGCTATGTGTTCCTGCTTTATCCAAAACAATTGGTGTCACTTAGATAATGTTGGAGAATAATGAATCACTATCAACATAAATACACTACAAATAAATAATGCTTTGCAGCAAAGGTCATTCAACCACTGCTCATAGAAGAACACTTTAAATACCTTACAATTTTATTTGTCAATTATACCTCAATAAAGCTTAAAAAAAAATTCCAGGAAGCCCAGCAGGACATCTTGTCCACTGTTCTACTGAAAACTAAACAAAACACAGCTACTACTAAATTTGGCTCTTCACCTACATCTGAAAATAACATTTTTGGGAACACGTCGTCATCCATTCACACTTAATTGCTTTTGCGTTACAGCAGCAGGACTGAGTGAGTGGTGTAACTACTGTAAGGCCTGCAAAGCCTATAATACTTACTGTCTGGTCCTTCATAGGAAATATCTGCCTGTCCTTGCTTTAGAGCAAGATCACAAAGAAATAGACCCATCTCATATCCCAACCATGCTTTCTTCTTTTTGAAGTATGTTTACGTGTATTATTTGATTCTCGTAATAATTATGAACCGCTTGGCCTAACTTGACACTTTCGCATGAATTTTTAATGTCGTTGTTCGATCCAGTCCCACGTTGCCCTCCAGTTTATCCGGAGCTCTGCCGGAGTCTCAATGGTTCTTCAGGGAAAAGGTGCTGATGCTTCAGGGAGCTTCATTGTGTAAAGTGCTAGCTGCCAGGTTCTAGGTACACTCCACTGTTTTTTCACTATACTTTTAATCTTCATGTTGGGCCCTTCGAAAGTTTATCCTAAGACAAGATTTGGGTTTAGACAGCTGAATTGAGAGGTAATCTCAGGAAGCACTGGGAGAGAGCAGGAAAGTGAGTCAGAGACAATGATAAAGCTTTTGTGATGATGAGCAGTTATTGCTTGGTAATAGGGACTCAGTCCAGTTCCTTCGGACACTGCCCCAGTACTTCCCTGACATTCCAGTGGTTATGCACTCCAAATGTAGGGGGCATGGGTTGGATCCCCGGTTGGGGAACTAAGATCCTGCATGTCACAAAATGTGGCCTAAGAACTTTTAAAACTTTAAAAATTGAAAAGACTGTCCCACTGAGAATAAAGAGTCTGAGATATTACTTATCCTCTACATTCTGGCCCTTGTCATTTGTGAATGGTCCCTGAGACTTTAATTCCCTTTCTGACTTTTTGCAGGTGAAGAAAGCCTTCAGACAGAGCGACACTGGTGCTTGAGTAGGAAGCCGTCAGTCTCTACAGGAATGGGCCATGAAGCTGCCGCTGACATTCAGGGTGAACCAAGAGGAAGGACGCGGCACTGGCTTTTGACATTACCGCTCAGTTTCTTGAGAATCTGATAAGTTCCAAGCATCTCCCTATAAAAAGAGAAAAATTCATGATGTAGCTTCATATTGCTTACCTTTTAAAAATAATTATTATTTTTTCAATTGGCATTCTCCTTGTAGTCAGCTTCTAACTAATTCTAGATCTCTCTCTCTCATCAGAGCCTTAGAATTGTAGCACCATAGAATTTCAAAGCTAAAATGGACTCCCCCAGTTTTATTGTTTTTTAATTAGCAGATGCAGCTAACCTTAAGTTTTACAGCTTCTTTTTTTTGTCACAGAAACCCCACTTAGAAAGGGAAATTGATTTAAAATTTGGAGAACATGAAAGTAAAACAGAGTCCACTCTTGAGACAGTGGCTGCATTATGTGGTCAGAGATCCTATTGTCTGCCTTGCTCTGGGTATCAAGCTGTAAGTTATGCAAGGGATTTTGCTGATCAGAGGAAAGAGAAGGGGAGAGAGCAGGTATGAAAATATACCTTCCCAGTGATTTTAACATCAGGATCTGGACATTTCTTGATCAATACATATAGAGAGTCCTGGAAACTTCCTCACACTGAAAGAAGGAATTAGATGTCCAGTGATGTGTAATGATGTATTGGGCATGGCGGTCAGAGCTCATGATTTATCTACATTCTGTCCTGCAAGGCTGCCCAACTGGTCCCTTTAGCCAGCCTGCACCAACCAGAGTCAGTAGATAGAGGAAAGCACACATTCTTGCAAAGGCAGGGACCCCATTGGCTTGATTTATCTCCCAAAGGAGGAAAGGGGTAATTTAAATGGTGGATTTTCTTGTCTTACATGTGTTCCTATAACATCAGTGAATTTAGGTCCCAAGAGGGTTCCTACAGGGTGCAGGCTCTGAAGATCTGAGGTCCAATTTTGTCTTATTTAAGAAGCCCAGGATCCACTTAGTAGGTGAAATCAATAAAAAGGGAGGTGCTTTCCGCTCTCAGATTGGAAGGTACTGGGGGACAAGATTCATAGTTCCATTTTCAGGAGATTTTTCTTTTTACGTATGTTGAAAAACAGAGCACATATTTTTTTCCTGGCTGCAGAAATTGGATCCATGTTCCTTTAGGTAAAAGGAAAATTGTTTCTCGGTCTTTTTTCCTGCCTGAATTATTAAGTATAGCTCCATGAGCATAGCTTCTGGGTCATCCAGTAACTGAATCGCCATTTATAATGGGAAGTTAAATTACTAAAAAGTCACCAGATTCCCTTTTAAAAATTGAATCTGCTTATTTATGTTTTATAAATTATATGCAGTGTATGGATAGATTACACTTATTTACTAAGTAATGGTAGATACATGATAAATAGATAGAACTGTGGAAAATTCTGAAAAAGATGGGAATACCAGACCACCTGACCTGCCTCTTGAGAAATCTGTATGCAGGTCAGGAAGCAACAGTTAGAACTGGACATGGAACAACAGACTGGTTCCAAATAGGAAAAGGTGTCCGTCAAGGCTGTATATTGTCACCCTGCTTATTTAACTTATATGCAGAGTAAATCATGAGAAATGCTGGGCTGCAAGAAGCACAAACTGGAATCAAGATTGCCAGGAGAAATATCAATAACCTCAGATATGCAGATGACACCACCCTTATGGCCGAAAGTGAAGAGGAACTAAAGAGCCTCTTGATGAAAGTGAAAGAGGAGAGTGAAAAAGTTGGCTTAAAGCTCAACATTCAGAAAATGAAGATCATGGCAACCGGTCCCATCACTTCATGGGAAATAGATGGGGGAACAGTGGAAAAACAGTGTCAGATTTTATTTTTGGGGGCTCCAAAATCACTGCAGATGGTGATTGCAGCCATGAAATTAAAAGACGCTTACTCCTTGGAAGGAAAGTTACGACCAACCTAGATAGCATATTCAAAAGCAGAGACATTACTTTGCCAACAAAAGTCCGTCTAGTCAAGGCTATGGTTTTTCCTGTGGTCATGTATGGATGTGAGAGTTGGACTGTGAAGAAAGCTGAGCGCTGAAGAATGGATGCTTTTGAACTGTGGTGCTGGAGAAGACTCTTGAGAGTCACTTGGACTGCAAGGAGATCCAACCAGTCCATCCTAAAGGAGATCAGTCCTGGGTGTTCATTGGAAGGACTAATGCTAAAGCTGAAACTCCAATACTTTGGCCACCTCATGTGAAGAGTTGACTCATTGGAAAAGACTCTGATGCTGGGAGGGATTGGGGGCAGGAGGAGAAGGGGATGACAGAGGATGAGATGGCTGGATGGCATCACCAACTCGATTGACATGGGTTTGGGTCAACTCCTTGAGTTGGTGATGGACAGGAAGGCCTGGCATACTGCAGTTCATGGAGTCGCAAAAAGTCAGACGTGACTGAACTGAACTGATGGACACTATTCTGTTCCCAAGTTATTGATGAAGTGAATAACTGAGACGTGGAACAAGTAAGTAATTTGTGTGAGGTCACGTGACAAAGTGGTTGTGCATCTGGGAGGGAAATCAGAGTCTGTACTTTTAACCACTACACCACATGCCCTTTGTCTTTTAGAAACTATAAGGGCAACACGCAAGGCTATACGCCATAGCATCAACATTTATAATCTACCTGTCACCCAATCAGAAAAGAAATTATCTACCTTTATAAATCACTAAAGTCAGACTCAAAATGGCTTCAGCTGGCTTCCTAATCCCCCTTGAGTGGTGGTTGCTGCCTGGCAGGCTGGTGGAGAACTGCTTCCAGTTGTTACAGGAAAGGCTACAGTGGCCAACCCTGCCAATTCCTCACCATAGCCCCTCAGCTCTCAATAGCTTGGTGCTTGTAGAGTCCAAATGCAGATGGTTTTCTGTGGCCTCTAGTGCTTGGTAGTTGGTGTGGGCCAGGCCAGAAGGGAAGGTAGAGAGTGCTTGGCCCTTATTACCCCTAGAAACAGAGGAGAATTGGCGGGGAGTTGGTGCAAGTACCCTCATAGAGGACAACTCTGCAGCCTTCTCCAGGTGCCCTCCCAGAGGGTTCAAGCCTGACCTGGCCACTGAACTAACCTGCTTATGAATGCTGCATGCCTTGGCTGCCTTTGGGCTTCCCAGGTGGCACAGTGGTAAAGAACCTGCTTGCCAATGCGGGAGTTACAGGTTTGATCCCTGTAACAGGAAGATCCCCTGGAGTAGGAAATGGCAACCCCCTTCAGTATTCTTACCTGGAAAATTCCATAGACAGAGGAGCCTAGTGAGTTACAGTCCATGGGGTCACAAAGAGTCGGACACAAAATACTGGCTGCCTTCACTTCTCTGCCTGGACTGCCGATTTCCTTTCCCACAATGGGATCAACTCCAGATCAATTTCTTGTACTCTTATCTTCCTCTCACTGTTTGTTTTTGGGGGAGAAGATATTCTCCTAACCTAAGACAAATATCATTAGTGGTGCTTGACATGAACACAAAGCAGAGAAGTGGCTACAGGCCACCAGGTGCCTGCAGTCCTGAATTCGCATCGAGAAGAGAAGCCTTAGGTGCATGGCTGTGCAGCATGCTGCTGTTATTTGTAAAATCAGGGGATAGTAGCTATGTCACAGGTTTGCCGAAAGATTTACATGACTCTCATACATGGGCTTTCTTGTCAGCAACATCAGATTGTGTTTATAAGTAAAGTTTATAAGTCCAGTCGATCCCTCTGTCCAATGACTGATCTGAAGGAAATCTGTTATTGTTTACTCGCTAAGTTGTGTCCAGCTCTTCACAATTTCATGGACTGCAACACTGCCAGGCTTTGCTGTCCTTCACTATCTCCCGAAATTTGCTCAAACTCATGTCCATTGAGTCAGCAATGCCATCCAACCATCTCATCCTCTGTTGTCCCCTTCTCCTCCAGCAGGAAGTCGATCCTCCTCAAAAAATGGTCAACAGGCCCAGTCAATCTTGGTGGCTCTAAGTCCTCAGGCCTCCAGGGAAAATTATTGCCATCGTGAGATGGTTAGAACAAACGATGATGGATTAAGTTATAGTGTGTGTTCCAAGTCATCCTAGATGAGAAAATATTAATGATTTTCCAAACGTGAAGGATATAGGCAGCTTATTATTGGCAAAGTATCAATATTTAAGTCTCTTGATCAGTCCAGTGACAGAGGGGAAGTAACATACAAAATGTGCTAAGGGATCCTAGGAGGTGGGGAGACTGGAAAAAGAGAGACAGGGATTAAGATCTGGCTATCTAGGCTCACTGAGCCTCAGTTTGACCATCTGTAAAACTGAGATAGCATGAGACTCCCAAGGTTGTAGCAAGGAATACATGCTAATGCTGTTCCAGACTCATGGTATTCACTCCATGCATGCAAGCTGTATTATTAACATTATTAATATTTGGCTTTTTTCATATTTTTCATGGGGTTCTCAAATCAAGAATACTGAAGTGATTTGCCTTTCCCTCTCCAGTGGACCAAGTTTTGTCAGAACACATTGGAAAAGATGCTGATGCTGAGAAAGACTGAGGGTATGAGGAGAAAGAGGTGACAGGATGAGATGGTTGGATGGCATCATCGACTCAATGGACATGAATTTGAGCAAACTCCAGGAGATAGTGAAGAACAGGGAAGTCTGGCGTGCTGCAGTCCATGGGGTCACAAAGAGTTGGACATGACTGAGCGACTGAACACAACTATTTGGCTAAACCTACATAAACTAGCCTTCTGTCATCCACAGGTTGTACTTCAGTTTGCATAAATACATCAGTTTATTTGCATGGACAACTGGAGTCTCATGCTCAGGAGCTCACCAACTGTGTCTCACTGCTCTGAAGTTTCCTTAGTTATGGCTGCAAGATTTACTCCCTAGTGATCCAGTGTGTTTTCTCCAACAAAGGACTCTTGTGAGAAGTTTATTCATTCCTACTGCTCCTGCAGGATGACATTGTTTGGAGAGGAGGATGTTTTCAAGGGAATTGGCAGTACCGATTCATCCTCCAGGCCTCTGGAAATCAATTAAATTGGTCTTCTTTGTAGAATCTGAGGAGCACCTGTGGTTAATGGGGCAGCTGTGGGCAGAGTAAAGAGGTGAATGTTTGTACCCCTCCTTCCTAGAATTCATTGACTTAAAATGGTTTTATTGAAGCAAAGAAGATGAAAGAACCTGAGGAGGAGGCTGGAGCTTTTGATGGTCTGCAGAGGCCAGCCCGGTTCTCTGCTTTCAGGATGAGGACGGCATAGCTCGTGAGTTGAGCCAGGGAAAGCTTTGCTGCAAAACCATCTCTCACTGTGCAGAAGCCACAGCCTCCTGAGAGCTTGCTGTGTGTATCACAGAGGTGTAATATCTCTCACAGCACTGCAATTCACAAGGATTTCTTGCAGGATGGCTCTCAGTGGTTTCGTTTTTAAATAACATTTCTATAAATATACACATTTTTGTATATCTATTTTAAATTACAGTATAATTATTTTCTTTCTGTTCTCTCCCTGTCTCTATACAATCAGACACATGCACACACACACACACACCTTTTTATAAAATAGAAATATTTGGAAAATAAGAGGAAGAAATGTCCCAAATCCCATGACTCTAATACTCTAATACCGTATTTTTCAGTGTTTACCCTGACTCTTTGTGACCCTATGGACTATAGCCCGCCAGGCTCCTCTGCCCATGGAATTTCCCAGGCAAAAATATTGGAGTGGGTTTCTATTTCCTTTTCCAGGGGATCTTCCTGGCCCAGGGATTAAACCCGCATATCTTATGTCTCCTGCATTGGCAGGTGGGTTATTTACTGCTAGTGCCACCTCGGAAGTCCCAATGTTCACCAGATCTTTTTTAAAATAAATTTTTAGTTATAAGTGTGATTTCATGTACCCTAACTTTTAGAGAACATTCCATTGTAAAAAGTTGTCATGTTTCCAGACAGGTGGTATAGTTCTTAGTTTGTCAGCCACATAATGCACGAAGTGGATGTCATTGCCGTTTTCTGCACTGTTCACTAGGATTGGACATTGGAGTTGCATCCAAATTGCTTGGTATTATAACTCCTGTGGCAGTGGGCATCTTTCTTGATGTCATTTTTCTAGCCTTTAGGCTCTTTCTTTGGGAGAGATTTCATCAGTTGGATAATAAGACAGAATATAGGACTATTTAGAAGGATGGAAACAAAGGTGGAATCAGTGAATGAGGTGGAAACACAGCAGCTGAGAGCGGGGAGTGGGGGTTAGCCTGAGAGTATGGAAGCCCAGAAGTGGAGTTACACAGGGTGTCATGTACAGAGTGGTCACCTGTGTCAAATGCTGCTGAGCAGAAAGGGAGGAGGACAGAACTGACCTTTAGGAATTTCAGATCCTGCAGTAGACACCAAGGTGGGCAACAGGGAGCTCAGAGCCACATTCCTACTTTCCTGGAATAGACTCTCTGGTGGGAGACACAGGAGCCCAGAACTACCCAGTGAACATTTAATGATGATATGAGACAAATGCCTTGATGGAAAGGCATAGAGTTCTATGAGAGTATATGACAAAAAGAACTGGACCTAGACTTGAAATGCAAAGAACATCCTAGGCAAAAGAGACAGCATATGCAAAGGCCCTGAGGACGAAGAGAGTGTGACACATTGGAGAACAGAAGCTCAGTGAATCTGGAGCCAGGCAGAGGGGAGAACTGTCCTAGGCAGGACTGGAGGGGCAGGTGGGGGCCAGACTGCGCACAGGCTCACCGACCCTATTAAGGAGTTTGACTTTTACCCTGGAGAGAGCCAGGGTCAGAAGTGTACTTTGAAAAGATATTGATAGGTGTGGTAGGTGACAGGAAGGTGGTCTCAGGACACTGTAGTATTCCGATAGTAATCATGGAAGAATCTGTGTAAAGTTAATGCCATGTATACATCCCAAAGACTAAAGCTAAGGCCACTGGTTGCTTCAGTACTATAAGGATCATACAACTGTAGTTACCAGGCAGCATGGGAGAACTGTGTGCAGAGTGATGTACTGAGAAATATGCTCACATATGCTCACAATGTTCTTTATTTCATCTCAAACTCTGAAGCAAGTCTTGCAGCTTTTTACCAGCAATTTGCAGCATGTTGATTTGAAGACAGTATTTTTTTCTGTCTTTAAGTTTCCATTTAAGTTCAAGAAATTTGGAAACACAAGCCTTATGTAAATTTTTCTCAATTAGGATCCGTTGACTGCAAGGACTTGGTCAGGCTGAAATAATGAAAGGAATGTTAGGGATGCCCTGGAGGAGACTGATAGAGATGCTTGACCACTTGGACTTCTCAAATGTTCTTTTACTTAATATTTCACTTTATATTCAGCAAGAGAAAACCCAACCGAAATATTAGTACTTGGGGTGGAATAATAGACAGAACTTCATCTGTTGCAAATAACTTAAGTCAACAACACAGTCCATAAGCTAACTGGTTTGACTTTTAGGAGGATTCAGGAACTCAAATGAGATAATTGGATAGCATCCCCACTCAATGGATATGAACTTGGACAAACTCTGGGAAATAGTGAGGGACGGGGAGGCCTGGTGCACTGCAGTCCATGGGGTCAGAAAGAGTCGGACATGACTTAGCAACTGAACAACAAAAAGGAGCATAAAGAATGTTGCATTGAGATATGTGTGTTATTTTTCTCAAAAATGTTCATTTCACAGGAGGTGGCTAATGGAACACGTAATGACTACTGCGTTCCCATTAAAACCTTCTGTCCAAAGCGTGTCCCCTTTGCTTTTCCATCTTGCTGCTCATTCTTAGTCTCTCGGGCTCATGATTCAGCTTCATTGCTCCTCCTGAGACATCAGAATTGGGTCCAAGACAGAGAAGGGAGTGGCCTCTGATTTAGGGAAGACCTAAACCTGTGTGATTTTTGTTCTGTTGATCTGTGGGTGGAGTATTTGTTTAGAGTCACCAATTGGATGGTGCTTTTACTTTTTCTAGCAGCTTCTTTAGAAAAATCATCAAAGTCCCTCAAAAGAAACTTTTTCCTTCACTGATCACATTAGATGAAACAGCATTTCTCTGTTCACCACTCACAGATCAAGCCTAACAGAAAGTGACAGATGTCAATTAAGTATGAGCACCTTTACACTGTGCTTTGCTCTTCTTGTCTTGTCCTTCTTGCATGCCTGTGTGACCAACTCAGTCATTCTGACCCAAGATAGTTCTGCTGCCAAAACCATTCTTGTTCTCGTTCTGGCTAGTTTGCTGCTACCAAGCAAACTAGAGATTAAATTGAAGGTAATGGAAGAGATGAGAAATAATCATACCCTTGATGCTCCAGCTTTTGTCTGACTTTTCTTAGTAATTTACTTGGCTGAGCATTTCATCGCTGGTCAAGAGTAAAATTATGCCCCAGCTTCTTCTTATCCATCTTCAGAAACATCTTCAGGAAAGCCTTAGTCTTTGCTTTGCTCAAGAAGTGACTTTGCCATCCTGATGTTTTGCAGACTTGCAAGGCAATTACTTTAGATGAAGTAAGGTCTGCTCAAAGTTTGAATAGAAAAGGAAAGGGGAATTGATTAATTGGTCCAGGAGTATCTCTGCAGCCAAATAAATGGGATGGTCATTTAAAAGCAACCGGCTTGCACCCAGCTTCTCATTCCTTGTGGATCCTCGCCCAGGAAACTGCTTTAATTAATGACTGATCTCCCTTTTCCAGATCTTTTCATGTCTTTAAAATACCCTAAGTCCAACTGCTGAAGGCTATGGTTCACTATAGAGGCAAGGAAAAAACCTATCTTTTAAAACCATTCTTTACCCAGAGTCACAAGAGAGCATGTGTCTAGCATTATACATTTCTTCTTATAAACACGCATCGAGAAGAATGGTGGAGACTTTGTTTTGTGGAATGGAGGGTGATATGGTCCTAAACCCATATTAGTTTTGGCCAGACCAATCTAGGTTCAAATTCTCATTCTACAATTAACGTTTGACAAGGGACAAGCTAATTTCACAGCCATCTACAACATATTTTTCACTATTTTTTTTGTTAATAAATAAATCTATAAAACCTAGAATATGATAGGTGTTCAACAAGTGTTAGTTATTATACTACCATTATTTTATTTGTAAAGTATATTTGACTGAAGACACACAAAAAAATTCCCAAGTGGCATTACATAATACCCATTATTTTACTGAAGAGGAGTTTCTCTAGTTATCCCATAGACTTCCACTTCCTTGGGGGCTCAGATGGTAAAGAATCTGCCTGCAATGCAGGAGACCTGAGTTTCCTGATTCCTGAATCAGGAAGAACCCCTGGAGAAAGAAATGGCAACCCAATCCAGTATTTTTGCCTGGAAAATCCCATGGACAGAGGAACCTGGTGGGCTACAGTCCATAGGATAACAAAGAGTTGGACATGACTGACTAACACTTTCAGTTTTCACTTCCATGTCTGGAGTGTAGAATCTCTGGAATTGATTACTTGCTTCCTAGTACCCTCTAAGACCAGGCTTAGAAATGAAAATCTCTTCTGCTTATTTACCTAGTACTGTCCTTTCTTTCCAGCTCCCTAGAAATTTCTTGACCAATTTAAGATCTTAGCATGAAATCATACATACAGGAAAACTATGAGTAGTCACTAGATTGCCCTGAAATTCCTTGATCATTAGACACAACCCTTCTCCAGATTACAACATTCTTCAGTCCCCCTGGTGACTCCCCTGGGAGATGAATGGTGGTTGAGATACTGTTTTCTGTTGATTTTGTTTAAGCTGGAAGACAAGAGGTTGGATCCTCAGCCCCGCACTCCTTCAGAGTGTCTGTGTTACCAGAACCTAACAATGAATACTGGCCAGCACCATAAATAATCTATCATAAGATTATGTCCATCTGCATTTTTGTCATTTGTGTGATCTGTCCAACCAAGGAGCTTTGGGGTGGCAGGGAGGACATGAATGGGTAGCTGTGTTTTCTGAGGGGTCACATGACCTTGGGTGGACCTTTGCTCTTATGAAGACTGTTTTTGTGCCTCAAAAATGGAGATGATAGTAATTTCTTGTTCTGACCTGTCACCATGACCCTGAAATAATCATAGGTGCTTTAATCTTCTCAAAAACTACTTGTATGATTCTAGCCATTGGTGTCTTTCATGGTAGTTTTTCAGATTCAAATGGACTGCCTATTTTATGGATGAGTTTTTCAAAGGTCTCTATGATGACCAATGATTGCATGTCAAGGGAATTTTCTGGTGATCCAGTGGTTAGGACTCAGTACTTCCACTGCTGTGGGCCCAGGTTGATGGTTAGGAAACTAAGATCTCAGAAGCAATATGTTATGGTCAGAAAAAGGCATGTTGAGTTGAAATGAAATCATACAATTTATTGAGACTCATCTTTCTCTAACACATTGTCTTTGATCTATTGATACTTCAATCATTTCTTTTTATTTTTTTGAAAGGAAAATTTGCTCTATTTTGGGTGCCAGCAAGATGGGGGAGGGCAGCTGTTTTGTCGCTCATTTGTGTCCAACTCTTGTGACCCCATGGACTGTAGCCTTCCAGGCTCCTCTGTCCATGGAATTTCCCAGGCAAGAATACTCGAGTGAGTTGCAATTTCATTCTCCAGGGGATCTTCCCAACCCAGGGATCAAACTTGCATCTCCTGCATTACGGGCAGATTCTTTACCACTGAGCCACCAGGGAAGCCCTGTTCAATCATTTCCTGAAAGTCATTTTTAACCCACATGCATTTCTTCCTTCTTCTGGCATCCTTT